>NW_004567115.1:12003395-12152504 GCF_000260355.1 Condylura cristata | reverse complement strand
TTTTTTACTCTATCTAGTTTAGCTTAGTTGTGGTGTTACATTTTCCAACACATTCCTATCACAGGTCATTTTCTCTAAGAAGGAAAATAACATAAAAACTACGAAAGAGATCACTAAAAAACGCCAGTCTATACTTGACAGTTCGTATGGTCCATAATAAAAAAAAAAAAAAAAAAAAGAAAAGATGAAAGACCTATATAATGAAAATTAATGAACATTATTAACAGAAATAGAAGCTACAAAGAACTGGAAAGACATTGCCAGCAAATTTTTGTGCTAGGCTCACTCACACCTTTTTCATTTGGTCTTGCATCTTCTGTAGTCACTTGTCCTCTTGTAGCTCTTTTCTCGTAGCCTTCCTCTCACTTACCCTTTAGGCTCAGGTGTGCACACTTGCACATGCACACATACCCATCCATGCTCAGGCACACACACCCCACAGCCACACGCCTTCTACCTTCACACGGTCAATCAATACTACATATAGGTAGGCATGGAAGCCAATGGTGTAAAAAGCCTGCACAAATACATTTACCCTACACTTGTCCCCAGTACACCCTTGTTAGTTGATGGACAGGGGTCAGCTCTGTCCCATGGCTCCAATCCTAATGCGTCTGTGTGGTCGTTGGTGCGCCCCCAAGCTAGTGCACCAGAGCTGTTCCCTCCCTGTCAAACAGGTCACGCTCTCTCCTGCAGTAGTCGGCCTCTCTGAGCTGGGCCCTGGGATGCTTATTCTGCAATGCAGGGCAACTATGCCACTGACTGAATACCGGCATCCATCTGGCATGCCTTTTCTGGTTTCTGCAGCATTATCAGCTTGTTGCCTGGTCCTGGATTCTCACACTGTTCCCCAGTTAGTCATTTTTCAGTCACCTGAAGAACTTCACAAATTTTCTTTGTCCTGGCAATTCCATTCCAGTATAGTGCTGGTTGGGTATCTAATCAGTGCTGAAAAAAATGAGGAGTGATCAAGTTCTGAGGGGAAGTATTGGATGGAGTCCCTTTTAGGGACTGAATTTTATATCCAACATTCCTCTTGTGTTTGGATTTCTGGCATCAACTTTAGCTGACAAAGTCCACCTGGGGTCAAGAATAGGAACTAGAAAGAGGCCCCCCCCCCCACTGCCTGACCCCTTCTTGTGGCTTCACCAAATGTGCTGGGACACAGGAGTTGAGTGACTGGAAATAACCCAGTGTACCACCTCTCCGGGACCCTGCAGTGGGCTTCTAGTAGTCAGCCACCTTCATGAAGGTGTGGATCTCTTCCTGGAGCCCTAATCCTCCTAGGGGTAGTAATGCTCTCCATGGACCCCACTAAATGTCCCTGGTACCAATTTTACACCATCTGAATGCATGAAAGGTCTGAAGCATTCCATCTTCGCTGTTAGCTTTGAATCCCCAAATAACAACTACTGTTTAGAACCGACCCTCTCCTAGTCCATTGGTCCATTCCTGCTGGGCCTTGAGAACCTCACACTTGTAAATGGAGCCAACTGACTTTTTAGACACAGCCCATACATCTTCCAGCACCCCGAAATTTTAGACACAGCCCATACATCTGCCAGCACCCCAAAATCCATCCCAGAGCTTTTGAGAACAACCTTGATCTACTGATAGAGGTTCATTGACAATGGCCAGGAATTTCTTTTGCTTCAAGGACTGTCCCATCCCATGTGAGAAGGCTGTGGATAGTAGCTACATTGTGTCTGCCCAAATCTGACGTGTTTCAGGCCTTGTCTGATGTTTAAGATTTGGGAAATTTCTTGGGACTGTGATCCTTTAAAGCTCTAAGCATTCCAGGCTGTGACCCCCTCCATACATAGCATAAACAGATTTAGAGGTGAAAGAAGAACACATCTGCAAACTAGATCTTTAATAGAAATTAGTAAACTAGAAGACAGTAAAATTGAAGATATTTTTTTCCCTCTCTGGAGGAGGCATTAACAATTAGAAGTTTACATTTATACAGACCACTTTGTGCTAAAGATAGCTATGTAACCTATGTCAGTGTAATGGGAAATTACATAAAGTGTTATAAATATAGAATATTAGCAATGATAATGTGAGAGGCATTGTACAGAACATTCTAAGATGCCCTGCATTAGAGAGCTATATTCCATCCCCTAGTATCATTTCTGCCACTAACAATATTTCCCCAACACATTCTGAGAGCATTTCCTGAGCCCTGTCTCCAAATATGTTGGCTGTGCCTGACTCTGCAGCTGACTTGATTCCTTGTTCACTGTCTGGTGATTCATTGCACTAAATACCATTTTCCTGATAATTAAAAACTGCTCACTGGCAAGTGGGAGCAGGAACAGGCTGATGCAGGATTTATGCAGAAACACAAAATGAGCCAAAAGACAAATGACCGGCTCTGCCTAGCTGAAGATTTTTTTTTTCACATAATCTTCTGGGACTGGAGAAAGACTGGCTGCAAAGCAGGAGTCTAGAGTGACGTGCCATTGCATGATGTGGTGCATGCAGGGAGAGCTGTTATGTGCACAAGCTCAGCCACTCACTTCTGATCTAGGATTTAGGGATCCCCACTCCCAACAAAAGAGGACCATTTCTTACATCCACCCTTGAAGACCCTTACAGGAAAAACACTGGGTTTGAGCTATTCATTAGACTTCTGATTTCAGTGTCCCTTCCTCAGCATTACAATTGTGCCACCAATTTCAGGGGGAATAAGAACTGACTGCTACTGTTGCATAGATACAGGGGTTCTAAAGTGACATTGCTCTGGTCGCCCTGGCTCCTTGGAAAGAGTTCAGTGGCAACTAAAGCCTTGGGCCCCAGAACAGCAACCCTGACATGTGCACACACACACATGCACACACGTGTGAGCACGCATGCACACATGCAAGGACACACACACACACTGTGATTCTCCAAGCCAGCAAATTAGCAAACCTCTCTATGCAAGTAAACTGCACTTGCACTTGTCAGAGTATGAACTTTCTCCCTTTCAGTGCACTTAGTTGTATATTACTGGCCGAAAAGAATCCCGGCACCGTCATGAGATGAGCCTTCCCTTCTGGGAAAAGCTCCTTCTCTGAACTGATTGGGGCCAATATCTATAAAGCTCATTAACTCAGAATCCTATCTCATTTATCCTTATATATGTCTTTACTTGCAAGTCATTCATTACAGTCCATTCTAGATTGTTTAATTAGTTTCCATGGAAGAGTTCCTGTAGGACAGCTTAGCATACATCGTTTTAAAACCCTTGATCTAAAATAACAAGGTAGTTATTTGTAAAATATCTAATATAACCCTAAGCAGCTTACATCCCACACTGCCTAACCCACCCCACTTCTTCCTATCCCTCCATATACTTCCTAGAACAATTTACTGATGATAGTAATTATGAGTATGTCTGTTTATGAACCCTCCTCATACATCAAGCATTGTGCTAGATACGTCACTTGCAATATGGCCTTAATACACAGCCACCCTGGAAGGAGGAGTTCTCTCTTCCACTGGCAGAGGAGAAACTGTTATCAGAGAGGTATGTGGACTTGCTGCTCCATGCCAGGCTAGTACTTGACTTTGGAATTCTGATCTCACCTCTGGGCCCTCACATCTGAGCTCTCAATCTCCTCTCATCACGGAGGAATTCACAAGTTGTTAAAGTTGTTAACACTGACCTGTTGTATCCTTTCTGCACTTTAGCGTTGCCTTCTCTCTGGCCCTCACCCCTAGAAGTACACCCTAGCCAAATCTGTCTGCAGCATCAGCATTTCTTCACCTAAAAGCTCTGGCCATAGAGTAATACCAACAGTTCCCCAACCAATGACTGATGAGAATCCATGTGGTGGGACCACAGCTCCCTCTACCCTAGGGTGGACCAGCTCTGATGCATGAGGTCACCAACACTGGCTACCTAAGCCTGCCTCAGTTACCCACAGTAATAAGTGGTGAGAATGCACACCTTTCCTTGGCTGTTCCATTCCCTATCTTACTTCCCCTTTCACCTACAGGGACTTCTTCAGAATCAATTCCCAGATAGGCTTTGGAGGAACCCAAAGTAAGACTGCTTGGAGATGCTGATCTGACTTTGTGAGACACCTTTAATCTTCTCCCAATCATTCTTATTCTTGTTTTCCATTCAAATCTCCCTATCTCTCAATCCCTCTCCACATCCCCTGTGAATTAAACATGCTCTAAAAGGTGGCAATCTCTCTATTGCCTTTGTCCAAATTTCAGTCAGCAGATTCCAAAGTCAGTGGTCTTTTCCCTAGTCTCTAAGGAACATTCTAAGAAGCTATGACTATCCTAAAACAAATCATCTAGCAATCTTGGAGTGATTTTATTCAATGGCTGGAAATAGCTCATCTTTCAGAAAAGTCATTCTCCAGGCAAAACCCGTTCTTTCCTTAGGTTATACTTTACTACTTACAATCCTTGCCTGCATTTGCTGGTGTCATTAATTTGGAGAGGTATAGAGTCACTCAAAGGTTGTTACATGAAAACTTGTCAAAACTAGATCGTGCACAAAGGGCTGGGAGTCAGCAGCAGGGAGCATGTGCTGAGAGGGGAACCCTTGGGAACTTGAGGTCAGCTGTGGGCCCCAACTCTGGCACCATCCCAGACTGTCTGCTCTTCATACCCAGATTTTCCAGGAAGGTGATAGTGGCATAGACAGCATATACCCAGGAAAGGGTCTATTTGCAAGGATATAACATGATGGTAGACCATGTGGCTTAGATTTTGAAGTCCTCGCTGGCCCATCATACCATCGGTACTGTGAAAATAACATCGGTACTGTGCCTAATAACACTTCCTGCATGCTGAAAAATTACCCTGTGAGGTAATCCATTTGTTTCTTAGGTCCCATTTACTCTTTGTCCCTTCTCTTCCACCTTTTAAATGTATTTTTTCCTGCAATGACAATTCTCTATTTTGTCCCCATGCACACCTATTTATCTTGCCACTGTAAACATCAGTGACAAAGTCTATATTCCTTTATGTATTTTCCGGTCACCATTTTATTCATTTCTCATACTTCAGTGTGTCTGAAGGCATGGGGCTTCAATTACCATTTTTTCTCCTATTCCACCTCACTTATTTCTATGTAGACTTTGCTCTTTTCTCTATCAGTGTTTTCTCTTCCATTTTCTCTTCTGGCATACTGTCTTGCCCCTTCCATTTTAAGGTTTTCTGACAGCAGTTTCTCTCAATCTTTCTTCTTCTCCTTTTTTTTTTTTTAATCCATTGTCATCCTTCTTCCAGGCCTGGTCACAACCGTCAGTTATAACCTTAACGTGGCCTCCACTCAGGAAAGTTGTCAAGTTGATAAATATTGATATCTACCCTACCATTTTACCACCACTTTCCTGCTAATGCATTTGGTTGGCATCAATCAGCTTCTTCGCCTTCTGTGAGCACCCGGTGCGGGAACCGGTCCCGATCTGTCATTTATAAGTAATCTGTTCCACATTTCATCAAGAGCTCAGAAAGAAAAGAAAATATGGAGGAGAGGTAGAGGACATAAAAACATGCTAGTGTGGCCCCTAGGGGAGGGAGATGGGGAGACCCAGAAAGACAAGCAGAGGTAGCGTCATAGGCAGCAGCGACCACTCAGCCATGCCTTATTGCTGGGGACATCAGCCAGTACTTAGTGACCCTTCTGTCCTCTTTGGGATGTTAACCCTGCTTATCTCCTCCAATAAGGCTCCCCAGGGATGAAGATCTACATTGACCCCTTCACTTATGAGGATCCCAACGAAGCTGTCCGGGAGTTTGCCAAGGAGATTGATGTATCTTTTGTGAAAATTGAAGAGGTCATCGGAGCAGGTATGACCCTCCCCTTCTCTTGTTTCTGTTCTCTTGGTGTCCAAACATCTCCTTTCCAGCACACTGGGTCTTTTCTCTTAGCATGAAAAATCATCTCAAAAGGAAAAGCTTCTACAGTCTTTTCTCCAGGAGATAAGTGAGAAAGATCTATACTGCGTATCTAGATTTCTTTTGGGGACCTTGATCATGGTGACCAAGATTTTCTAGTGTTGCCAAAAAGTCAGATGTCACTTTAAAAGATTCAGAAATAGCTCTGGAAATGGACCATCAAATTCAGATAAGAAGAGAGACCTAGAGTGACCAATTGAGAACATTTTGAAAGAAATAGAAATGTTTAGATGTTGACCTAGTATCTCATATACTGACAGTATTTCTGTGATTCTGGGTCAGTATTTCTTTCCATAATTTTAGCTTTTCTACCTACATGCATTTGGAGATAGCTCATGATGAATTGAGGAGGGGTCACTGTTTCTAGAAGAAAGCCCACCCTTAGCCATATTTTTTAACAAAAGATCTATGATATGATGGAACACAAGACAGATTTCACTAAGAAATATGTGTGCTCTCATCCATCTTTCTGCTTTGGGATAGAAACCCAGTCCAGCAGAGAATTAACTGAGATGTTTTAGGAAATTCCACATAAAGACTGATCTAGAATGTGCATCTTTCTTTAATGGATCAGTAGTTGAGTTAATTTAGGACTAGATATAGTTTTATTAATGTAAATGAGTAAAACACCCCCAGAATATCACTACTTTGTAAGTAAAATCTTCATTTGCCTCCAATACTGCCTTCTCTGAACTTTCTTAAAAGATGTGTTTGTGTTGCGTTCCCTTACCTTCTTACCTGCTTTTCTTCCCCAACAGTCTGTCTTCTCCTTTTTCATTATTAACCACCTGCAACATCTCTTTGTTCATCCGCTGTAGTCTTCTTTTAGCTCCTAAGCATAGATGTGCTTCAGTCACATATTTGAAGAGTCATAGACTTTACCTCTTCCAGTAATATTTTAGTTCAATAAAATATGTCTATTCAAACTCTTATAGCTACTTCATATATTATCTTTAGGAAGGAAGTCATCAACCTTCCATACACTGCCTGTCTCAATGCACAGACCATCAAAAAGCCGTCTATGAAACTGAAAGTCACATTTGAAGGCTTGACCCACTAGGTCACACATTTTGGGAGGACTCTGGTTTGCCTCTTAAAGAGCTCCCACCTCTTGGCATCACCGTGGTGGGTGCTGTTGTTCTCCCTACCAGGACACACCACACTGTCTTCCCACTGTCCCTTCAGGGGCCACAGCCTGCAAACCTGATCCACAAGAGTCTATACAGATTTCCCATTGACTTTCATTAAGTATGTCACTGAACCACAGCTTTCACTCCTGTGCAGATAGTTTTCTCTTCCTCCTTAGACTCTGATACATTTAAGGAACATGACTTGGGAGGCTGGCTACCAGATTGACTAGGTTACTCTTGGGAGCATAGATTATCCAGTAAACTTGGAAGAGTATTGCAGTGGCAAATGTTCAGTCCCACACCCTGTTTCCCTATGTTATTCATTCTTGTTCTGTCATGTGGTAATAATGGTGCTAGTGATTTCCATGTTGTTATTTATGTCGTGTGCTACAGCAGTGTTTTTGGACTACATTTCATCCCAGTGAGCATACATCAGCTTCCCTCCTGCCTTTATCAGGGGAGGAGTAAAATGCCTTCTCATTTTATGATTTTGTCTGGGAGTTAGAATCTGGGGTGAGCTCACCAGCTGCTGTATGCCCATAAAGGGACAATCAATAGCCCTGCTCTATCCTTCACCTCCCATTTTGGGGTAGCCTTTGCAGAAGCTGCTGTGTTTGTGCATTCTACTCAAAGGAAATTCAATCCTCTCCATGGTCACATGGTTCTGAGAAGGGATTCACTTATACATTAGCTGTTTTTGAGATGCCCAGCAGCTTGGATAGAAACCTCTGCCCAGTTGCTTTGACTACCCTGTACCAGATACCATCTCCTAGCCCTTCAGAATTCCAAAACTGACCCTTGTACATGTGAATTCACCACTGTAATGATGCAATTTGAACCAAAGCCCACCCTGGCTGGAGTCAGTCTTTCTCCAGTCTCCAGTTCTTTTTCTCCTTTGTTCTGTTCTTGCTTCTCCCACACCCTACCTCATTGACCAAGCTTACTTTTCACTAAAAGATCAGGTGGGAGGCCCTCCCTGGTGGCACAGTGGGTTAAAGCACAGCACTAAGAAGCTAAAGCCACTTCCGCATGAGTTCGATCCCCGCCTGCCCCGGAGGTGACCACATGGTGCGGCAGACCTCTCCTGACCCGCCCACTGCTCCCCTCAGCAGTGTACTTCGTCGATCTGCCTGTTCTGCTCCCCACTCTGTCTCTGGTGAATCCTCTCACCCTCCACATCTCTGGCCTATACCCCAGTTCTGTATGCATAAATAAATAAATCTTTAAAAAAAAAAAAAAGATCAGGTGGGAAAGTCAAGTTTAAGGGAAAAGAAAGAATTTTGTACAGTAAGATGGATGCAGCATAATTGAAGTATTTCTCTTAGCCACCTGGTTGATTTGGAGCAGGGAGCAAAAACTTACTTGCAAAATGGTAATGAAATAGGAATAAAAATCAGAAGTCATTTAGGTTCCTTCCACACTCCTTTACTTTCTCCTCTCAGAGCTCTTGTTGAATACTTGCTACATGCTGGATGTGAAATTCCAAAGATGAACATCAGCGGCCCTCCTCAGAGCCCTGACAGTCTCAGTGGGAAACAGGCCAATAATGTACTAACTGTTTTACACCGTCTACATCACACACATGTACACAGGTCAAGAGCAGGCTCAGCCCCATGTTCTGGGAGCAGATGGGGGAATCAATAAGGTTTCATAAAGGAGATAACCTTTAGCCTGAGTTTTCAAGGATGAAAACTGTAGGAAAAAGTAAGTTTTTGTGAGATTCACGAGAGAATGAGATAGAAGAGAAAGTGCAATGATTCAAGAAGGCATAAAATTATGCCCTCCCAGCAGTGTTAGGCCAGCTTGTTATTGCTCCCATGATGTTATTGTGCATCTTTTTCCCAGGTTCAGCGCCATCATGTTGGTAGCTTGAAATCAGCCATAGAAGGAGGATTGACCCCACTGGGAATCAGCAAGTGTCATGCAGCAGGGTTATTTGTTTCTCTATATTTTGGAGAGCTGGTAGTTGAACGTCTACCAGCTCTCCCAGCCTTTTCAGACTGTGCAAAGTTATTTCAAAGAAGGTGTAGAGGACCCTGCCTAAGTCTTCTAATTCCAGTGCCAAAGAGAAAGCTGTGTTTATTGCAGAAGAGATGAAGTTTAGAGTTCAACAAGATTCTCACTCATTAAACATTGATTCTGTGCCTGTGACTGGCAGATGCTGGAGAATGTCCTCAATCCCTACCCTATAGGCTTTTTGTCTAAGATCAATCACACTTGCCACTCCATGAGAATAGGTGAGTGATTTAGAGCTAAAACACAGGGCCCAGAACATGCATATTCCTGGAGGGGAGATAAGGAGAAGCCTGATAGCAAGAGAGAACCAAGGGCAAGGCAAGAGGGACCTAAGAGCAGGAATAGGGTATTGAGGGTTTGAATGGTCCAACACTCTGTGTGGCATATTCTGGGGAAAAGGAGAAAAGGTTGAGGGGTTAAGGAAAGGGTTTCTGAGGGTAAATAGCCAGCATTGAGTCTGGAGAATCAGACTCAGGTCTATAGATCCAGAGGCGGTGTGGAAAAAATGGGAAGCTCCAGTTGGTTTCTGAGTAGGGTGGGTGAAAGGAACAAGAAGGGACAAATCTGATAGACACTGTGCTTAGATTGGACTGGAAGGGGTTGATGGGAAAGCGTGAGTGAAGATCTTGGAAGCATCAAAGCCAGGTATGGTACTTCGCTTAGAAACATAAGAGATCACTGATGCTGGGATCAAAGGTGGTAGGAAGACCTGATTTAGGGAACTAAACTAATCTAAATGGGAATTATCCAAACATGGTGAATGGAGTGATTGGTGGACTTGATTATTAGAGTTGATGTGGCATGGATGTTGTAGCCAGAAATGAGCAGCAACAGGCTAACAGCAGATTAACCCTCTTGAGTGGAGAGTCTGTCTGACTCCCATGGTGTTGTGAGTGATGGTTATACATTCAAGCGAAGGCCAGGAAAGTAAAATCTAAAAACTAGGAGTTTGAAGAATTGCATCAACTGCTAAAGTTTCTTCTAACATTGTTAGGGAATGATGAACAAAGGAATAGAATAAATAATGAACCAAATGTACCATCACTGAAGAACAGTGAATTAGCGCTAACTCATTAATGATTATGTAATTATGGTTAATGTCCATCTTTCCTTGCCATACTCAAACTGCCATGAAAATGAAGACACATAAGCATATTTTCTAGTCCTATGAACATATGGCACTAAGTACTGGATTAGGTATATGGTAAAAAGAAGGTAGATCCTGATATCAAGGACAAAATTTGGAAACTGGTTAGTTTGAGAAAGTAGAGCATAGAGACACTAGAGCAAGGTGGAGTGAAATCATAAGTAATCCAGTGCCCTAGAAGTGGCCAGAGGAATGAAGGAGGGCCAACACTTCTCTGCCCAGTGGACCATGGGAATAACTGAAGTCTCTTTATAGACAGCAGGCCATCTGGTGTCTTTGGAGAATATCAACTTTTTGAACCATGAAACTGATTAATTGGAGTCATCTCACAGATGAACTCCTATGCATTTGTTAATTTTGATCAATTTGATCAGTAGACTCCCCCAGGGCTGCCTTGTGTGATTGAGCCCTCTAGCCTGAGTGAAATCCTGGGATTGTGCAGTGTGCAACATATATAACTTATCTGCAACAGCCCTGAACATGACTGTCAAGTGCATGAAAATGTAGGTAGAGGTGTCACCAAGAGGTGTGTTTTAATATGCATCCTCCTCTGACTCCAGCAGCTGCCTTTCAGCATTTCCATAGAAGGCTGACAGTGAAGAAGAAGAAGGAAGCTTTCAGGGAGAGGCCTGGGTGAGGAGTTCTGGGAAGAGGAATTAATATATGATGTCTGCATGGAGACAGGGCCAGCAAAGCCCAACACTTCTCTCCATGCAGAAGAGGATGGGTTTCTGGGATGATTTGGTAAAGGCCGCCCATTCACCTGCCCCTCCTGAGATTATTCAGAGTGGGGGTGTGAAGCATAGTAGCACCCTACTGATACCCCATACTGGGTAGAGATCAAGTAAGGTTTCTAGAAGAGAAAAATCAAAGAGAGATGTTCAGTAGTTATAATTAAAATAACTGCTGTGCACTGAAAGCTCACTTTATATAAATTTACAGATATGGTCTCCTTTACTCCAGCATCCCAAGGATGGCTTGTTAAGGGTTGTGCTACCAGCTGAGTTAATGATAGAGAAAGAATGACAAGTCAAACATAGCTTGTCAGGGCCTGGTGAATGATGCCCCGGGCTACCTGCCGCTCTGGTTACTGTTATAGAAAAGAACAATTAAGTATATAAGGACATTGGTTCTGATGGTAAATTCTCTAGCAGTTTGAAGTACTGTGAGGCATCATATAATCCTAGAATCCTGTATGTTCATGTGGTGGTGCTACAGAAACTATCCTACATTCCTGGGGAAGAGATAGTCTTCTAAAATACCTTGGTCCCATCTTCTGCCTCCTCTTTTCATATTATCAGTTATATACCATAAATAAGGACATGAATAAAGACCAAGATATTTAGCTTGCTCATATGATGAAAATAAGGGATAACATAGGTATGTGTCTAAGGACCACAAAAAGCGATAAGAAACAAACAAACAAAAAAAACTGTGTTGCTCATGGGGACATTATGTGTTGTGAACACCATGACTGTTAAACACATTCTGTCCCATCTACCAACTACAATAGCCTGGTAATGACTACCTGGGGTTCTCTGTAAAAATAGGGATGTGATCAATTAGTAATGTCTGTCCAGAGTACAGGATCAGCAGATAGTGGGATGCCTTGCACAGGCTAGTGTGATTAAAACATGCTTGCAATCATACTTTAAAACCTAGTTTAAATGTATTCTTTAAAAGTTCCTTTTCTGGTGGAAGCTTGAATTAGTAACTAGAAACTCTGGTTTCCTCCCCTTCTACCCCCAGGGCAGTTTGTGACTTCAAAATGTTGCTAAAAAAAAAAAAAAAAATGGAGCACAAGTGTGTGTAGATTCCACTGCACATAGCCAACAGCTACTGCTTGAAATACCTGCTGGCAGGTTGGATGTTTCATTTTCAAAACTGAAAATTCTTTCCTTCTGATTTTATATATAATAGTTGAAACAGTTAATGCTGCTGAACTACTTTTTCTTTCTTCCTCATTTTGTCAAGGAAGGTAGAAAAAGGAAGAGGTAAGAAACTGAACTGGTAAAGAATAATTTCAGCAGCTGTCTGGGGGAACAATCTTGGGAACTGGCTAAATTACCCTCAGCTGACAACCTTGAGGGCAGTGGTTCACAAAACTGAGCCAAGCATGAGATCACCTGGAGGCCTGTTAAAACCCAAATCACAAGGCCCCACCTACAGAGCTTCTGATATGATGGGCTAGGAGGGGGTGTAAGTTCTAACAAGCTGATGTTATAGGGCAGGAACCACACTTTAGAACCCTACTGAGAAGCATGAGCTATCAAGCTGGCCTGACACTGAAGCAGGGTACTAGACAAAGGGAGGTTTGGCTATATAAGAAGATCCAAGGTAAGCTATAAAGCTGTGCCAATCAAAATCCAGTCAGACAAAAATTCAACAGACTGCAATTACTGCATAGAAAGAATCAACCTCAGCCATTACCTAATCATTTTGTATAAGCCTCTATTTAAATATTTAATGCTTGATTTGTTGAGTACATTTCTTAGATACCATAATTTAAAAAAAAAAAAACTGAAAATTCTGTGGCCAAGGTTTGAAGCTCATGTGCAAGGGACTTATTTGTTTATTTAATGTGGGTTTACAACACTAGATGTGATTTAGAAGTATAGGGTCACGCCCACCATCAAGACACCCGTAGTCCGCCCTGTAGTTCATTGTGCCCCCACACCTTGCTCTTCCCCATCCTCCTCCCTCTGGTAGCCTCAGCTCTATAGTCATAATGCTAGGGTTTGCTACTGGTTTGGTTTTATCTGACCCTTTGGTTTCTCTATTTTTCACTTATAAGGAACACCATCCAATGTTTGTCTTTCCCCTTCTGACTTTATTTCACTTAGCATAACTCCCTTCTGCCCCATCCATGTTGTCACAAATGGCAAGAATTTATCTTTTTCTAAGGGTCTCCCTGGTGGTTGAGGGGTTAAGTCTCAGCACTATCACCTCTATGGCCTGAGTTCCAACCCTGGACAGGGAGCTGACCCACATATAGCACAGCAGACCTCTCCTGTCATGTCCACTGCTCCCCTCATCAGGGTATTTCAGTAAATCTGCCTGTTCTCCCCACTCTGTCTCTAGAGAACCTTCTCACCGCCACTTCTGTCCTACACTCCAGATCTGCTATGCAGAAATAAAACAAAGAAAATTGTTTTTTTTCCCCCTGTGTTTATCTTTTTTGTAGCTGAGTAGTATTCCATTGTGTATATATGCCACAACTTCCTAATCTACTTATCTGTCTTTGGAGCATTTAGGTTGTTTGTATAATTTGGCTATAAATATGCTATATTTATATAATATATAAATTATATATTATAAATATTATATATTTAATATTCATATTAAATGTAATATTATAAATATATTATATATATATATATATAAATAGTGCTGCAATGAACATAGAAGTTCATGTATCCCTTTGAATTAGTGTTTTTGTGTTCCTCAGGTAGATACCTATCAATGGAATTGCTGGGTCATATGATGGATCTATTTTTAATGTTTTGAGAAATTGCCACACAGGTTTCTAGAGAGATTGGATCAGTCTACATTCATACCAACAGTATAAGAACATTCCTTTTTGTTCACGTTCTTGTGAGCACTTATTTCTGATATATTTTTTTAAAGATTTAATTATTTATTCGTACAGAACTGGGGTACAGGCCAGAGATGTGGAGGGTGAGAGGATTCACCAGAGACAGAATGGGGTACAGAACAGGCAGATCGACGAAGTACACTGCTGAGGGGAGCAGCGGGTGGGTCAGGAGAGGTCTGCCTCGCCATGTGGATCTCCTCCGGGGCAGGCGGGGATCGAACTCATGCGGAAGTGGTTTAAGCTTCTTTGTGCTGTGCTTTAACCCGCTGCGCCACCAGGGAGGGCCTCTGATATTTTTTTTTTTTATGAGGCATTTTTCAGGTGTGAGGTTGTATCTCATTGTGGTTTATTATTTCCCTGATATGATTATGAGCATTTTTTCATGTTTCTATTGGTTGTATGTATGTCTTCCTCGAAGAAGTGCCTGCTTAGCTCCTCTTTCCATTCTTTAACCAGGTTATCTGTTTTCATTGAGCTATATGAGTATTTTGTGGATTTGGATATCAGCCCCTTGTTGGATGTATGGTGTGCAAGTATTTTCTCCTATTCATTAGAGTGTCCTCTTGTTTTAGTGATAGCCTATACCAAACTAAAAGGTTTCCACACAGGAAAATAACTAAACTACCAACTAAAACAAAAACGAAGCTCTTTTGAGTTCTGATAATGGCAAATCAAAGACCCTGGCCATAATTATAGAAAAGCTATAAAAAAAAAACCAAGAAATAGTTTCTGGAAAATAATATATGAACCTGAAATCAAAGGATACAGACAAAGTTGTCTCTCAAGAGGCACAGGACACAGACTTTGATTTTTCTGTATGTTCAAAAGAATGGCCATCTGTCCATTGACTCCCATTTTCTTTGTGGCTGTGCAGATGGTGGGGTGCTAGGACCTCCAAGACTTTTGCTTCCTGGGCCTCCTTGCAGGACACCTTCATGTTCAGATACCTGACAGGAGTGTTCCCCACAATGATAATACAAGTCTGCCCTGTCTTGGATCAACCTCCTTCACATCCCAGTAGACTGCAAAAACATACTTTTCTTCATTTTTCTCTTTCTGTACTCACCACACACTATCCTCTCCCACCCCTAACCCCCACGCCCTATTGCTGATTTGTCTTTTTAAAAATCACCACCCACGTGTCTCTCCAACCGTCTGTAGTTTGCAAAATACTGTCTCTGTCAGACTCAACACCCTGGTGAAGGTCAGAGAGTCGATCATTCCTCTGTGTTGTGTGGAGATGAAAGTGGGAGTCTGGGGAAGTGAAGTGCCTGCCCCCAGTCCACTCTCTTGGGTGGGGGGCTGCGGGGACCCAGAGCTCCCTCCTCAACTCTTCATTGGGGTTGCCACCAGCTGCACCTGGGTCACTCAATTACAGGGTAGAGCATGGCCTCCGAGTGAGGACTGTGGATTAAGTGACTTCCTTTGTAGTTGGTGCTGGAAAACCTCTGGGCTTGGAGAATATGAAGTCATTTCTTTGCCACACAGGAAAAGAATTATTTTAATAGAATCACTATTCTTTTAAGCCATTGCCTTCTAGTGATTGCAGCGCAGATTTCTGAAAGCAGTAACATGGCTATGCAGTAACTATACAAAGCCCAGCTCTTCCTACACAAGGAGAATATTTCAAAAAAAAAAAAGTCAATATTTTAGAGCAGTTTAAGATGCATGGACAAATTAAATGGAAGCGTCAGAGCTTTCCAGTGCACCCCCATCCCGTCATGCATAGCTACCGCCATTTTCAGCCTGCCCCAGCAGAGTGCTAGATTTGTTACACTTGATGAACCTACACTGAGAATACATCATTATCACACAAAGTCCATAGCTTATCTTAAGGTTCACTCTTGGTGTGGTGCACTCAGAATTTAGAAAAATGTATAAAGGCGTATGTCTGCCATTATATTTTTCCACAGAGTAAAATTCCTCTCATCAGAATATGCTTTTATTGTATAAGTTTTAAAAACTATGTGGATACTCTGCAAGGGATGTGTTTTGAAGCTAAACTATTAGATACACTGCATTTGAAGATCAGTCAACCATAACAATTAAAAATTAAATAACATTTATCAATTAAAAAAGTAATGGGATCTTGGGCTTTCCCTGGTGGTACAGTGGGTTAGGACACAGCGCTGCAAACTAGCTACAGCTGCTTCAGCATGAGTTTGATCCGTGCCCCGGAGGTGACCCAAATGGCGCGCACACCTCTCCTGACCCACCTGCTGCTCCCCTCAGCAGTGTACTTTGTCGATCTGCCCTTTCTGCTCCCCAGTCTGTCTCTGGTGAATCCTCTCACCACCCCTGTACCTCTGGCCTGTCCCCCCGCTCTATATGCATAAATAATTAAATCTTAAAAAAAAAAACTTGTATTTAAAAAAACAAATAAAAGTAATGGGATCCACATCATTCGATGTTGACTGAACTTTCCAAAGCTGTCCCTTTATGGATTTCTTCCTTCTTCTGTTCCTTCTCTCCATGCACACCTATTAAGCCCATACTCTGGGTCAGGGCCTACAGTAAGAGGCATCCTGGATGTTAGTACCACTTTCAAAAGCACTCAGAGGTATTGAATTAATGCCAGGCGTTCTAGAACATTTGGCAGCTCACTAATCTGTTTGAAATGTGCTTGGGTGGTTTGGACTCCTGGTTTCACCCTTGGCTGCAGGTCAGAACATCAGCGCAGCCAGCCCTGGCTCACAGGTATGTGACTGGTGCATCTCCTAGGCCTCATCCTCAGGAGTGGCCACACTTAGCTAAGCGCTCTGCTGTCACAGCCTGACATTCTTAATAACTTCTGGACAAGGAGTCCTGAATTTGCATGTTGCACTGGGTCCCACAAATTATGTAGTTGACCCCTGAGGCAGCTTTTGATATGTCCATGCCCAGACAACACCCAGACCAATCTCAACCCAAGCTTCAGTTCTACCAGGTCCCATTGACTGAAGCAGTTTTGGATGAAAGGTCCTTCCCTGCAGTTTCCTTCCATGCAGAATTCTTGGAGGTGGGACCCTGTACTCTTTAAAGCTCCCTGGATGATTACAGTAGAGAGCCATGCTTAAGAATTACTGGTATAGAACCGAAGTCCTCAACTGAGGTGTTCATGTATGAGTTATGGGGACATCAGATTCTTTGGAACACTTTTCCAAACTCACATGCTGATGTGTACAATGTGATGAGTATTCTGACTCGTAAATATTGGAATCCCAGCTGACTCCCAGGCAGGAACTTTCAATGAATGTGACATCTGTGTCTGAGCTAAGCCCACTGAGTTTGCTGTGCCCTAGAGAATAAGTTGCTGTGACAGGAATAGCAGGCGTAAGACCTGTACCGTTGTGTCGTGTTGGTCCCTGCATTCACTTTCTGTCCCTACCATTCTGTTTTCTGTACACTGCTGAGTATATCCACAAGGGCCTGGGTGGCAAGAAAAGGGCTGGGCATGGACAATATGTGTGGTCCTGGCTCATTGCTGTGAGTTTCCTTTTAAGTAAAATGAACATAACACCACCCAACTCATGGGGGTCTTGTGAGTACTAAGTGATATAAGCTATGCATGGTGCTTGGTCCATAGCAGGTGATCCGTAAACACTGTTCTCCAATATCCTCCAAGAGGAAATACTAGCAAACCTTTAGCTTCACCTCTCCACTTAAAGAAAGTAGACTTCTTTATGACACAAGGAAGAATTACTAACAATGTGCAGTTTATACTTATTCAACTTGTAGTTTTTGAAAACTTTTGGGTCACATCAGAGGGATGTATGTTATACACATACACACACACACAGGTGTATACTAATCTACACACGTACACACCTGGAGGTGCATCCATCTCCATACCTATATGTGTGTGCATGTACATATTATACATCTGTGCATGTAACCAGACCCCTACTGCTCAGTATTTTCTTTCACTTTTGCTCATGCGAACTCTAAAACTGATGCTTATTGCAACTATTCAAGCAAAATAGAAGTAGTTTCATTTACTCATCTACACTTTACCATCCCTGTTCTTAACCTGCTAGTATAGCCATATTTAAAAACAATGTGAAGTTAAAAATAAGCTTGATATTGATTTTCCCCATCATCTGCTTTGTGTATACACACAAATGCTCCACACGGACACATATTACATATTACATTTCATAAGTTTGCTCTTCTTTTCCCATCGCTTAACAACACAATTTAGACATCTTTTGAAGTCAGTGCGTACCACTCATCTTTTAGTTTTCAGCAGCTCAAGGCTTTTTTGCAGGATGGATGTGCCATTTTCTAGCCTTTCTCCTGGTGATGGTCATGCAGTATTTGGCTATAAAAGCTACAGCAGGAAAGTCTTTCATAAAAATTTAAATTTGGGCACTCCCAGTTCTTTTGAGTAGAGCAGGGGTAGTTTTTATCCCAAGAGCAAAAGCAAAAATCAAACAAAAATAAAAAATCTATAGCCCACCTTGTATCGACACCCCCCCACACACACACACACATCAAAGGCACCACAGTGCAACACCCAAGCTACAGCCTAGGTGCTGTAGATCTGACCCCCAGCAGTTCAACAAAACAGCCTGTGATTAAATGTCAAAAGCAATGTTACACGTGATACATATCTCAATATTGTTGAAATCTTCCTCATGCTTTGGAGTCAGCCTCTACCCAAGCTCCACTTCTCTGAGGTCCCATTGACAGCAGCAGTTGTGCATGAAAGATCCTTCCATGCAGTTTCCTCTTCACCTTTTTCTTCCCAGCAGAAAACAAAAGAAACTCCCAAATAAATCACAGAGGTGCTAACATGCTTTTCTAATGCAGCCAGTTTCCCCAACTTGGGAAAAACAAATTTATCTGATTGCTCACAGCTTGCTCCATCATTTTCTTCCAGAATCTGAAAGAAGAGTAAGTTTTCCCAGCAGAAAGCCATGTTTCTCCTGTCAGGCCTTTGCACACATTTTGGGATATACTTTCGAGTAGCAACTAAACTGCTTTCCATGAAAGAAATGGAAGTTTCAAAACTAAGATAAATCTTAAAATAACTATTTGAAAGCACACTTTATAGGATTTAGCAGATTTTTAAAAACCAGCCATGAAATACTATCACCAGAAGGTTTTTTTACCCTTGGTGATCTTACTGCAATAATGCTTATATGTGGTGGCACCCATGGAGGTGTGCAGCTTGTGTTTGCTTGGAAAAAATCACTTGCTGTTCGGCCTCCGGGAGCACAGGGAGCTGACATCCTCGGGGTGCATCACCTTCATGATCGGCTTCCACATCATGGAAGGAGCCCAGCTCCTCTGGCAGCACTGAGCAGTGGCTGAGCATGGCAGGATGGTGCTGTATGATGAAGCCCCCCCACCTGGGTTGGATGAGACCTCTGGGTCTTCATGGCCTTGGGGCTCCCCTGTCCATTGCTGCTTCTTCCTGCTTTTATGTCACATGGATAAATCTCTTCCCATCCCAACTTCTCAGTGTCTGTTTTCTGGGGACCCAATAGACACAACTAGTTTCAAGACAGCATAGTAACTAGACACTACACATCTCATTCAAAGGACTAAATTACTGAACAATATCCCTGAGCCCCTGGACATGTTTGTGACAGGCTCCCCTAAAAGTGAAATATGATTCCAAGTGAAACTGACCATTTCAATTATTTAGCTAGCACACAAATAAAAAACAAATGTGGGGGAAACCAAGTACATATATAATCTGAAATTCTGCTTTAGCTGCCCGAACTATTTCTAAAAACCGAGGTGAGGAACACATTTTAGTATTCCTTCTGTGTTTGCCAAGAACTGATTAGAGCCAAGACATCATCGTTGCAATGAGAGAACGCTGTTTCCATTTCTGCCACTTTAATCACAATTCCACTTTGAGCACCATTGTTCTTGATAAGCTGCCTCCCTTGTGGTTCCACAGATGGAGAAGAAAGAGAGTAGTAATTGCATTCTTGTTGCAGGAGAGTTTGGAGAGGTGTACAAGGGGCGTCTGAAACTCCCAGGCAAGAGGGAAATCTACGTCGCCATCAAGACACTGAAGGCTGGGTACTCAGAGAAACAGCGGCGGGACTTTCTGAGCGAGGCGAGCATCATGGGCCAGTTTGACCACCCCAACATCATCCGCCTCGAGGGTGTGGTCACCAAGAGTCGGCCGGTCATGATCATCACGGAGTTCATGGAGAATGGCGCTTTGGATTCTTTCCTCAGGGTAAGAGCCACCTACTATGCTAGTGCTGTTGTAAGCTGCACAAGGATGGCTGGGGAGCTGGCCAAGGGATAACCCCCATTCAGGAATTGCCTGAAGAGATGAAGGAGAGTGGGTATTAGAGACACCAGCGAGGTGAACAGATTGTTGCTAAAGGAAAGAACAGAGCAAAGCTGTGGACTCCTCAGAAGTGGGCAGGATGGACTAGAGCCTCCTGGTCATAAAGCTTGTTGAGTGAATAAGAATGAATGAGGGTGGGGGGAGGGGTGCTCAAGCTAGGTCATTGGCAGCTGTATGAATCATAGGGACCAAAAAGGCTTTCAGCTGCTGCATGGTCCTGTGGATCCATGTGGATGCCAGTGGTCATCTCTGCTTTTTTCTGAGCACAGCCACCCTCCCAGCCATCTCTCTTCATTTGCAGTTCAGAGATACAACAGCTTGCCCTTCTGCCCTCTGAGCTGCTTTACTGGGCAGAAAGGGGGAAGATTGCTCACAAGCATCCATAGTTCTTTCTGAGGCTGAGGAAGAATTCTGATTCCCAACCAACCTGCTTTGGGGGAGGTGGAGTTGTCCCTAGAGGTTATGGCTGGGAGGTCTGTGAAAAGGTTATGATTAGGACCTGCCCACATGGACCACAATGGAGTCATTTTGTTTCTGTGGGAAATCACAGCCACTGAAGAAAGGAGTGAGTGAGAAAGGTCATAAAGTGGACTTCCAGGGAGGGGCCAACTGAGCATAGGCTCAGTCATGGGGGGTTGGAAAGGCCTGCTTCATTCCAAAACTGGGACAGCTGAGGACCCTGAGAGCAGAGGGTTTGGGGTAGCTGCCACAAAGACCGGGGGCAGAACCTTCTGAGCCGAGGCTTCAGGGTAATACCAAGCAGCAGTCTATCCACATCCCAAATCTACCAAGCAGTAGCTCTGGGTGGATTGTTCATAGAGTCCATCACTGAAACATCCATGGTGGTGGACTGTGTGTGATTGGGTGACCGGTGCACTTTCGTGGCAATACTTGAGGGGGTATCCTAATGTAACCTTAACTAAAAAAATATATCATGCATAGGGTAACTGCTATCCTCACACCCTCTTTGGGTGCTATGCCAACAGAGATGAAATAGGTTGCTCTAATGCAACCCAAGACTTCCTGACTTAGCACAATAATGATTTTTCTCACGAGTCTGCAGTGTGGGCAGGGCCTGGTGGAGGAGCTCTGCTCTATGCAGTATCAGCGGGGGTAGCTCCAGGATAGGGCCTGGCATCATCTGTCACTCATTTGTCGGTGGAGCTGGGTGTCACCTGACATCTCTTCCTGTGGCTTGATGGTGTTTTCTCATAGCAAGCTAGATCCCAGGACAAGCATCCCAAGAGGAAAAGACAGAAGATGGTATCAGGTTTATAAGAGCCTCGAAAGTCTCACGGCATCCATCAGTGTAGTGAGAGGCCCACCCAGATTCAATTTGCTATTGAAACTCACCCTGATACAAGAGGAGGAAACAGGCCCCACATTTTGATGGAAGATAGCAATGTGATGGCTTCTTCTCCAGTAAAGGCTGTTATATTTATCTTAGAGAGTTCAGCCTGCCACAAAAGTGTCTGGCACCCAGGACCTCAGTGTCCACAGCACCTAGTGACCGTCTGCCTATACTATACTGTTACATGCATATACTACAGAGCAGTACAGAACTATCATAGGCCAAGAAGGGCTTAAATCTTCCCGGGGAAGGCAGGGAAGTCTTCAAAGAGGAGGATGAATTTATTTGAGGTTGGGGAATGAGGAATTTGCCAGACATGTAGGATAGATAGGCTGGACAGAACAATGGAAAAGTGTGCTCATATGTAAAAATGAGCATGATCTGTTTGGTAATCTGTCAGCAGCTGTGTGGTAGCTTCAAAGCTCAGAAGATGATCTTTGGGGCTGCAGGGTATAAGGAGAGTGACGGGGGGGCGGGGGGGAGCTCTTCTGTAGTGGCCTTTGTACAGGCCTGAAGCTATCTCCACAGGGTGAGTGTCACTTTTTGCTTCCTCTGGGTGGGGATGGTAGAGAGAAAATGGATGTATATTAAAGGTTTCTGTACTTATGTGGCCTGATAGGCCCTCCTTGAGGTACGGGGTGTGCCTCGTGTGTTGAAATACCACTACCTAGCCCAGAGAGCACCTCCTGTGCTAGGTGAATGAAAAAACACACATAACCGTTCCTAGAAAAAAAGTACTCAGAGGTGCAGCAGTGTGTAGCCATTGGAGTCTGTCAGGTCTCTTGTCTTTGTGACCAAACCTGTCATGTCTGAGAAGGCTATGGGGCCACACTTTCCTGGGGCATTCACTCATGATGAGAGATCTCATGAAGACAGTCAAAAGTGAATAGAAGGCAATGTTAGGGGAAAAAAAGTATTGTCTAGAATTAGCCTCTAGCACCCTTCAGAGGTGATTTATTTCCTATAAGTCACCTGACTCTACTCACAGAAAGTCCACAAGCTGTTCTGGGGACACTGATCAGACTTTCTCCCTGGAACATACAGATGAGCAGGGAGAGTCATTCCCAAGAGCCTGTGAACACCAAAACCTCATACTGTCGCTCAGCATGCCACTGTTTCTGTCTATGGGCCAGGGCATGGAGGCGTGTTGGGCACCAGTATTTTTCATGGTGATGAGAATTAGATGGCGGGAGAGAGGCTAGGGGAAAAATAGGACAAAAGGAAAAGAGGACAAGGAACGGCCAGAGCCAGCAGTGCCAGGAGGAGAGGGGAAATGAAGCGTCTCTGACTCTTCGCACAGTGTGGAGGCAGGTAATCTATAAATCTAATTTCAGCCTTACTACTAAACCCTGAAGCATAACAACATTAATTGATGTATCTGCTGCTTGATAAAATCGAAAAGTAGGTCATCAGTTCAGTTCTGCAGAGTGCATCTTCTGGGAAGTATTATAATTTTAGGATCACCACTCAGAGATGAATGGAAAAGGTTAAGTCCTCAGTTGGTGCAGGGGTTTCCTCCGCTCCAACAGGGTGCTCCCCACTGGGCAAGGCCACACGACAGTGCCTGTGTCAGTGAGGCGGGGAGCACCGTGCTCCAGCACCTGGCGTGTGCTTTTCACGTCTACTCATTGCCCCTCGCCCGTGGCAGAACTCAGGATTGTCCATCCAAACCCTGCTCCCTTCCAGAGGGATGGGAAACACCACTGCTCTTTCATCTCACACCCAGTAGGTTCATTATTCTCCATTTTTAAAAATGCCTGTGCCACAGGTTAGGTAGCATGCAAGTCCACAACTACATATTCCCTTTTGGCATTGAAATTCGGGACAGTCTATCTGGCAGTCCTGCAATCTGAGGGAAAAACCTGGAAGCTGAGCCGTCCCTGGTAATGCAGCAGGTTAAAGCACGGCACTAAGAAGCTAAAGCCACTTCAGCATGAGTTCAATCCCCTGCCCCGGACGTGACCCACAAGGTGTGGCAGACCTCTCCTGATCCGCCTGCTGTTCCCCTCAGCAGTGTACTTCATCGATCTGCCTGTTCTGCTCCCCTCTCTGTCTCTGGTGAATCCTCTCACTGCCCCTGCAGCTCTGGCCTGTACCCCAGTTCTGTATGCATAAATAAATCTTAAAAAAAAAAAAAAACCTAGAAGCCTCAGTAGTGTCCAGTGCCTGAGCCAAGAACGTTGACACTCTCCCCAAGGTCATTGTGCCTGAAGCTGGGGCTTCACAGATGGTCATAACTGGAAAGCTCTTGGGAATCACTGAGCAATGTCAAACGGGACTTCCCCACGGGGAAGCTCATTCATGGGCTGGAGCTAAAGGACAGTGGCCCAGATGTCAGGAAGAGAACATGAGGCTGGTCCAAAAACTGATTTCTGTTTGGGCTCTGCTGTAAGTCAACCTATGGTCTTGAACAAATCTGTTAACTCAGTTTCCCAATCTATAAGCTAGAGGCTGATCTGGATAATCTTGAAAGGTCTCTTTCAGTCCAAAAAAAAAAACTATGATTCATTGTCTTCAAACAAATCAAATAAGGGTTTCATTTCCTGAAGTGGGTTTGTCAATGAAAGTTGAAATACCTAAATCCTTCCTGTCTAATAAAAGGGCCAGTAAGTGGCTTCAGTGAATTTGCAGAAAAGTAATTTCAGCAGAAAGCACTTCATGAAGGGAAGAAAGTTTAAATCACTTCACCGTGCTTGTGTTTCTTCTCTGTTCTGTTACTGCCATGTGCTTAGTGTGGATTCAAATCCTTCCCCATAATCATAAAACAAGGGAAAATTTCAGAAAATCTTAATATGTTTATTCTGTAAATTTCACCATGACTATGAACTCAGTGAACAGGATCCTGTCTTTTTGTGATCTGTGATTTCCCCTGCAGATGCTAAAGGAAATTCAGTCAGTATATTCCAATGGAAAAGGCACTGGATGGGAGCTTAACAATTCAGTAAGAGTAGCATGTTTGTGGTACATGTCTGTACTTTCTATTTCTGTGGCGATGGCAGACATCATTAATCAATCATGGCTCTTCTTCCTGTGAAATCTTACAGCCGTCTTCTCTACACTGCACTGAAGCCGCTGTTACCAATTGATCAAAGATAGAATGTCAGTGGGGAAGCAATTTGCTCTTCTGGACTTAGATTCTTGTTATAAGTCAAAACCATACAGAGATTTTAGGCTGATCACTTAAGCTCTCTGACTTTCTTTATCTTTTCTGTAAAAACAGTGTACATTTTCTGCCTTGCTTACTCCACAGGATCAAAACATACTCTCTGAAATATGACTTGCTATTCAAAAGTCAGGTAATAAAAGAAATCAATGTTTGCTATGTTTGCTGATTAACTGATCCAAGCTTCAAGTCTGCATTGTTAGGTCCTGATCATCTATTGCAGATGCCAATTTGTTGAGCTCAGAATGCAATGTGAGTGAGCTGGATTCTCAGAGGGCAAGGATTCTAGACTGTCTCCCACACATCAGAAAGTCACATGCAACCCCCAGTTCTGAGCCCCGGTCCTCAGTTTTTTATCATGAACTGTGTAAATGGAAGAGCTGATTTTCAAGATATCACATGTCCTTGTTGACCATAGCTGGTCCTTGTCCTTGCCTTAGTATCCACGGGTTTAGCTGAGCTAAACCCTTTAACTGTGTTATCTCATTTAAACTCACTGATGTCCTATGAAACATGGACACTACGTGCCAATTTACAGTTGCAGAGTCATTGAAGGTTAAATAACTTGTCTAGGGATACACGGCCACTGAGCAGCTGAACCTCCATCCAACAAAGTCTGTTTGGCTCCAAAGTCTAGAGTTTTAACCATTTCTTTGACATTTATGATGACTGGTTTAAATGGTAAAACAAACCATAGAATATAGCAGCTCTATGAAGACATAAGAAACCTAGACACCATGCACACACACTGTCAACACTGTTCTCCTCATACTTGTTTACCACCGTCCCCCATGCTCTTCACAGTGTGCATCCACAAGGCTGCTTCTTCAGGAAGACATTTGTTCTTAACCACATTGTTGTGTACACTTACAGAGAGGCGGTAACAAACTGAATTGAAAAAATACGACCCTTGTGACTTGAGGCTAAGTTACATTTTCTAATATACAGAAGTTGCATGACAACTTTCTGGGGAGACAGATCCCCAGAGACCTACTTAGAGAAAATGAATGGTGCTGGCAAAGCCTGGCTAACTTCTTCAGGAGGTGTTGATTGAAGTTCATTAGTGAGAAGGAGGCTCCGCATCGCTCATAGCACATCCAGCTCCTGCAGATGGGCACCATGTGCTGAAAACCAGTCAGAGTTTCCCAAAAAGCAACTCTGCATTTTTTTGAGAGTTTGTTAGAAGAAAATATTGCAGAAAAAGCATCTGGGCAAGTTGGAAGGCGGTTAACCTCTGAGTTAGAAACAGCCTGCAATTTGGGATGTGTCAACCCGTTTGTGGTGTTTTGGGGGCCCACCCTCTGCCAGAGGCCTCAGGGAGCAGTGGAGGTGCCGTCAGTTGACTCCACTTTTCCACTTGCTGAGGGGGCATAGCTTCCGGAACATAGACCCAGCTTGCAGTTTTGCCTGGGGAACAGTCTTCCACAATTCATGCTAACATTGCTAGATTGCTCAATTATTGGGTTTATCTCTAGTAAATTAGGTGACTTTATAGCCATTCCTTTATTTTTCCTAGCTTATGTTTGCATAGAATGTGCTTTTGCAGAAGCCCACACATCCAAGTTGGGTCCCAGAAATAACAAAGTGAGAAAATGTGCGAGTACCTTTTGTACCATCTCACTTTCACATCGGTACTCAGCAGTGAGAGACTCTCGCTGCCTAGGTGTTCTGTGTCCCATACGATGGTGGAGTAGATGGAGTGACTGTCTTGCCCAGGACTGTGTTCAGCAGTATCTAGACTAGACCCAGGATATCCTGCCTCTTCTCCAATAAGAGTATTTCAATGCTTGTGCCATGCTCTACTGGCAGCCCTTCAAGTCCTTTGGGGAGCACCTAGGACTGGACTTGATGTGGAAATGTGTTCTAGGCAGCAGGGTTCTGGTTCCGTTGATTTAACCAGTGTGCACAGACTCAAGACCCAGAGACTTTTGGGGAGGCAGGAGGAAGGCACAGATTCATATACTGAACAGTCTGTCATCTAATCACGGAGATGAGCATCCACTCAAGGACCTGTGAGTCTCCAGTGACCGGAGAGAGGGCAGCACTGAGAGTTGGCACCTAGCAGAGGAGCAACAGCTCCCACACACTGGGAGGGGTCCCCATACCAGACAGAGTGTGCTCTGCCTGCACTGTCAATCCCTGTGATATTGGGGAGGTTACCCCCAAGTCAAGACTGACAGCTCTGGTTGTGACCAAGAAAAGTACCTCAGAAATTTAACATAGACATGGAATACTCATCCTTCATACATGAATACTAAGATTTTTATGTCTACATGAAAATTCTTGGCACCAGGAACACAAGAGGGAGGGTTCATGTTCTCAAAGAGCTGAGTCAGACAGCACACGCACAGATATACATACCCAATCACTTAGAATCTGTGACATGTGCTAAGAAGAAAGCTAAGAGCACATGCTGAGAGAATCATGAGAAATGCTTAGTCTACCTGGGACAGGGGTCCATTTACAGGGACATCCTCGCTGGTGCAGTAGCGCTCTGAGGGCAGGTAGGTGTTGATTATGAAAGGAAAGCAGAGGGCATAGTATAAAGCCCCTATGGCAGGAAAAAGCTTGGCTTGGGGAAGGACTGAAAGGTCACCAGTGTGGAGGTTTAGCACAGGAGTGAGCGCTGCTGTGTCGAAAGGTAAGCCGGTAGCTGATCCCATGGGTCTCTCAGGTCATGCTCAGAAGCTTGGAGCTCCCCTCCCCATGCAATGGGAGGCTATTGGAGCTGGAAGCCAGGAAGTGACTCAACCTGATTTATGTCTTACAGAGCTGGCTCCGGCTGCTGAGAGAGAATGAACTGGGAGGGGGAGATGCAGAGAGGCCATTACAAGTGATGGATGACAATGACTTGGTTTAGAATGGTGGCAGTGGAGATGGAGAGGAGTGGATGGGTTTGAGATGTAATTTGGAGGTGAAATTGACAGGGCTTGGCAAGGAGAAGAGAGCAGAGTATTCAAGGTGAGGGATGAGGTGGGAATGGGGGAGGGAGGAGGGCCTTGTGAGCAGCTCGGCCAGGCACTGGCAAAGGCTGACAAACCTCAGCACCATGGCACCCGAGCTCCTGTGTAACCACTGCAGCCTGTCTTGATCTCCATGTCCTTTGTGTCTTATTACAGCAGAATGACGGACAGTTCACGGTGATCCAACTCGTGGGAATGCTGAGGGGCATCGCTGCAGGCATGAAGTACCTGGCTGAGATGAACTACGTGCACCGGGACCTGGCTGCTAGGAACATTCTGGTCAACAGCAATCTGGTGTGCAAGGTGTCTGACTTTGGCCTTTCCCGCTACCTCCAGGATGACACCTCAGACCCCACCTACACCAGCTCCTTGGTGAGTCCTTTTTGATAGTCTCAGGTAAAAGCATCAGATGCGTAAAGACGGTGCATGTGGCTGGGGACCCATGACCAGTACACTGGAGGTACTAGGGCTGAACTCACCTCTACCAGTGCTGTTGGGGAGACCATCACCCCGGAGAATCAATAGCAGTGAGCTGTCTGCGAGCATTTGGGCAGAGGTGTGAGAAAGGCACAGCGTCTACTCAGCAATGTTTGTTCCATGGCCAATGCGAACAGGGCGTTTTGGGTGAGATGATTTGGGGGGGTCCAAAGAGTTGGGCGGACATGTTAGCAGAGCACAGGCTCCAGGTTTGCTTCAGGTGTTCAGCCCGTGTTGGGTGGGCTTTGTGTCCCCCTAACAGATTCAATCCCCTCTCTTTTCCCTCCTCCATTACTTCCAGAAAGCCTTAAGTTCTAGCTACTTGATGCCTACTTTTAACTTTGTATTTCCTGTTCAGTTTTCATCTGCACAGTCCAAACAGCAATAATCATTAGTGTCCAATCACCTAGTCCACACAATTCTATTCCAAACCCATTAAAAAGGTCCAATGCAGAGTTCTTGATTTACTCTGTAATTTTCCCTCCCCAGTCTCTCGATCTCAGTAGTGGTAACATAGAATTAATAGCTGAACCTAAGAATCACTCCTGAATTAGTCCTGTGCCTCATCGACCAGGTCCAATCCCACAGCAATTTTTATAGGTTCTTTTAAAGCCCATTTTCCTTCCCAGCACTTCTGCCCCACCCTCTCCCAGAGCACCATCCCTTTCCCCTGGCCGGTTACAGCAGCCCCCAGCTCCTTGTCTACTTGTATCTGCTGTCATTAGCATCCAAAGAGATTGATACAGGGTTTACCTTAAAAAAAAAAAAAAAAAGTGGAAATCCCACATAACTTGGCAATCACACTCCTTGATATATATTTGTAGACTATGACACCATCAACGAAAAGGCCCATATGTTCCACAGTGTTCCTAGCAACATTCCCGACAATGGCTAGGACACAGAAGCGGCCTGACCATCAGTGGACAATTGCATCAGGCCAACTAGATGGTAGTGCCCACGCCACAGAGTATCATAGAGCCCTGAGAAAGGATAAGATGCAGCCATTTTCAGCAAGATGGAGGGAATTTGAGATAATTATGTGCAGCAAAGAATGGTAAAAAGCAATTACTAGACATTTACATAGCAGTGACTTGATAAAGTAAAACACTTTCAAAAACTAGTGGACATTTGTAAACATCCTGATGGCGCTAAGGTTGAGAGGGAGGGAGACGTGCAAAGGGGCACTTAGGGGTGGTGACGGGGCAAATACCCCCTAGGTTTGCAGAGTGAATAAAGAACAAAGCTGAAAAGAGGGCGAAGAGTGATTGATCTTCCCACCTACCTACCTACCCACATTCTTTAAATTTGCAAAAATCAATACATGATTATTAAGTAGTTAAAAGAATATAGAAAAGTAGATTAAAAGAATAAACAACAAACTACAAGTCCCCTGAAGCAAGGCTGGGTAAACTTTTCCTTAAAAGTCATATAGTAAATATTTTAGGCTTCCCTGGCCAAAAGGCAAAATAGAGGATATTTTGTAGATAATTATATAGCCATTTAAAATGTAACCCTTTAAAGAGGTATAAACACCATTCCTAGTTTATGGGCAGTAAAACCTGATGACCAGCCAGATTTGGCTCCTAGGCCACAGTTTACCAACCCCTGAAGCGTCAATTTCAAAAGTGGAATGTATCTCCTTTCACATTTTACTCTCTGTTCGAAAATATGAAAATTTTTATTTCATCAAAATGGGATCATACAATGACTATTACTCTGGGTCTTGTATTCCTCATGGGCATAGAAACTGCCAGGTTGCTTTTCTAAAAGCCGGTAAACATTGATACTCCACCAGAAGTATACAATACTTGTCATCCAGCATCCTCACCAGCAGTGGAGGTGATCAATCTCTAAAAATCTGCTAATCCAAAAATGAAAAATGATACCTTGTTTTGTTTTAATTTGCATTTTCAACTGACTGCTAGAGATATTAATGTCTTTTCACAGTTACTGGGATCATTTCCTCTTCTGTTAATTATCTCTACGTGACTGCTTATTTTTCTATTGGGTTGTTTGTTGGTTTCTTAGAAATTTTTACAGGAATTTTTTTCATATTAGGGATATTAGCCTTTTGTCTGCCATATATGATAAAATTCATGACCCTTCCCCATCTGTTGTTGTTTTAATTTTTTTTTTAAGATTGATTTATTTATTCATATAAGCCAGAGGTGCAGGGGCAGTCAGAAGTTTCACCAGAGACAGACTGGGGAGCAGAACAGACAGATTGACGAAGTATACTGCTGAGAGGTGCAGCAGGTGGGTCTGTAAAGGTCTGCAGGGCCATGTGGATCACCTTCAGGGCTCGTACTGAAGCAGCTATGGCTAGTTTGCAGTACTGTGTCCTAACTCATTGCGCCACCATGGAGGGCCCATTTTAAGTTTTTTTTTTTTTTAATATCTTTTGGATTGCAAAAGTGTTTAGTATTTATAAAATAAAATAAAATAAAATGCTTTGCTAATCATAGATTTGGGGACTTTTGTTTTAAAAGTTCTCTTAACCCCTAAATTATAAAATGCTATTTAATTGAGGATTTTGTTCTATATTTCAATTTCTATATTTGAATTTTGACCCAAGATTTTGTTTTGAAAAATTTTAAGCCTGCAGAGAACTTAACAGATTTTTATAAAGCAGTTATATACTCAATATTAGGTTCTAGTATTTTGCTGTGTTTGCTTTATCACATACAATCCATCCTCTTTCTTTTATCACTTTATCCTATTTTATTGAAGTAGTCTAGATAAATGGAAGTGTTGCCCCCAAACACTTTGCATACATGTTTTTAACTAGAGTTAAATGCTTGTTTGTAGTTATTTTTGGATAAGTAAAATTTGTACATATGGAAATGTGTAAGTCTTAGGTGTACCTTTACAGTTTCAGCAAAATGCATACAAGTGCAAACACTGATCAAGATGCAGAACTTTGTCATCACACAGGAAGTTCCCTCATGTCCCTCCCAGTCAGTTCTCACCCTACCCCACACCCAAAAGCAATCACTGTTCTGATTGTTTTTCAATCACAGCTTTGTCTTGCCTGTCATTGAACTCCACATAAGTGGATTCATACAGTTCATGGCCTGGCTGCTGTTTTCTTGACCTTCTGTTTGGGAGGTTCATTCAATATGGTTGTGTGAGGCCATAGTTTGTGTTCTTATTTATGGTAGTATTCTATTATTTATTAATTTATGCATTTCTCATTACTAGACAACATGGTTATTATAGAATTTGTTTCTGAATATGTGTAGCTGTGTTTGTTACCCTGCTTCTGTCCAGGTGAATAAATAATTATGCCAACACAAGAAAGAAAGGTTAGCAAACACCATCTGAATCTAGTGATTAAGCTCACACCAGTGACAGGACAAGTAGATATTGTGTTGCATTGGACAGGTTGCAAAAAAAAAAAAAAAAAAAAACAGCATTTTAGATATTCTGTTCAAATGTATAAAGTAAGTCTTCTCCTGAGCAAACATTAAACTAACTAAAATTGTGTGCTATTAAATGCCTGGCCTGTGATCTTTAAAAATGCCATGGTCATAAAAATCAGAGACTGGGCAGCGGCCACAGATGGAAGGGGTTAGAGAGATATGACGTTGGGTAAATCATGCCACCATTAATAGGGCAATTCAGGGATAGTCTTTGACAATTGCCATGGGGTATCTGAGTAAGTAGTGAACAGACATTCTTTGTAGTAGTCTTGCAACTTTTCTAGAGTTTTAAACTGACTCAAGATAAAACATATTTTACCAAAAAAAATTAACCTGCAGTGGGAAAGAATGGTGGGAGAGGCAAAAGAAGAAGCAAGAAGATGTATCAGGAGGTTATGGGGAAGAGGAAGTGCTTGACATGAAAAGGACTTAGGGATGAGGAGGAAGAGATAAGGATGACCAGTACCTGATATGCATCTCTGGATGGGTGATAGTGCACTCTGAGAGTGAGGATCCTGGAGGAACCAGTTGGACGAATGGAAGGATTAGGGATACATTGTGAACTCAGTTTGAAGTAGATTTTCTCAAAGTTTGATGAGTATCAGATTTATTTGGAAAGCAAGTAAGGAGCACAGATGCACAGATTTATAGGACCTGGGATATAGTTTTGTTACCAAGTTTTTCCAGGGTATCCACACAGTTTTGAAAGACATTTGTTTAGAACATTTTGATTTTTCTGTGTTGGTAAGCTATCTAAGGAGAGCTGCTGAATAAGCAGTTTGATGTATGGGTTTGGAGCACAAAAGTGAAGTCCAAATGAAAATGTCTATTTAAGAGTCATTGGCATAAAGACAGGAATCAAAACAGTGGGTGTAAACATTCTTGACTTGGAAAAGGATTGAGAGGAAAAATGGCCTCAATCTGAGCTCAGAGGAGCCAAACATTTACCAACAGAGGTGTACAAAGTAGGAGGGGTAGATGCCAAGTTGTAACTCTGTTCCAAAAAGAATTTGCTGGAAATCTTACACTTTCACTCTGCAGAGGTCAGACCTGTGGCCCAGAGTGGTCAGTGAGCTATTTGTGGCCACATGGCTTGTAGAGCCACATTAGCTTTCAGTCACCGGGCCCTGAGCCGACTACTCAAGACACTGCGGCTCCTTCTCCAGCCCAACAGTGGACAGACGCCTGCCCAACATCAGTCACTTGGTGCGTCCAAGGAACCTATTTCTCTATCTTTACTTTTTCCTCCAAAAGGCCTAGCAGAGGAGTGTCTTTAGACTCCAAGTCAGCGCTCATTGCTGCCCATCAGTTCTTTCAGTTGCCATCTATTCTGCTAAAAAAAAAAAATCCTTTTAGTAATTTTTTAAAAACTGATTATGTTTTTTACCCCCACAATGCCTATTACATCTTTCTTTATACTTTCTAGTTGTCAACTGGGCTGTCTTAACATTTTATTCATCAGGAGCATTTTTTATTTACCTTATTGTACGTAGTTATAATATGCACTTTCATCCTGAGTTGCATCTTTTTCCCCATGAAAATGGATCACATATCCCTGGCTCCTTATATATCTAGTGATTTTGGATTATGTACATTTTAAATGTTATCATATAGGGATTCTAGATTCTGTTACAGCGATCCAAAGGTTATTAATGTGTTCAATGAATGGGGACTTAAATTGGTCAGGCTCAACCTGCAAAAAAAGGCTCTGCCCTGTCTGGAATGGGTAACAGCTCAGATATCAGTCCCTGTGGCTTTCACAGTCTGTCTCATACATGAGTGATTCAAGGATCAGACAGAGAATTGAAGAAGTTTATAGCCAGAATTTAGGATCCCTTTTCCCTGACTCTCTTGTTTCTAGGGACTCTCCCAGAACTCTACAGTAGTCCTTATTACCCTGATTCCTTCCTTTGGTTCCTCGACCTGAACAAGGAGTGGGTTTTTCAGTTGGAGACCATAGGAGACAGCAATGATCATGAGACTCTTGGGACAAAATTGTACTTCCTGCTGTTTGGTTTCTGGGAACTTCAAATAGCTTTTCTTTCTTCTTTTCTCCTTTCCTTTCCTTTCTTCTGTAGTATGTTTATATGTTCTGAAAAGCTCATTTATTAAAAGTGCATTCCTCCACACCAGAAGTGGAAGCTTCAGCTTTTGGTCCTTATGACTCCTCTTCTTCATCTTCAGCCAATTTCATGCAATTCTTCCAGGATCTTTTTGACATCATCATCTTCTAAAACATCTTGTTTTACTTTGTAAATGAAGACTTTATTAATAGCTATTAAAGTTTTCTAGTTTTCCTACTAGACCCTCAGCCTTCATCTCTCATTCTGTCTTAATTCTCTACCATACTTCCCCTAGGTTTCTTTCTCAACTTTAAATTGCTATTTCTAGCCCCAGGAGCATTTCTTTCCCGCCAGGCTCCTGGAATAATGAACAGACAGAATTTGTTCTTTTGTGCTTTCTTATGATTGCAGTAAACCTGCTAAACTCAGGAAGAGTTCTGCACTGCTCCTAAAATTCCCATCTTTTAAGAGGAAGAGATAAATGAGCACAACTGAGCTCTTCCTACTTGCACAATTTATATCTTCTTTTTGGTATATTTCTGAATACTGTTATCTGCATTCAAATTAACATTCCTATATATCTTCGTTTGCTCAGGCAGCTAGGAAAAATACCATAGACTAGGTGGCTTAAACAATAGACATTTGCTTCTCACAGTTCTGGAGGCTGGGTGCCTCCAAGATCAAGATGTGAACAGATTTAGATCCTAGTGAGAGCTCTCTTCCCTGCTTGCAGATGGCTGCCTTCTCACTGTGTGCACATATGGGAGAGAATGAGTGAGTAGTAGGAAGAAGTGGTAAGGAGGGAGAGGAAAAGAGAGAGGGGAGGAGAGAGATACTGGAGTGGGGAGGAGAGTGAGTGGAAACTCTGGTCACACCTCTTCTTCCTATAAGGGCACTAATCCCATCATGGATGCCCCACCCTCTTAACCTTGTCAAAACACAGACACCTTCCAGATATCATCACTGCAGTTAGGTCTTTAATGTATGAATTTGGGGAGGACACAGCCTTTAATCTATAATACCATCTGTGTGACTGACCAGTTTTCAATGTTTGACTTCTCAGGCCCCAGTCTGGTTATTACTGGTACTGTCTCATGTTACCAAGAGGGGGAAAAAATGCAACTGCATATGAAGAACAGCAGCACATCTTTGAGTAACTCTCTGCATGAATGCTCACATACACATTCACAAAACTGATCTTCACCCTCCATCAGCTCACACTGGTAGACAGAGTCCCAACGGTATCCCATAGATCTCCTCTAGATTCCTGGTAGCTTTCTGACACATAAGGCAAAAACCCTAGTTGAGCATAGCTTGCTTTCTCTGCTGATCTCTAGGAAGGGACCCCATCAGTCCCTTTGTGAGCAAAATATTTCCTTCTTAGTATTCAACCAGAATCCTTCTGCTAAAGCAGTGTCAACTTTCCCATCCTTTAGAGCCCCAGGCTATCTGTCTAAGAAGTCTCTGGCCTTGCTCTGTGCCTTCCCCAGCCCTGCTCCCTGCAGGCCTTCCTGTTTCATTATGAACTGCATTCCATCTTCAAGGCTCCTCTGATCTGTCTCATTCCCTTCCCCTTTGCTCCTCCTGCTGCTCCTTTGCTTCTTCCTCTTGTCTTCAGTCCCTGCCTCCTCCCCTCCCCTGTATCTCTGCTGCTTCTGAGACTCCCTCCCAAGCCCCCAGTTCTTCCTCCTTGCTTTCTCTCTTCTAACATCTGCTTATGTCCTCTGCCACACAAAATCCTACTCTGTGAATCTCCAGCACATCTGTTTTGGGGGTGGGGGGGTGTCTGCTCCTCTTAGCAGGAGGGTGGTAGGGGCCATCTTCTCAAGCTGTTTGTCAGCTATGCCCTGGCATTTCCTTGGTGGTGTCCCTTTGCCAGCTCTTTCTCACATGTTGTGGCCCCTCATCTCCCACACTGATTCCCTAGCCAGACTCAGGGATGTCTCAGCTATCCCACTTCCTGGAGAAACTGTCACATCTGCCTCAGACTCACTCCCTGCAGCACTCCAGAGTCCGAGACACAGAGGGTTCATTCTTCTCCAGGGGCAACCCTCTCCCTAAGGTGATCTACATCACCTGGCCCTGTGCTTCATCCCTAACCTGCTGCCCATCATGGTCTGCAGAGGCCTCTGTGCCCCTGTGATGAATTTAGTCATCTCAGTCATGATGGAGGCAAACACCTGTCTCATTGCTCCCATGAATTAATAGCCCAGCTGTAGTTTCCACCCTCACTATGTTTCTGGGAAAGAGCATTCAATCCAGTCATGACTGATTCCATGCCAAAATGTAGAGGGCCTTCTCTTAGCAAAACATTTAACTGTAATTTTATGGTATGATGCTGCCCTTTGAGTCTGGTCTTTAGCAATGTGAGTATAAAAAAGGTAAAAAGACCTTTTCTATAATTCTCTCCCACTCTTGTTTGGCAAAATACCTCCTTGATGACAGAAAGTGTGCAGGCTTTGGATTGAAACTATGCTCCTTAAATTTGGCCTTTAGTCTCCTCATCTATAAATAGGAATTTTGAGAATTAGATTTGTGAGGCCCCATGTGATAAGCCGGCAACATCCCCTAATCCCAGTCCTGCCATGGCACAGCTCTTATGATGTTTGCGGGTGCTGGTTGGAGAGCTTTCCACTGCTCAGCACCCCCACCCATGGCAAGTACACTCAGGTGTATATTGTCAAGGTTAATTGGCAAAAAGATCCCTGTTCCTCGTCATTTCAAAACAGAAAGTAATAAGGCAGAGAGCCTTCAGAAGTGTAGGAATGGCTGGCGTTCATAAAGGCAAATTGAGGGCCCCTATGACAGATCACCATGAGAGAATTTTGAAGAAATCTTCTCAGGAGAGAGCAGGAGAAATGGCAACAATTATGTGACCACTGAGATGTGAAGTTCTCGTGTTTCACTGTTTACCAGAATCCTCTGGAGGCTTGGTGAAATACAAACTCCACAGCCCCACCCCGGACTTTTTGAATTGCAGATCTGAGGTACATCTAGAAATATGTATTTCGGGCTCTCCCTGGTGGCACCACAGGTTAAAGCACCGCATTATGAAGCTCTCCTAAGCCACTGCAGCATGAGTTCGATCCTCCCCGCCAGAGAGGTACCCACATGGCATGGCAGACCGCTCCTGACCCGCCTGCTACTCCCCTCAGCAGTGTATTTCAGTAGATCTGCCTGTTCTGTTCCCCACTCTGTCTCTGGTGAATCCTCTCACCCACACTTTTGGTCTGTACCCCAGTTCTATAAGCATAAATAAATAAAGCTTATACAAAGAAAAAGAAAGAATGCATTTCACAAGAGTACCCAGACAGTGAATACACCAAGGTCATGGACCACCCATGGAGATTCACCCCATTGAAACTATTTTAGAAAGCAAAGACTTGCTTAATGAATGTGGCTTGTTGATTACCTTCTTTTTCTAATATCAAAGTAAATGTGACACTGTGCATCCTGTCTGACTAGAACTCCCCTTCTCCCTGTGTGGGTCGAGGGCCAGCCTTGGTGCCATGTCTTTGCCTGTTTTGGGGCCCCTGTCCCTCTGCACCACTTCGTGTCTGCCTGAAGAGATGAGGAGGGCACGGTACAGGCAGGCATCCCTACCACAGAGCCCCAAGCCAGCATCTACAGCCTCTTTCTGGACCCTCTTTCTGATACTGCCATTTTGGATCCCCAACTACCTATTTGCCAAAGTCTGAACCCCAACCCCAGCCATCAACTCTTTTGGAGCAAAAAATAAAAGCAAAAGCTGATTAAGTCATCAGTGAGGTCCTGGGTTTGGTATTAAGACTTGGGGATAGATCGGTGAATTATCACCTTCAGTCTTGAGGTTCTTCTATGCCATTACCTCGAAAACATATACCCCTTCTGTATCTAGGTCTTTTAGCTGATATATTTTTATTGTCATGGTTATCAGGGAATTGTCTGCCTAGCTAATGTGCTAACTGCAGAGAGGGTTTCTTGCATTACATTTTTCTTAACTCCCAGCTTTTATAAGTAAGTAAAGAAACTACATCGGTGGACCTAAAGGGATTGCACACAACAGGGGTGGAAAATTCTTTTCTCTTCAAGGAACCGCTGAGAATCTTTCAAAGAGAGATCCACAGGTGAGATGTGAAGGGGTCAAAGGCTTCCTTATGCCTCTTCCTGGGCCCAACCTGTACAGAAGTAGGTGCCACAGCCTGGGCCCGCCTTTGCTTAGACACATTCCAGATGGAGAAAGACCAGCCAGCACCATTCCCTTAAAGGGTGGGAGGCCAGGGCTGGGCCTAAGAGCACAGGAGTCTCCCTGTTCAGACTGCCCAGACCACGCCACGGGCCAGCCTCCGTGCAAGCCCTCATGGATGACAGGATGGTCCAAGGACTGGTGAGGACAGGAAGAGCCTGTGAACTTCCCCACGGCCTGTAGGGAGTGGCCCTCTTCATCATATTCAGCCATGTTCCTACTCCTGAATACAGACTCACAGAGACATAGAGAAACACAGCTGTCATCAGGCCTCCCGGGCACATAGACGCAAGCCTTCCCAGTGGACATAGGGTAATGACTTGGATTTTTCCTTTCATTGGAAAGTGAATTCAATTGGTATAGTACTCTGTTTTCCATTATTTTTCTGTTATAATATTCTTAATACTTAAAAGATTCAAAAAAAAACAAAAAGTACCACAAAGATAATTCTACCTATAAGCATTCAGGAAAAGGACCCCCACCTGAAGAAAGTGCTAGTAAAGGAGTTGATCCCTCTGCCTGGCAGGTTTCGCACAGGGGAGGCCCTTCGTCCTTCTGAAAGAGAGAGGTTTGCTGGCTTTTTTGTCTCCCCAGAGTTCCTGGTGGTTTTACATTTAAGCCATACTTCTCCCTGCCTGAACAGTGACTTCCCTCAGGAGTCCATGTTCAAATTATGATTGCTCACTCTTCTTTCAATCATTGAGCTTGGGTAACAGGCTATCTCTTGGGTGGATGGAAAAGTAGAGAGGAATGAAGACAAGCAAGGAAAGGGTGTGGGGGGACCCTTTAATTGCAGTCAGAATAAAACCCAGCCCTGGTCCCCTGGACATTCTTCGGTAGCATTAATTAAGCTGAGGAAGGAATAATTCACATGCCACTCTACCCCACGCTCACTGCTCAAATAATTCCACTTCAGGCATTCTGCAGCCTCCTTTCCTGATATCTCTCTCTGGGTCACTTTGTCACCAGATGCTCAGTTAGGGATATCAGGCCCTGACTGAAATGCCCTTTTGAAAAAGACTCAGCATAATTATTATTAGTAAGGCCAATGTATTATTAGCACATGTGGGATAAGGATGGGATTTCAGAGCCTGAGCTGGCAGGTACCCTGGGACTTTGAAGCAAGGCCTGGGTCAAGTTTCTTTCTGTCCTGGACCCAATGTGGACCAGGCATGTGCCCATCACTGTGCCTGTCACCCTGTGGAATGCAGTGCCACCAGCAGCCATTCTTAGCCAACACTTAATTATTGAGCATCTAGTATGTGTAAAGCACAACAGTTCACAGCACTGATAGCTCCTGAGCCCCTTGCATTTTCTTCCTGGCACAAACATAGACACTAAAAAATGAATTAAGGGCCCTCCCTGGTGGCGCAGCAGGTTAAAGCACAGCACTAAGAAGCTTAAGCCACTTCCGCATGAGTTCTATTCCCGCCTGCCCCGGAGGTGACCACATGGTGTGGCAGATCTCTCCTGACCCGCCTGCTGCTCCCCTCAGCAGTGTACTTCGTCGGTTTGCCTGTTCTGCTCCCCGTTCTGTCTCTGGTGAATCCTTTCACCCTCCGCATCTCTGGCCTGTACCCCAGTTCTATATGAATAAATAAATAAATCTTTAAAAAAAATGAATTAAGAGCCCTCCCTGGTAGCACAGCAGGTTAAAGCACAGCACTGAGAAGCTAAAGCCACTTCAGCATAAGTTCTATCCCCGCCTGCCCCGGAGGTGACCACATGGTGTGGCAGACCTCTCCTGACCCACCTGCCGCTCCCCTCAGCAATGTACTTGTGCATCTGCCTGTTCTGCTCCCCACTCTGTCTCTGGTGAATCCTCTCACCACCTCTGTACATCTGGTCTTTACCCCAGTTCTGTATGCATAAATAAAAATAATTTAAAAAATCATAAATAAATGAATCAAGCAGTTGACGAGGTGATGACAATTGCTAGGTGCTATAGTGAAGCATACATCAAGCATGTATCATAGGACCTTGGGGGAAGGACTCTGGGCTGAGACCCAAGGGTGGGGAGGCATTCACTAGGGGAAGAGTGGGCAGGCCACATGGGAACTGTCCCAACAGCTGGACACAGACCTGCTTCCTCAGGAGACAAAGGCTCAGGGGGAGCGTGTTCTCAAGCACAGAGGAGGGAAGCAGCTCTGCTCTAGAAAAGCCAGGGGTGGGAGCAACAGCAGTGGGTGAGTTGGCACTCCAGTGTGGGGACGGTGTGAGCAGCCCAAGAGGGTCCACGGCAGCTCTCACCTCTATAGGACAAGTGAAGGGCCAGAAATAGGAGCCCAGCTACAGTGTTTGGGCACTGACCAGGGGCCCTTGGGAAGGACAAAGGGCCGAGGGGTGGGGCCCCAGGGGAAGCACCGCAGGCAGAAGGCGGTAGCCAGACTTCCCCTTCTCAGCTGGAGACCAGTGAGAGTCAAGAGTCAATGAACCAATCAATCAAGGATCATTGATTTCTGGCAAGAGACAAGTACCTCTCCTGGAGAAGGAAATTAAACTTTACTATATTTAATATGTTGATTGGCAGCTATATCTGTAAATCATTCACTAAGCTATAGGTTCATTTCCTGATGAGGGGGCTTAATAAATAAAAGTTTGGTGCTATAAGCTTAGAAAAGAGAGAGATCACTTTTAGAAGAGAGAGACGAGAGAGAGGGATGGAGTGGATTGCCAGATGGATTAGATACGAACTAGGTGGTAAAACTGGGCACATAAAATGTACTTAGAGCTGTTTATAGGATGGATGTTTATAGGAAGGGTGGCTGGCTGGATAGATGGGTAAGGTTATGAGGACTCAGAGACTGAGGGTTTTACAGAACCAGAAATGTTGGAAAGTACATGATATATGCACTGGATAGCTGATTTGGCTGGTGTCAGAGAGGGGATGTGGAGGCTGGTAAAGCCGGTGTATTGGCCCTGCAGGGCCCTCTTCCAGTCAAACTGTATTCTTCCAAAATGGATATCCTGAAGTCAGAACCTCTGTGCTTGTGAGTGTGACCTTATTTGGAAATAGGGTCTTTGCAGATATAATCAAATTAGGATGAGATGATACTGAATGAGGTGGACCTTAAAACCAATCACTGGTATCCCAGTAAGAAAAAAACAATGTAAACAGTTTCACACAGAGAGCAGATAGATGGCTATGTGAGGACAGGCAGAGATGAAATTAACACATCTATAAGCCAGAGAACATCTAAAACTGCCAGCAAGTGCTAGAAGGCAAAAGAGGCAAAGGATTCTCCTCTACCAGAGGGAGAATGACTCCACCAACACCTTGATTTCAGACTTCCACCTTCAGAATGATGAAACAATAATTTTCTGCACCGTAACCCACCTAACTGATGATACTATGTTATGGCAGCCCTAACAAGTACATGCAGGCCTTAAGAGACCAACTCACCCCCATTACCAGACAGGTGTGCAGTTAGACTCCTGAGGTTGAAGGGTCCAACACAATGCAGAAGGTCTTGGGTGCACATCTGGAATTAACCTAGGAGTCAGGGGAACCTGCCCACATGAGACTTAGGAAAAAGACAAAAATAATAAAGAAAGAAAATACCGATGCTTCTTGATTGCTGTATTCGTGGAGGTCACAGCGCATCTCTGCAGGAGTATTACCTCTCAAAAAGCTATGTCCCCAAAAAGGGTTAAGTATCAGGGGTTACTCAGGCTTCAACAGTCTTGAAATTCTGGGAGTCTTTGCAAATCTTCCTTGAGTTCAGCAGAACACTATACACTGTTAGAGAAGCTGAGACAAGGGGTAGAAGTGACCATCCCAGGCCCCCAGCTGAATAGGGCCTCCTAGACCTCATAGCAGTTAGCCCTTGAACCATTCATGAGATTCATGAGGTAGCATTTCCTCACAGAAAAAAAAAAAAAAAAAAAGGCCATTGGGTCTCGTGAGTCTCTACAAGGTGAGGTGTTTATCCAAGAAAGAAAGCAAAACTAGGCACTTCGATACAGTCCCCCCCCACACACACACACACCCCAGGGCACACAGAAGCAAGAATGATTTTCTAAAGACCCCAGGAGCTCAAAACCAGCACTATCAAGGCTGAGCATATTACACCTCCCCTGGGAAAGCTGAATTCAAAACTCTGAATGCAGCCAAGAAACTCTTTTCCAGTACAGTTTACAGATGCAGAGGTATAAGGGAGAGTGAGTCGGAGTATAAGCCAGAGAGAAAGAGAGAGCCCAGTGAGGAAAGGAAAGACCAGAGAATAGCTGATCAAAAGCCGCTCTGCTAAAGCTTACTCTGCAGGTACTCTAGCTGCAGGGGGAATATTGGGGAAGGATTTTAGAGGTGAAGATTTCATTTTAATCCCTCCACAAAAGCATTCAAGTAAACCCTTTCCCGGTGAGAAAGCAAGCGAGGAAGAAACAGGAAAAGGAGATTCTCAGTAAAAAGATCCACATAGACATCTACTAATATTGCTCACTTAGAGAATACATGCCATCTGGGTGTTTGATAAAAAGGAAAAAGGCATAAAGAAAAGTTCAAAGTTGTAGATTCAGCTTGTGAGTTGCAGTCTGCTTGCCTCCCCGCGTGGCTTCCTCTCTCCTTTGTTGGAGGTGGATGCATTTTTTTTCTTGGTCAGCAATAACTCTTTTCAAAGTGACCTATCAGGTCTTCGTTCTTTTATTCTCTTGTGGCCCAGGTGCTGAGCAGTGGGGAGAGGAGAGAGAAGGGGCCTGGCAACAAGAGTTAGGCTGACCTTCTAGTCATTAATTGACTGAGAATTTTCTACTGAAATGCGAAGCCACCATGCACTTGTGCCTGGGCTGACCCAGCAACTTCACATCTTGCTGCTCCATGTCTGATGGGACAAGAGATCTGTCTTGCCCAGGCACTTTCGTACCAGGAGAGGTATGTTCTGAGCACATAGCCCAGAGCTCTGACCGATAGCTGACTGATAGCTGAGCCATAAATGGGTATAAGGCCTAAATTTAGGTTTAGGTTCAATCGTTGCAATTTTTTTTTTAAGATTTATTTATTTATGCATACAGAACTGAGGGTACAGGCCAGAGGTGAGGGGGCGGTGAAAGGATTCACCAGAGACAGAGGGGGGAGAAGAACAGGCAAAGATGTACTGAAATACACTGCTGAGGAGAGCAGAGGGCGTGTCAGGACAGGTCTGCTGTACGATGTGGGTCACCTCCCTGGCCAGGGATCAAACTTGTGCTGCAGTGGCTGCAATAACTCCATAGTGCTGTGCTTTAACCAATTGCACGACCAGGGACAGCCCCAATCATTTTTTTAAACCCTTCTTCTGGAAGGTGTTTGACCCACTCCAGGGGTCATAGAAGGTGACTGGAAATCTAGAGAGACTTCATCCCAAATAGCCAAGCAGTGAGTTCATGTGCTCTTAAACCAACATCACCCTTTGGTATGAAACAGCTTTATAGTTGGATATTCCCTGATCAATTAGGAGGGTGAACAAAGACTTGGCCATGAACTGTTGGAGGAGGCAGTAGATGGGTAAAGGTGTATGTATGTGTGTGTAACCCTCACTACAGACTTAAGATAGCTTATATTCTTCCTAAATAACCTTTTCCCATTCTACATACCATGAGTCTATTATCTTTAAAGGATGATTAGTATTCTATAGTAATTCTCAGCATAAGAAAGTTGTTTTAGTAAGTAAATAAAGCACATTATTTAAGCCCCATTATTCATTTTTTTGGTTTGTTTATTTGTATTGGCATCTGATACCCATTATCCTACCAGTAGTCATTATCTTCAATAATCAACACACTAAATTCATTCTTTCCTTGCTTTATTTGTCATTGTTTTCCTCACATTTCAAATCATGTAACACAACTCGGTCCAATAGTTCTAATGACAGACAATTCAAGGCATAAGACTTCACAGTAGGTAGTTCTGAAGGGTGGTCTCATCAGCAGTTACAAGAACAAAGCTGAATTTTGAGCCAAAAAACATGATTTGAGGCCTGGCACTGCCAATTACTAACTTGGAGTAAGTAAGTTACTTTACCTCGCTGACATTCTATTCCATTATCTGTCAAATGAGAAAAACATATTGCACTTGGTTTTTATTGTGTGATTACTGTAAAGATCAAAGGAAAAAATGTTGTATTGAAAGTACTTTAATAAACTTCGAAAGTCCTATAAAATGTAGCCCAAAAAAATGACTTTAAAAGCTAGTAAAATAGAATCATTGGTAAATGATATTGTGCAACCAACTCCAGCATGTGGGGTTTTATCAATAGCAGTTCTCCAACTCCAGCTGAATGCTCTACAATTGAATTCTGTTCTACATTCTCTACCCAGAGATAGCTTCAGATCCCACAGGTAAAACCTAGTCCTCTGAGACTGCCTCTATTTCAGAAGCCAGTTGGAAATCCCAGATGTGACCTGTGCTTCTGACTTATTGGATGTAGACTGGAAGGTCCACAATCCTATTCATGGGTTCAGTTAATTTACTCCTGTGCTCACAAAACTCACAAAACTTTGCTTAATAGCTCACAGGTTTATTAGAAAAGGATGTGACTCAGGAGCACCTGGATGGGACAGGAGCACAGGGTAAGACAACAGGGGGTGGGCCTATGGTTTCCACGCCCTCTCCCAGCCCTTCACTTTGCCCATTTCTCCAAGTGTTCACCAACACGGAAGGTCTCCACACCCTGTCTTTCTGAATTGTTCTGGCAGTTCATTATGTAGGCATAATTGATTAAATTATTGGCACTTGGGATTGATTGGATCCAGACAAGCTGAGGGAGTGGGACTGAAAGTTCCAAACTTCTTCTTATGTTGATTTGTTCTCCTGGAAATATCCACACATACCCCTCTCTCCCCCCAAATCCCCAAATCAAATCACCTCATTAACAGAGCAGAAGACACCTTTGTCCCTCTTATTACTTAGGAAATAACAAGGGTTTTAGGAGCTCGGTACCAGAAATAGAATGAAAACCAAATATAATTTTCCAATTATAAATCACATTATCAGTAAATTACGCTGGATCCTAGTACAACACTTCTACCTGAATGGGGGTGGGGAGAAGTTCTGCTTCCTTTTCCAGTAATATATGACTTGCTAAATGTAATTAGCAATGAATGGAACTCTTTCCTTTCAGTTAATGATGCAAGTTTGAGATCCTAATATAAAACCTAACCAATGTAATATAAAAAGCACAAATTTGGATGGCAGTGAGACTAAAATCTAAGCCCTCGCTCTGATATTAACACATTTTGTAAACTGGGTGCGATATTTATTTTATGAGGCTTAGTTTTCTAATTTGAAAATGGGGCTAAGAAACTACCTCTTAGTATGACTGTGAAATTGGTTAGTCAATGTATAAGTGCCCAGCAGAGAAGTTGGCATCCAGTGGATAAATGATAAATGGCCATTTGCTCTCCTCCCCCCATGAACCTCATAAAAATGGGAATGAAAAATCAGCCTGTGCCGTTCCAGCCTGTTTCTTCAGTGCAGACCCACTCAATACATGGTAGGTAAGTGCAGGAGTTATGTCAGTCTAAGGTGGGAATCCTGTGGTTCTCATGTGATCCCTTGCCAGGATATTTGTCTTCAAGAAATCAGGGGTAAGATTTCATACAATTAAAGGAACAGCCTTAGCATAATGTAAAGAGCTTAAGAAAAAAGTTGAACATAGAAAGACAGGCAATTCTTAGAGCCCATGATAACTGCTTTACTGGTTTCCACAGCCACTATATTTTCCACTCTGTTGTCTAGTGAAGCTAAGAGTAAAGAGGAAGAAATTATGAAAACATTTTTCTTAATGTGAAATTCTAATTTTTTGATAAAGAAGTCTATGCTTGGGGAAAGATTTTTAATTTTGATGAAACTGATCTCTATAAGATGTGAATGCCCTCCAGGACCTATACCTCCGAGAAGGAGGCACAAAATTGAGGGTGTTGTCTGGAAAGGATCGATCAATTTCATATGCTGGTGCAAATGAAGGTTGTAATTTACCTGTGCTGCAATTTTTATTAGGATTATTGTGTTTTTGTTAGATTTTGAATGGTCTTCTCCAAATGTAATTTTCCCCATAGGCTCTGTTATATGATTGTGCAATTTTGCAGACTATGAGGTGTTTTTTTTTTCAAAATGTACATATGACATTATAGCAGGAATGCCTATATTAGAAAATTAGAGTCCATTCAATCACCTTCAAGAAACAGACTCCATTTCAGCACAATAAATAGTTGAACCAGGGAAAACTTACAGAGCTTTTAATAGGATCAAAATTGGAATTATGTTAGAACGTATAGGTGAATCAAGAGAAAGGGACGAAAGGTGGGTCTGCAGAACTTCTCCCTATCCAGGTGAGCAGTGCTGCCTGGGGGGAGGAGAGATCTTGTTTCAACCACAGTTGCTTCTCTCTCTTTTAGATACTGAACTTTTGCCAAGGTTCCCTTTCAAACAAGGATTTTGCCACTACAAATGCAGGGTGTGAAGTGTATAAGCCACCAAATGTGATGATGCTAGTGGTAGATATCTTTAGATGGTTAATATTTCAGTCCCTGGTCATAGTGTTTTTAGGTCAAGAAGAGACTCTATATAGACCACGACCCATGCTGCTCATTAAAGAAATTTCCAGGGGTTGTTTTAGTTGAATATGTTTTTTTTTAGTTGAATATGTTTTTTTTTTTTTTCATTTCTAGAACACTTTCTTCTGGATTTTCTGGTGTTTCCCATACTTAGGTTCAGGGTCTACATTAATGGCCATAATCCTGCATAACTGCTGCTGTGTGCTAGCTAGTGTATCATACCTCAACACACGTGATGGCCACCCGCTCCTCACTGGTGTCATTAATTTTCATCACCTGGTCAAATTTTTATCTTATTTTATCAATGCATAATTCCATGCAGTATGTTTTTTTCTCTTGTAATCAATCCATGCAAATATGCTAATCTTCATCAAAATCCACCCCCCACCCCAATCTTGATATCTTTTGATGATTCTTGTCTAAACCAATCTTTGTTTTCATGGCTACAAATGATGTTTTTCAACCTCAGCCACCACATCAATACTTGTCATTGATAAAGTAATATTTGCATAGTATTTTCATAACCCAATTAAATGTTCCTTTCTCCTGCTTGGAAACTCAGCCTAATAACATTCTGAAGATCACATTCTCTTTGATTTTTGCTAAGGAAGTTTTGGTATAACCTTTGGCCAAAAACATTAAGATTCACACTTGTTCCCATGTTGCCAATCTTTATTCAAAGCTATGGCCTTTCAGACCTGGTCTTATTCTGTCACTATCCACTCTCCTGCACCTTTGATGTTAACAATCTATAATTTATTTGAGAGAAAGAGAGAGGAGATGGATTTTTTTTTTTCCTGCCCCAAGTACAGGCTGGTTCTTTCATCCCTGCTTCTCTGTGCTCAAGCCTGATCTGTTCCAGAGTCATCATGTGTTGCCCTCCCCTGTCCTAATCTCACTCATCCTTTGCCATAACCCTGGAGGGCCCAGACAGGCAAAATTCTTAGAGAGCTTTTGAGCTACTGAAATGTTTCCTGAAGCATGTAGAAACTCCAGGATCAAAAAGGCCACATGGAAAGGCTTTTGTTTGTCATGTACAGAGGCCATGGAAGATGGGAATATCCCAGGACTCTTCTTGATTCATGATTGAGAGCTATCTTCTGAGACTTTGGATTCATAAGGAACACTGAATATGGATTCCCAAACCTTGGTACAAATGGAACTAGCTGGGGGTTCACTGTTCACCAGCTCCAGAAAAGAGGGAGTATTTCAACTTCAACAGAGGTGCTGCCATGGTCCATAGAGTTCCAGATGATTCTGGAACAGAAACCCCACAGTTCTAGTTAGATATTCAAGGCTATGGAAAGATTAGAAAATCTAGTGAGTGGGGCAGGTGATAATATCCATGATGAGCCATGGGGAAAGAATCAAGTCCAGGACTGAAAGAACAGAAACTGACAGCTGCTTTTGGGACAGTGTATGGCAAGTCCATTTCTGTGAGCTCAAACAGACCAGGGCTCTAGACCCAACAGGGTGAGGGAAAGTTAAATCCAGGAATCAGATTTCTAAGCTGTAGTGTAAATCATAAGGTAGATCAGAAAATGGAAAGTTCCATCCATGGAGAAAGAACAGCCAAGACACAAACAGCACTGGCTAACATCTGCTCAAAACATGGCTCCTAGCACACCCTCAAGTGAGGTTCTGTGGAATAGGTCTCAGCAAGCTGACAGAATTTGAAGCCCGAAAAGTGGTAACTCGGAAACAACCATGGTGGTGTGACCCCAAGTGTGGTCTCCAGTGCGCCCAGCACGCTCATATACCTGTGCCTGCTCTCCCTCAGTGCCCCCTCCACCACATGGCTGCTGTTCAAAGCCTGAGCTCCCACGTGAGCCCTGCATTCGTCTCTCCCAGCAGCTAGCCTGGCTGCCTCTTTCATCCCAGGACTCCTGAGCTTTCACATGCTGCTCAGTAACTGTTTGTGGGATGAATTAAGAAATTAATTAACAAGTGACAAGCATGTCCATGGAGATCTGAGATGCCAAGTAGGAGAATGGTCGGTGTCGAATGGAGCAGGAACCTGTGCACCAGGAAGCAATATGGCTGTTTCGAGGGCAGCTGGCTTCTCCACCCTTCAACTTCTGCTCCTCCAGTCCCAAACTTGGCCCTTTCTCTGGCACTCTTAGTGACTATTATCACCAGCCAACTCACCAGACTTTTTGCCTTGATCACCCCCTCCTTCCTGCCCCATATCTGGGGAGGACTGATTCAGAGCAGACTGAGAGAAGAGGGTTCACTGGCCCAAAATGGAAAACTAGTTCATCTGAAGTGAGGGACCCAAGGAAGTTTCTAGAATGCTATATTTGAAAAATATTTTAATGATTTTATAACAGTAATGCTTCAAAACATCTTACAAAGTGCTTACAGTAAAAAGTGAAAGCGCTTCCCTCTCTTTTTTGGTGAACAGCTGGGTGGCTTCTGATATGGTGTTATTTCAAACAGTGTTCAATGAATATTCTTACATAGCTGTATCTGCATTATCTAGATAGTTCTATAAAATAAATTTCAAGAACAGAAATTGCTGCAGATTTTTCACATCTAAAAATTATTTTCAAATAATTTCAAACTTAAAGTTGTAAGAATATTGCAAATAACACATGAAATCTTTACCCAAATGCTTTGCCTACCTATTTCTTTCTTATTTGCCTGTCTCCCCCATAGTGAGATCCCCTCTTCCTTGTGACCTCTTCTAAGCTATTTTGCTAAAGTGTGGCTCTTTACCCCCATTGATTTCAGTGTGTATTTCCATATTTCTTAAGAAGAAATACATCACTGTAGTACAGTTATCAACTGCGGTAATTTAACATGGATAAAATAATCGACTGTCTACATTCTAATTTTGGTAATTGACCCAAATATGTTCTTTTTTAGCAATTTTTCCTTCTAGGATGGAATCAGATACTGCATTTTGTTGTCTCAATTTAGTCCCTTTTAATCTGGAACATTTTCACAGCCTTTTTTGATATTTATGACATTGACATTTTTAAAGAATATCATCCCTATTTTTGAACGCAAGCCTTCTTCCCCTTGAGGTTTGTCTGATCTCTCATGATTAGGCCAGCTTAGGCCTTCTGATTTGCATAGTGGGCGGTGTGTCCTTCCTGGTCAGGATAACACGTCCAGAGGCACATGGTGTCCTTCTGCCCCTCATGGTGGGGCTAAGGATTGCATCTTTTAAATTCGTGTACACAAAGTTCTTTTCCCTGAACCTCTCGCCAGTGGGCACACCTGCCTCAGCGTAGGACTTTGCCCATCCCCCACCCCCTCCTTCACACAGGCCACACCAGTCCTCTTAACTTATTCCCAGATACCTTATGCTTGTTAATGTTTTATTTCAATTTCAATGTTTTATTCCACTTTCACATTATTACATCTCAGTAGGTTCCCCAGATATCAAAAATGTGGTCAGCCCACATGATCCTTTGTATCTCAAAGCTCCCTGGGAGCTCGACAACCTGAGGGTGTTGATAGCATAGGTTGGTGGCTCACTCTGGGCTCCCTGCTTGAGAGTTCAGCAGGACAGAAGACAGTTTTTGTTTTTTGTTTTTTGTTTTCCTTCCTTTGGGAGAGAAAATTGCTTCTACCCTCTGTCCACAGAACTTATTACACCATCTACATTCCTTCTCTTTCCTGTAACCCACTCTGAGGAAAGGTAGCCTGGGATTTGGAATAGGAGGGCCTCATTTCAGCAGCCCCCTCCATCTTTTATCAGGGATGAACCAGTGGTGGCTCCCCTGACTTCCCCACACACAGTCTATAAGCTGAGATCAGATACCCAGATGTGTAAGTGATGGAGACATACCTGGGAAGGAGCCGGCCTCCCTGGATGGTTAGGGGCTGGCTCTGCCCCTCCCTGGCCATCCATCATGGCCACCCGAGGAGGACAGGTGGCCCAGGGACAGCGCTCACCCCAGAGGCAGGCGGAGCGGCCTCACTCACACCTCACACTCTGCCAGCATTAGCTAACAGCTCCTCATACACCCCTCTGAGATAATTAAGCATTATTATCCCTATTGGCAGGTGGAGACGGTAAGACAGAGTGGTTAAGTGACTTGGTTATAACTGCTGGATTGTTTGAGGGAGAAGCCGTGCCAAGAAGGGCGTACAGTTCAGGAGGCCAGAAGAGCTTAAGCTATTTAATGTGACTGATTATTTTAAAATCACTGTGGGAGGATGGGGGAGGGGAGAGAGGTTGGAGGAGTGGCTAGTGGACACTGGTAAGGGATCACAAATTTTACTGTGAATACAGAATACACCTTGAATGCTTATTAAAGTGGGTTATCGCCATTTGTCAGAACTTACATTATGTCAAAAGGATGGGGAGAAAAATTGAAGGTCATAGTCAATTCAGTGAGAACAATAGAATAAACCCCGTAGGCTAGCAGCTGGACAGAGGTCTCCAAGATGACTGTTTGAGTCAGCCTCCATCTGCAGACAGAGAATGCAGCCGAGTCTTCAGGCCCCACCTCTCCCCTTTCTGTCTTATTTTCATGGGGATCAGCCCTGGCACAGATCTCCAGGCATCTCTGTCTCCACACACAGGGATGGGGCAGAATGGGAAGAGGGCTTGGGAGCCTGAGTCTCATGAGAGGGACACACGGGCAAAGATGGAAGGGCCTGATGCTCTGTTCTCAGTAATTGGAGCCACGGGGCCATGGTGAGTGGGAAGCCCCAGATGCTACTGGCTGAGAGGAGAGAACAATCCGGGAAGAGTCAGGAACCTGGAATGAGTAGCAGTGAAGCAGTTAAGAGACTCCTGAGGGTTAAAAAAAAAAGGCATACTTTCTGCCAGGTTTAAAGAAAAAAATGGCTGGCTGCACACTAGACGTGACCCAGGAATGGAAGAGTAGACAATATAGCAGAAGTCTAACCTTCTCCTCAGGTCTGCCCATCTTGTTCCTGCCAACTTCACTGTTCAAAGAGACTGGACACTCATCCTCCCAGCTCATCCCCCTTGCAGAAGGTGGGGACAGATTTTTATTTCAGCTACCAGGCAGACATATCCGTGCCCACTACATCTTGAGGGGTAGAGGTGCCCTCTGTAGGTTCCCTCTGCAGTCCACCTTCTCAGAAAGTGCACGGAACATCTAGAACCCATGGGAATTATTAGCCCAACCACTCTATGCAGGAGCAGACTTTGTAGGAAAACAGATAGTGAGGCCCAGACCTCTGAAATTGTAGCAAAAGGCCTAGCCTGTGCCATCACGAACTGAATGCCACTTGGGGGGCTGTGGGGGCGGGGGGGGGGGAATCTCTACACAGCACCCTTCTCAGGAGAGAAGTAGTTTTGGCCCTTTCTGGTTAATGCATAACCAAGGAGTACCAAGGGACTCCAAAATTGTTAAGTAGTGCATGCACTAAAGGGATCCGGCCATGTGTGCTCACATGGAAGCAGACTCTCTGTGTGATGGATCTTTAATAGAATTTGTGTGCAGAAAGAGAGAGAAAAAAAAAAAGAATGGATATTTCTTATAATAGTTTCCCAGTGAAACTCCCAAATGCCACATCCCCTTGTGGGCAAACAGCCAAACAGTATGCCCAAAGCAGGGCTGCTAAGACCCAAAACTTTGCAAGTCTAAGGCACCTAACATTGGGGAACAACAAGAAAGGCATAAGGCAGATCTCCGAAAGAAGAACAAAAGGAGATAACACATCAAGTCATTGACAGCCTCCTCACGTGTCTCTTGCCTGCTTGTCACCTCCAGGTCTCCTCAGCAGAATCAGGGTACAAGTCAAAGCTAGGGAAGCAAGAATCCCCCAGAGCCCACCTGCCTTCCATAGGCTGTGGCTTCACCCACCTGGCAACTCAGCTCCACTAGTTCCTGGAGCTGCCCTGTTCAGGATGTCCAGCTCATGGACACTGGCACCTGTAGTCCCAGAGGACTGCATGTAGGAGGGAGAAGGGAAAGCCCAGAGAGGGCTCCTACTGCCTGCTGTGAAAAAGATGAAAGCAGCCAGTGACTCATCCATCCTTGTCACTCCATCTTTTCTTTTTAATTATAAACTCAAGAAATACTGTGTAACTAAAGAAAATAATAATGATAATGCCCACATCTCAGCCATGAAGGGGCTGTTGGGGCTGTGGGTAGTAAAAGACAGCTGTTTGCCCTCACAGTGTGGTGCAGAGAAATAATGTCTGTTTGGTTTAAGAACAAGATTTTTTCCCAGCTGGGATACGTCACCAAGTGGCCTTTCTGTTCTTCACACACGAAATACACGCTATCATCGGCATATTTTAAGTTAATTTATGCCCAAATAGGCCTTTCTCTGGCTGCTGGGAAATGATGTCTGGGCTGCAATTACCTGTCGCAGCATCTCACAGAGGGCTTCGGTGCTTATAGCTCAGGGGAGCAGTAGTGGGACCCCACCTATTGTAAATCTCTCTATTTGTAGTTATTTAAATTACATATTTTATTACTAGTACCAAATACATCGTGTCATTCATTTTGGAGGAGCAACTAATGCTTCAAGAAAAGCTTTGAAAAACATTCTATTTAGAAACAATTGTTGTCTACAGCCAATGCAATGTGTCTTTTTGGGTTGTCTTTTCTCCAGCCCTTTTCTCTGTTCCCTGTTCCATTTGCATGACAAATAAGACCATCCTCTCCAAAAGCTCACCTGTTCCTGCAGCTTGCTTCCCACCTAAAGTTCTAATTCTCTGTATGCTGCATCATAATCCTGAGCATGGCAATAAATTACAGTGTCACCATCAAGATTGTGGCTTCTGGAAAGAAATAAGCAGCAGGGCCAGATGAACTCTCTCAGAAGATGGAGAGACTGTTTTCATGCAAATTCCTGGCATCCTGGGGAACCAGGAGCAGCCTCTTTATTATACAGACTGAGTTGCAATTCAGCAGCCAGAAAGCCTCTTCCATGGGCTGTTAGAAGCTGGTAACACTCAGAGGCAGATAACCTTTTAGGCAAACATTTCTTTTCCTTCCTGGCTGATTCAGGTCTTAAGTGGAATTTGCTGATGAGGTTAGGGGAAATGGGTCAGTGTGCTTGGAGCATTTTAAAATAGAGATGTTCAGTTTAAAATGCCTTCCTAATAGAACAGGTACAGCCACATTGCTCCTCTGGATCCAGGACGGTGGACAGGGGCTAAGGAACGGAATGCACCCTGCAGGCAGGGCCATCTGTGTGCAGCTGTCCACAGAGGGCTTCCCAGGGCTCTCTGGGCTGGTCAGACACCCAGCACTGCTCTCAGGGGCAGTAAGTCCAACCTGCATCCCACTGCTATGCAATGTAACCTTCCCCTTGACTCACCCTCCATTTTCCTTGTGCCACAGCTGAACTTGACAGAAACTTTCCTAAAGCCAGCTTGTTGTCTTGGCCCTGCCCCCATCATTTTAAGACCTTTTGAATTTAGTACTGGGTTGGTAAATATTCATCATCTATAAATGATACTGCTTACCTGGCATGATGTTCTTCTGTGCTGAGCCCAGATAAAACCTCAGAATCCTTCTCAACCCAGCCACTAACAATGGCCAGAGTTGATGTTCAAAATGAGAGCTCATGCAGAACAGGACTGAAGCTGGATTGATCTAGACCAGTAGAAGTATAGGGACAAATTTGGGAATTTGCTAGAAATATATTCTCACTCCTATCCCAGAACTAATAAACTCAAAAGTCTGAGTCAGGGCCTCCCAAAGAGTCTGAGTCACCCTAAAATTTGAGAACCATTGCTCCAGGCCAGTGGTTGTGATAAATCTGCACATTAGAATCACTTGAAACTTATAAAAACTTTGGCACCCAGAGATTCTGAATGCATCCAGTAACCCATTGGTATTTAAAAAAAACCCTAACTTCCTCCAAGTGATTCCAATGGGCAGCCAAGTTTGAGAACCACCAGGCCCAGCTTTCTGTGTATGAAAAGAAGAAGGGGATCATTGCTTTCAGCTAGCATTATACAATTAAGATGCAGCTGGGGGGTGGGGGACACATGATGGGAGGGGACAGGGATCACCAGGTTGTATAAAGCACAGTGGACTATGGTAGAGGACTGTAGGTGCCTTGGTGGTGGAAGAGCTAAGGTAACTATACCCAAGGAGCAATATTCTATGCTGTCCAAACACTAACAAGAATGTAAAACAACAGTACTTCAACTGAAAAAAAAAAAAAAAAGACATATCTAACTAGGCCTGGAGGAGTAACCACCTGGGTCTGTGGGTACTCCTGGGGGAGGAGGAGAAGGGTGGGATTCGCCCTCGGGCATGTCAGCTGGTAAGACTAGCAGGTTCCAGCATCATCACTGGGGCTGTCTTCCGTCTTCTAGCTAATCAGCCCAAGTGCCAGGTGCTGTCCTGAAGTCCTCCCCCACAGCACTCATGTTGCCAGGCAAGAGCCAGGGTCAGGTCCATGGCACAGCAAAGTTGAAGTGCCCCCTGTTGGCTACCTGCTGGGATTCCATCTGAATGTTAGCGGTCTCCCACTGCCCCCTAATAGAAACCCATTGCACTCTGCCCCCTGGGAACTTAACCATATTTCCAAACTAGTGCCTGATAAAATTGTACACATTGAAGACATTAGCTTCCTAGGGCTGCTGCAATGAAGTACCACAAACTGGAACTTTGAACGACAGAAATGTATTCTCTCACGGTCCTGGAGGCTAACGTCCAAATTCAAGGTGCTGACCCAGTCATGTCTCTCCCTAAGACTCCAGAGCAGCATCCTCTTCCATGCCTAATGCTGGTGGCTGTGTCAGTCCTTGACTTGGAGACATGATACCCACATCTACCGCTGTCTTCATTTGGTGTTCTCCGCATGCTGTCTTCTGATAGGGACAGCAATCATTGGATTTAGGGTTCATCCTAATCCAGTGGGACATCATTTTATGTGGTTACATTTACAGACACAAATTCAAATAGGGTTAGAGAAGGTTAGAATTTGAACAGGTATCTTTTTCTCAGGGACACAATTCAACACACAATCATAAATTCTTGTGTAATGGTATCCCGAGTGGTTTATGTTTACATCATGTTGGGTATTCAGAAGCATCTCAATGTTTTATATATTATAAATCTCTTATAGACTTAAATGGTGAAATTCACAGCCATTGCCTGGAGCACTCAGTCATAAGCCTGTCACTTCCAAATTTCCAGGGATAATTCATGCAACATGATTCCAATATTTGATGAAGAAGTCCTTGATCACCATATTCAAGATCCATGAGTATCTGGATTTTTGTTTTATCCCCACTGAGACCTCACCTCCTACACAAGATGGTAGAAAAAAGATCTGTAGCAGTGCCCAGACACACACAGGTGTTACCCTTCTGGAACTTCTACAATACATAACTAACAAGGGGAATCAGCCCTATGCTCAGACTTTGACCTTGAAGTCTCCTCTTTTGGGTAGGTGAAACTCAAATTATGAGCATTGTCTGTCTGAACTCACATTGACAAAAGTGTGAGTGGCATCGGGGATGTCCAGGAGTCCTGGCGAGTAAGCTGAGTCAGGATTGCCACATCCCACTAGGGAGCTGACAGGGTAGGGTGCTGCATGGGTGCTCCTTGTGGTAGACTGGCTGAGGCCAAGACAAGAGCTCCTTGACTCTGTGACCTTCTACCTTTTGGCATCACACCTGTTGGCATCATACCTGCTGGCAGATGTGGATGTGACTTATCAGCAGCTGACCCTAACATGGCCTGGTTACAACTAATCTGCTCCCACATAGCTTCTTTTAGTTTACCAAATCAATCTCCCTCCCTTCCTCTCTCCCTCCCACCCTCCCTCCCTCCCTCTCTCTCTCTCTCTCTCTCTCTCTCTCACACACACACACACACACACAATCTTTATGGTTTTTCAAATACCTGATAATCTATAATTACTGTGAAACAGTGGATTTTGCAAATCCTTTTGAAGTATTTCTCAGCAACATAATAATTCAAATTCCAGCTTTAGCGGGCGGTCAGTGTGTGAACTGGAGTGGGAGAGCTACTCTCTGACACTGGTGAGGTTCCTCTCTCTCCTCTTCCCTCTACCTTCCCCCAGGTCCCAGCAGTGACCTCTAAAGTGCTCTGAGGAAAGCAGGTCCTATACCCTCAGCCTCCCTGGGGAAAAGTGAGTCATCTGATACCAGACAAGGACAAGACTCTCTACAAGTCCAAAGTCAGTCCCTCTTTGCCTGATTGGCTACAGGTTTCTTCTAATGAGCCTTGTTAGTTCTCCTCTCCCCCCACCCAAGAATTCTGCCCCCGTGATCCTTCCCTTCTGATGGAGCCCCTTCCTCATGCCTCACAGGGCATGTTGAGCATGTCGGTCTTGAGCCTTCCGGGCCGGACTTCTCTCCCAGCAAGAGGACCTGCCCTGCCCGCAGAACCCTACTTGCCCCAACACCACCTCCTCCCCTCCTCCTAGTGCCATCCAAAGGGCTGGCCACCATCTTGTGATAGACGATTTTCCTTTGACATAGTTGAAGACAAGCTGAATCATCATCGTCATAGATACCTCAGCATCAGAAGCCGCCTTAGAGGACGTGCTATTTGAAAAGCCAGAAAGAAGGCTTAAATTCCTAGGAAGAAAGAAACCCACGGCTGGAGTCCCACCTCCCCCACCCCCCACCCCTCCACTTTTCTGGACTTCCTTTGTTCTGCCTCAGAGGTCAGAGTCCCCTGCTCTCTTGGCTAAGTGGGATAGCTGGTTGTGACAAGCTGTCACCTGCCTGTCCAGGGCCGCACTTTCCAAAGCCTCTGCCACCTGCTGGGATGGGAGGTGGCGATGACAGACCAAACTCCGTGTTCAGTGAGGCCCAACAGCGCAAGGTGGCAGGAGGGCTGAGGCGCCTGGCCAGCGGGCCTGGCACCGTCACTTTACATGCAAGAGGGAACAGCTCAACAGCTGTCACTGGCAGCCCCTGGGGTCTGCTCCAGACTTGGCAGAGAGGACACCTTCAGATTCCCAAATCTCCTCTTTGAAATTCAGAAGAACCACTCATTCGCCTCCCCTTCCCCTCTCTCTGCACAAACATACACGAAAGATAAGCCCCAAGTCTCTTTCCTCTATTCTGCAGGGCCAGGTTTCTCTGATTCACTGTCTCATGTGCACAGGTGCGCCTTAACCCAGGTATCTTGAGAGAACAGAAATCCCTCCTCCCCTCAGCGGGGAGACCTAGGCCCTTGCCAGGAACAATACCCCTCTCCTTAATGACGAAATGCATGGGGTCTCTGGCCTTCGGGGCTCTGGCCTCCAGGTGTTTGAAGTCTCTTAGTTCCCTGGGTGAATTTCCTGCATCTCTTCCCAGTCCTGGGTACCATGTGGCTACAGCAGCAGCAGCTGATGCATCCTGTTCTGGGGGAGGGAGGGTGCAATCAGAGCCTTTGTTGAAGTCCAGGCCTGCCCTGTAGGCATTTGTCACGGGCTAGCATTTGCACTGGGACATCTCCCACCACAAAAGCCTGCCTCAGTCCTCAGGGAAATCAGGGCTGTCTTCTTTGCAGAAGGCTGGATGCTTGCTGGGAGGTTGAGGCCAGATTGCCTTTATCCTCCCCAGGCTCTGGGTTAGAGACCAGATAAAAATACACTTTGCGGTTACTCCTTTTCCTCTCCCTTTTGCTCAGATTAACCACGTCTACATTTTTTTAAGGTATCTTTGCTAAAGTCCACGTTGTATCTCTGGTGATTTAGAAAAATCATGAGAATGGTCAGTGTAAAAATATCCACCTCTGGCCGAGGCATGAGGGGAATGAGCAAGTAAGAGCGGCAGCTTTTGTGTGTTCCCACGGCAGAGTCTAGGGCTCATAAAGGGGCCAAGAGAGGGAAATTCTGGTGCGTGGCATGAAGGACTGAAAGGGAGGCACATATTTGTCCTAAAGATTGATGAGCTGTGAAGGGTGCCTTTAGTGAGTGCCCAATTTAGTCCTGCAAGCAGCATCAAGCCTCCAAAGCATGCTCTGCTCTCTACTCACCTCCCTTTCCTGCCCTTTGTTTCTGGGCTTCGGCCACCTTGGATTCAGTCCCATTACCATCCTCTCTCTGACCCTCAGCGTTTGCACATGTTCCTCTTTGCAGCAATGAGCCTCCTCCCGTCACTTTACCTGATTTAATTCTATGCTTCCTCTAGGACTGAGCACAGTGAAATAATAGTTACCTTGGGTATAGCACTTACCCTCCTACCCCTCTGTCACAAGCACGATATGGATAGTAACCCACTTACTACAACATCCTAACGATCCATTGCACAGAGATGGTAGATACTTACCCCAGGTTACACGGGACTGGTATGGAAAACTGACCCAGCCCTCAGGTGCTCTTAACGCTGCAGGAGCCTGCCCCTCTGGCTGTCCCTAGCCACCTTCCAGACCCCTGCTGGTGATGGAGAGTCTTTCTGGTTCTCAGGACACCCTGTCTTCCCCCCCCCCCATCACTTTTAATCTTGTTAACAACAGTTTAAGTTTAATTTTCTTACTTAACAGTTTAAGTTTCATTTTCTTACATGCCTCCCCATAGTTGAGGGTGGCGATCCTGGCTGGCTCAGCGCTGGGACACCAATTCCTCAAAAGGGTGAGAAACAGAACAGTGCTCTTTCATTTCTTCTTGATGGGCAAATGAATGAGTGGATTGTTATCAATTCTTGGGTTATGAAATCAGGACTGGCAGACAAACTGAAGGCCAAAGAGAGAACCCAGTTGGAAATTCCCAACTTAGGTTAGAGGGCAAAAAAAAAGGAAAATCGAATCTAAGAGCAGCCTGTTAGAGAATATGTCTCCAGCCTTCAGATCTTGAGCTCCCTAGAAGGCTCCACGGATGGACCACAAGCACCTACAGAGACCTCAGTGCTCAACCAGTTACACTCAGCAGCCCTGGACTGTCCAGGCTGCAGTGGGGAAATCTTGCTGAGGGAGGAAGAACAAGGACAGTGGGACAGAGGATCTTGGGATCTTGTAGTAGAAAGTATTGCTCATTCTTCCTTTTTTCTTTGTTTTATTTCGTCTCACCCAAATGTGACTTTTATAATGTGGTGGAACAAAGACAGCCGTAACTTGTAGCTCACCGCTCCTGGAACCAATATCACACAGTATAGAATTTCAAGTTATAGCACCTTTACAGCAGTCATGCTCTCCTGACACCACTTCCCTCCCAGTGACACCAGAGTCAGCATAACGAGAACTGGGGAGCAAGTGGAGCCTCAGGACCAGTCATCAGCCTGAGTGCACTGTGCCCACATCTGGGCAGAGACCTGCACATCTGGGGGAGACCTGCACATCTGGATAGAGACTCAGAATCAGCCATCACCCTGAGTGTCCTGTGCCCACATATGGGTAGAGACCTGAACATTTGGGCAGAGACCTACACATCTGGGTGAGACTTGCACATCTGGGTGGAGACTCAGGGCCATTTGTCACCCTGTGTGCTCTGGGCCCACATCTGGGCATTTTACAGGGCACCCCAATGTGAATTGGGTTGCCTGCCTGTACGAAGGAAGAGTCCCCCAATTTAGGAGGTCTGCGGTACTAAAAGGAGGATGCGACCAGAAGTATCCAGCAGTTTGTCCGCGTTCATTTAAACCACCTACTGGCATTCATCGTAGAGGGAACTGCCCGCTTTCTGACAATTTTTATTGCCAAAATGAGTGCCCAGTCTAGTGTGGGAAGGAGAAGCCATGTTAGTTTCTTCTCCAGAGGTGGATGGAGTCTGTGAAGCCTTAGGACCTTCTACAGGAGGGGCATTGTCATGCAGAGAGGGATTTTGTGCTGAAAGGTTTAAGGTGTTCAGCAGATGATACTCTTCCTCTTCCAACTCCACCCTCCTGCAGTCCTCAGGGAGAGGCTTATCTATTGTCTGTGCCATTATCCTAGATTCGGCCATATTCAATTTATGGAAGACATCTTCCATCTTGGTTTGCATACTTTTAAAAGTAGAATCAAAAGCAGTACTTTTTCCATCTCTTATAGCCAATACCTCATCTCGTATATTATCAAAAGCCAAATTAAAAGCAGTAAGATTTTCGTCATCGTAACCTGTATCTGGTCCTGCATAGACTGAAAGGCTGCATCAAAAACAATACGATTTTCATTCTTCACACTGTTTATAGCCGAGTTAAGGGCCTGTATCTGGTCCTGCATGCTCTCAGTAAGGGTCTGAATTTGAAGTTGCTGTCTCTCATTAGGAGCCTGAATTTGGTGTTGCATATTCTCAGTAGATTTAGTAGAGCATCTGCCTCTCATAGAACCAAAACTGTAGCAGATAATGCTGATACACAACACCAAAAAAACACCCAGGAGCACAGATTGTAAAGTAGGGATGGCTTGTAGACCACCCATGTATGTATACAGAAGCAAAATCATTTGTCACAAACCAGGCTTCACTAGGTTATTTATGTTTATAAAACTGGTGGTAATATTCAAAGGAAAAAGGGTACTGAGGCTTAAGGCCGGAAGAAAACTGAAAGAACTCAAGCTGGTGATAAAACCGCTCAAACTCATGGTGCTAAACATAACAGAGAGCTTAACACAAAGAGGAAAAAAAAGTTCTCAAGACATAAAAATGTTGAAGTCACGTGTCCTGTAGACCTAATGCGCTTATGGTGACCAACGCAAGGTACTTGGGCTAGTCAGCCACAGGTGTAATTGCCCCACGTTAGGCACCACATCTGTTACAGGGCACCCCAATGTGAATTGAGTTGCCTGTCTGTGGGTCTTCACCCGTGCGCTTACGATTCAATCGTATTATGGACACACTCAAAAAGGTTAGATAATGGATTTATTTATAAGGAGAAAGGTAAGGGAATAACCCAGGGAAAGAGAGAGAGAAATACAAGTTAACTAGAATGTCCTACCAGTTCTGCTGACTTGGACTCCACTGACATGCTGACAATCAATTGAGAGCCAAAACGATCAACCGCAAACCACCAGGCCAAAACCGCCCCCCAGAGCCCACGTGTCCAGTTTTATCCCAATCTGGCTGCTCACCTCCGCCCTCACGTCCCAGCTGCTTCTCCTTGGTACTTGGTACACATCTGGCGAGACCTGCACATCTGGGCAGAGACTCAGGACCAGTCGTCGGCCTGAGTGCCCCATGCCCACAGCTGGGTGGAGTCCTGCAAACCTCATTTAGCTCCTCCTTGAGCTTCTCTGGCCAAAACAGAAATGGAGACCTCCTACCCTGGCACAGATGTCCTACCTGTCGTGGGGATGGCCAGTGGAAGGATCTGTAAGCTGAATTTATTTCCACATAGAAGTCTGTGTGTTGGACTGACCAGCTTTTTCTTTCTTCCAGGGAGGGAAGATCCCTGTGAGATGGACGGCTCCAGAAGCCATCGCCTACCGCAAGTTCACTTCTGCTAGCGATGTCTGGAGCTATGGGATTGTCATGTGGGAAGTCATGTCATTTGGAGAGAGACCCTACTGGGATATGTCCAACCAAGATGTGAGTATCAGCAGCACCTGGCTGTCACCACCCCAAACAAGGTATCCCCCAGGCAGTGGCATGCAGTCCTATCAATTTTTTGCCTTGTAACCTGAATTTGGGGTGCCTGTGGCGGGAGATACTGAGTCAATCTTGGTTGACACCAATATTTGAACGCATCAAAATACCATCATGGAGATGTGGCTGGTTCCACTCACCAGGGGCCAACCCAAGGGAGAGTGGGCAAGAGTGGCCCATAGATAAATCAGACCCTGAGGTATGCAGGAAGTTCTACCCTCTCCAGAGCACCCAGCCTGATTGCGCTCCTTCCTTCACCATGCAGCTTTGGAAAAGGGGGAGCAGCCCTCATCTGAGGGTGGGCCAGTCTTACAGGGCTGCTCTGTCCCTGAGAGATGCACTGCATTTGACCTAGTTACAATTTTTGTCTGTCCTCAAACCTCTCCTGTTTAAAGAGAGGAATTGTCAAGGATGCTTCTTTCATGAGCGTTCACTTTTCTGGGAGCCCATGTCACCCCTCAGTGAAGGAAGAGCTGAGGAAATTTGCCACTGCTGGTCAGATCCCAGAAATGGGCCCCAGGGAAGGGGGTCATCAAGCCCTCCAGGCTGCCCTCTTGAGACAGGGTGGATAAAGAAAGAGAAGGGTCATCTGAAATGCTGTAAGCAGAGGCATTTGGGCATTTTCCAGGTGAGACCTTTTGCTCCCTAATTACTAAAAGGCGAGGAAGCCTTTGGAGAACACTTTGATAAAATGCAACTGAAAATCCTACCTGGATTCCCACACTGCCTTGAGCCCTGAGCTGGTCCCTGAGACCATTCCACTGTCATGATTTGAAAGCATATCCTCTCCTTTGGAGTTAAGAGGATCATAGTTTAAAAAAAAAAAAAAAAAAAAAAAAAAATGCATACTGCTTTCCTGGACATGCTTTCCCCATCACCTTGGCAGAGGCTGGGGGCAAGCTGCTCCATGATACGGAGGCAGGACTGTCCCCAGTCCAGTTCTAGTTCAGTCAGGCAGCCAGCTGCACTGAACTTGAGACATTGCCCTCAGCAAGCCCTCTGTCCAGCCAGAGGTGTCGTGCCATGGCAGAAGATAGAGAAAGTGGGCCAGCTCAGAGCCAGACACATTCCCCAGTAGCTGAAAGAGGAGCAGGGGGTGCTGCTGTAATGACACTCCCTGCCCCCCGGGCAGAGTGGCTTCAACCCCGGACCTGATGAAATAGCTGCGTTCTTAACCAGGTCCCAATGCCAACCACGTGTGTCCCTGGGTCCTCTATTATCTAGGATTATCCATGCCTTGCCTGGCTCTGATAGCATGTCCAATCAGTAAGTGTCGGCCTTGCAGCCCAGACTGCTTTCATGAGCTCAACTGCACCCTGGTTCTGTCCACACAGTCCACTGGAAGAGTAACCACTGTTAGCCAGAAGAAGCAAACTCATCTGGGTCAGCAAACTCATTTATGCCCAGAGACTTAAATCCGATTAAGAACAATTCAGCGCACACTGAATGGATTATGCAACTGATGATAGGCAAGAGTTGACATTCAAGATAGTCTCAGTAACCATATTCACCTATGCTAAAACAAACAAAAAAAAGAATCTAATTTAAACTTCCAGAATTCCCAAATCATTCAGTCATCAAACACACATTGTATACTAACTGTGACGAAGCAATGTGCTTGACAGATCTATTCTAGGGGGGTTTACAGTCCAGTGGCACATACACAGGACTGTGGGAACACTTGGGGGTGGGGAAGGAAGACTCCGCAAATATGTGATGCTTGAGTTGGGCCTCAAAGGGAATAAGAACATCTGTCAAGTAGCAGTTTATTCTCATTTTGTTGTGTTTCTCCAAAATAAAGCTCCTTAGTTTTGTCCCAAGTGCAATTCGAATTCTACTGTCTGCGGAAGGTGGGCAGCAGCTTCACGCCCACAAGGAAAGCTCATTCCGACCCAGCCTGGGCGAGCGCCAGGAGAGGCTCCCAGCTGCAGCCCCACTCATCAGAAACCACTGAGGTGGCGGCAGTAAAGGATTTTACAGATGACAATTGAAAGGCTTTAAGAAAGAGAATTGCAGAGGCAAGTCGGAGTGCTGGTAATTGGGCTTCCGGAGCCCAGGAAGGCCTTTGAACATGTACAGAGAGTTTGTCAGCCAGAGAGAGAACTTGGAAGTTCTGCTGCTTGGATCTGATTGACAGAGATAATGAGAGTGGCAGTGTCTGTGGAGAGGAGCCTGGTGGTATTGAAACATCAGAGCTCAGCTTAACCCCCTCTGCCCTGGTTCCTCCACTGCTCCGAGCTCTCCACTTGTCTCTCCTGTGTGGAAGGTCCAGTGAGTGCTGCCTAACGCTCAGCTCCAGTGCATGTCTGGGGGCAGGTAGGAGCTCCCACTGAGGACAGCAGGAGGGAGCCCAGGGAGGGGTACTCCCATTCCCCAGAGGCGCTCAGTCACTTCACTCAGTGCACGAGGCACCTGGGGCCAGGCCATGTGACCCGTACCCATCCCCCACCCGAGTCTCTGTGTCTAGGGAGCCAAAGGCAGCCCCTCTCTCCAGCCCACCTTTGTCCCCTTCAGCTCAGGGCATCTGCTTGCATTAGCCTTGGATGGCCCAAAGGGCAGCTTCAGACCATTCAAAGTGAGCCACCTCTTCTCCAGTGATAGCTGCTGAGCCTTGCTCCTCTCTCCACTGTGGACACACCATGGGGTAGCATCCTAATGTCCAGTCTTTTCAGATTTTATCTTATGGAGCAAGAAAAGATGCCCAGGACTCAGTCCACATTTGATTGTAGAACACCGGATGTCCCTGACCTTGGACTGAATCCATCCACAGATTTCAAACATGGTGGTGGTGGTTTAGAGCCCTCAGATGTCCAGATTAAAGGGACTTCTCCATGCTTCCTCCCTGTCTTCATACCTGCTGGGGGGGCAGGTATGACAGAGTCACCCAAACCACACTGAATACCACCTTTTAAAAAAACATCCATGGACTCTCTCTGGTAGCACAGTGAGATAAAGCACCACATTATGAAGCTCTAGGAAGCCACTGCAGTGTGAGTTCGATCCCTGGCCAGGGAGCTGACCCACATGGCTGGCAGACTTCTTCTGACCCACCCACTGCTACCCTCAGCAGGGTACTTCCTCAGTCTGTCTGTTCTGCTCCCTACTCTGTCTCTGGTGAATCCTCTCACCCACCACACCTCTGGCCTGTACCCCAGTTTTGTAAGCATAAATAAATACATCTTTAAAAAAAAAAAGAACCCAGATCCCTTAAAAAATCCCCAAGGGCATTGCACATCATGAAAGACTTTGTAGCTAATGTTATCAACACACCAACTAATGGCCTACATATTTTTTCTTTGGGTTAGAGGTCAATATTTTTCTTTTCAAATGTGTACAAATTATCCATGCCCCCAGAGTAGCAACTCAAGAACTGGCAAAATTGTCTCAAAGAACTAGCAGATGGAACAGGGTCCCATCTTGTGTATAAGAACACGGGAAGGGAGTACCCATGGTATCTTGTATCCTGAATGGTGAGAAATAGGGATATGACATTGATCAAGCCCCCACTGCATGCTTGGTGCTTTTCAAACACTGTCTCACTGGACCTCCAAGTGAGCAGGACAGCAGGACAGCTCCCTCTTACTGGAAAACATGGCCAGCATCATAAATGAGACAGGCATGGTGACGCCTTCCCATGAGGAAGGGATTTTTTCTGTGTCCTACCTCTCGGCGTTACATCCCTTCACTGTGCCATCTTCCCATCCATGCAGTTTTAGGAAGTCAAACAACTCTCCCAAGATCTCGAGCTACTAAGAAATGAATTAGGATTTGAATCCAAATCTCCAAGGTCCATGACCCTAGTCACAGTGCTGCACCATCACCAACAGTGTGAACTGGAGCTCCTGGCTGATATCCAGGGAGGAGGAGTCAGTGGTTCTTTGATGTCTTTTCGAAAGGAAAGCATGCCAAGCAAATAGAGGGAATGCAAAACCAAACCGCTGTCTCTGACAGTCTGGCAGAAGTGCCAGTGAGTTGGCTTGTACAGAAGAGCATTTGGTCAAAAGCAGAAGTCAGGTGCACACGGGCCCTCAGTCGTAGTGCTGTGCCGGGAGAGCTTGGGTCGGCTGGCCACTCTGTGGAGCTGTGTCCTCACAGAAGGCCCTGACTCCAGCCCTCCTTCTTGACATGCACAGATTGGAGTGTAATCTTGTCAGTGGGGAAAATCAGTATTTTTGGTCTCTGGTATCACACAATTTGAGCAAAGATGCCAGAAGTATAGGGGAACATGAGGTGCCCTGCACTGGGAGACTGGGAGGCTTGGGGAATTTTATTTTTTTTAAAGATTTATTTACTTTTGCATACAGAACTGGGGTACAGGCCAGAGGCTCAGGGGCGGTGAGAGGCTTCACCAGAGACAGAATGGGGAGCAGAACAGGCAGATCAAGGAAGTACACTGCTGAGGGGAGCAGTGGGCGGGTCAGGAGAGGTCTGCCACGCCATGTGGTCACCTCCAGGGCAGGCGGGAATCGAACTCATGCGGAAGCAGCTTTAGCTTCTTAGTGCTGTGCTTTAACCCGCTGCGCCACCAGGGAGGGCTGGCTTGGGGATTTTTATGTAGTGTTGGTTTTCTTTTTAAGATTTATTTATGCATATAGAACTGGGGTATAGGCCAGAAGTGCAGGGTGGTGAGAGGCTTCACCAGAGACAGAGTGGGAAACAGAACAGGTTGACTGATGAAGTACATTGCTGAGGGGAGCAGCAGACGTATCAGAAGAGGTCTGAGGCGCCATGTGGGTCAGCTCCGGGGCAGGCAGGGATCAAACTCATGCTGAAGTGGCTTTAGCTTCTTAGTGCTTACTGTGCTTTAACCTGCTGCGCCACCAGGGAGAACCCTGTAGTGGTTTTTTATATAGTGCTCATATCAGGATGGTCTGTGTGCTTATTTGTTTTCCACCACACTGACTAGGGGAATAATATACCTTGATTATCTCTAATGATTCAGGTTATCATATTGTCTCTGCCCCATCTCATATCCTATACACCTACACGGAGAATTTCCCCTAGCAGTGTGAGACGTTGAATTTGGACATCAGCTCCTCCTGGTGCCCACATAGCTTGTCCTCAGTCAACTCAGGAATAGCTTGGGTTACCATTCAGTGGGTAGTTCGCATGTCTGCACAGTAAGTGGGGGCTCTGTGGCAGGGCCCCTAGATTTGGCTGCCTGGATGGAGCTGGAAAAGGGTGATGGTTTATGGGCCAGGCTGATGGGAATGATGCCCAGCTGCTCATCCTAATGGATGACTTGATTTAGCTCTGTACCCTTCTTTACTGCAATGAGGAACATCAGACAGCCCCAAAGACTGTTTTCCAGATGGAGGTTACAGGGCCAGGGCCAGGGAAACCTAAGGAAAGTGGGCTTTTCGGTATTCAAACTTAAAATCAGACCCCCTGTGATGTATTCCCAGATTATCACTGACTAGCTGTTCACCCTCAGGCCAGTTACTTCTCTGCTGTGCCCCATTTTCTCACAAGGAAGATGGAGCTAAAATGTCCTCCCGAGAGCAGGACAGGTAACTTGATTGACAGTAGTTTGACAGACAACAATCTGTCCTTGGTACAACATATTATTCAAAAGTGAACGTTCCCTGTCACTGCTTTTTTATGTCGTGCTCATATCAGGATGGTCTGTGTGCTTATTTGTTTTTCCACCACACTGACTAGGGGAATAATACACCTTGATTATCTCTAATGACTTCAGGTTATCATATTATCTCGTGCCCCATCTCATATCCTATACACTGTGCAGAGAATTTGTAAAAATGTAAACTGATTGAAAATATTCACTTTCTGACCAATTTGCACAGTGGAAAAAAAAGATGAAGAATCAGTTGAAATTAATCTGATTTTTTTTTGGGCAGCCGCCACTTGCAAGAGCATGGCAGGCAGCAGCATTGCTTTTAAACATAGGCAAAACCGTCTGAAATTTCCTGAACTCCAAATTATTTCCTTTGTTGTTTAAGGAGTTGTAGCTGTCTATTTTCATGTAAAATCAATGCATAATTACTATAGAAAATATGCATACAAACAAGCAGAAAGAGCAAGGTAGGCTACTCTGTGTTTTTGCCCACCCAGAGGTAACTACCATTCATTCCAGGCCTTCCAAGGTCTTTTCTATGCATGTATAGAATCATGTTTTTTTGTTTTGTCTTATTTTTTTTTATTTGTTTTTCACAAAAGCAGGCTTATCCCTTGCCTGTGGTTTGCAGCCTGCTCTTTTGTTTAATGCTACAATGTGAACATATTTCCCACTTTAATAGGTCAATTTTTGCAGTTTCCCTTTAAGGCCTGCATTCTATACCAGGCCTTCCATTGTGTTATGAATGTCCTAGAATTAATTAATATGTTTAACACTGGGTCATATACAATTATTTTTGCTGTTACAGAAAGCACAGAGCAGGCATAATTGATTTAAATGAATTGGAAATTAAGAAGTAAAGGGTGAAAAACACAACAATTTCAAAGACAGACAGTAGCATTTAAAAGTAGTACAAGAGTTACAAAATTATCCCCTGGCATCTGCAAAAATTATCAACACCTGATTGGAGATAATCATTTTAGACCACTTTGTTATTTTGACCATTGTCACCGACTGAACCAATATGATTAATCAAATTATCTGCATCCCAATTCCTGTTGCTGCCTCATGAAAATTAAGGCAAATAATGCCTAGGAAGCACGTGGAGGGTCCCTGGCACAGAGCGAGCCTTCCTTTGATTGCTGACTCTTTTCCTGCCTTCTTCTTCCCTTAGAGTGAAAGGCTGCAGCCCCATAGACCTTGGTGGGTGTCCATGCATTCGGGATTAGCTAGATTTCCCATGGACCATAGTTTCTTCACTCCTGGTGATGCCAGCTGCCAGTGAAACAGCAATGGGTCTGAAATGCAAGAGAAAAGCTCAAGCCCTTCCTCAGGTCCTTCTTCAATAACACTGACAGAGATCTAGTGTGTCAAGCCCTGTGACAGGCGCTGGGGACACAAAGGGACAATAAGATGCGCCTCCACCTTCTAGGAGCTCATAGTCTGAGGGGAAAGCCAAGTGCATGTGCGATCGATTACAGAAGGAGGGATCTGAGGACAGAATGAGGATACCCAAAGGGCTTAAATCAGGTCAGAGAGGCTCAGTTCTCAGTGGCTCATTTGTGAATGACTGGCTGGTGGCCCATAACTCAGTCACACCTGTTTCTGTGTGTGTCGCTGCAGGTCATCAATGCCATTGAGCAGGACTACCGGCTGCCCCCTCCCATGGACTGCCCAGCTGCTCTGCACCAGCTCATGCTGGACTGTTGGCAGAAGGACCGTAATAGCCGGCCCCGCTTTGCGGAGATTGTCAACACCCTGGACAAGATGATCCGGAACCCGGCAAGTCTCAAGACTGTGGCAACCATCACCGCCGTGTAAGTCTGGGAGGGATACCTGGCTCCTATGTATGGGGGGTCTCATAGTCAGAGGCAGCAAGACTTGCTAGCCACTTGGCCTATTGAGAGCGAGAAGAAGGTGCCTGAGCTTATTTACTAGTAGAGGAGTTTGAAGATCCTTTCCTTTTTCTCTCCCAATTCTTAAAAATATCCTCTGCCTCCAGCATGGGCTATAAACAGATGGTAAGACACTTGTCTGGGTTTTCACCTTCCATTGGCCTCAGATAGGCACTGTAGTATAGAGCTGTCTGATCTGAGGGAGGCCTGCACTTCTGGGCAATTGTGTTTCCAGAAGGCACCCCCTCTGTTAGCCATGCCAGTTAACTAGGCAGATGGAGCTGCAGACTTGGAACCTTAGCCAATGCATTAACAGGTAAAGCCCCTGATTGCTATGGAATAAGGAAGCACAAAATAGTTGGATTTGTTATGAGCGAATGTACACAACTGTCAGTGCTACTTTACTTACCGGCATTGGCAGTGCTAACTCACTTACTAATCCATAAACCAAACAAGCCCACGATTATCGAGTACATGTGCCATGCACTACACCCATTGCTGTCAGGACAGAATGAGCAAGATAGACATGGTCTGTGCCTTCATGGAGCTTAGGATCATTAGGATTGAATCATCACACAAATAAAGAAAAATTGAGATCAATTGCTACTGTGGCAGGGAGAGATGCCTAAGTCTGGTGTCAGCGTGGCTTCCCTGATGAGTTTAATTGAAAGCTGCAGGGTAAGAATTTGTTAATGGGATAAAAGGGAGAGAGGAGCAGAGGCACAAGGGTTCCAGCCCACGAGTAAGTATGAACAGAGACCCAAGGGTGGCAAAGACAGGGCCAGTGTGCTGGGTGTGAAATTTGTGAGGGGTCTGGTAGGGACTGAGGCTGAAGCCATGAATCCTGGGCTTGAATTTCAAAGCACTGAGTGCCAATGGATAGGTTTACCATGAATCAGGGCCAGGGAGAGGTCTGTTGACATAATTGCAACTGAATTTTTCAAAGCACATCAGACGGCAGTGTAAACCCTGTGTTGAAGCAAACAAGCGTGAAGAAAGACTGGTAGGAGAACACAGCAGGAATCATGATAGTGATGGCAGTGCCTTAATTCGGGCCATGGTATGGGAAAAAGTGGAGGCATGTGAGTAATTTTGGAGGAAAAGCTGTCTGATTTGGTGGAAGAATGGGCATGGATGTTGAGAGTAAGGGAAATGTCAAGATGGCAATTGATTTCTGGATTGTGACCTGCATGTCTGCCTAAAGAATGTACCAAAGAAAGTCAGTAGTAGTTCACTGCTCTGTTCCTTTTATTTCTAGCAGACAAGGATAAAACTAGACCAAATATGTTAACAGATATGGGGAAGCTGTAATTAACTGGATATACTATAAAAGGATCATGTCTTTGGACAGTGGAGTCCTTAAATTTAAGTTTACAAAGTTGTTGTGGGCCTTTCCTTCCCTTCAAACTGCAGTCTGTGTCAGTCTACCTGCCTGGGTTAACTGAAATGTGACAGAGGCAGGGGCATTGGCCACCTGCTATTGAGTCAACTTTGACTCAATAAGGAAGGGCTGACCCAAGGCTCCACTGTAATCTGGGAGCTGGTCTCCATGGAGACTGCTGTGTACTTGACCATGACTCTCCCCATCCACCCCTGTAGCTATGTCATCACCTTCTTCCTCTGTCCCACAGGCCTTCCCAACCCCTGTTAGACCGCTCCATCCCAGACTTCACAGCCTTTACCACCGTGGACGACTGGCTCAGTGCCATCAAAATGGTCCAATACAGGGACAGCTTCCTCACCGCCGGCTTCACCTCCCTCCAGTTGGTCGCCCAGATGACATCAGAGTAAGTGAAGGTGTTACAGGGTTGCCCAGAGTGGACTTGGGCTGCCTGTCTGTGGGGCCTCACGCGCTCGCTCAAAATGTAATTTTCTGCAGACACACACAAGAAGCGTAATGGGTTTATTTTTAAAAAGCGGAAAGGAAAAGGAAACAACCTAGGGTAAGAGAGAGGGGTACAAGGTAACTGGAATACTTAACCAGCGTGGCTAACTTGCAGCTCTAGTCCCAAACTAACGCTGCTAGCCCCCAGTCACACGGTCTGAGAGCAGTTGCTCCAGAGAGAGAGAAAACCATTACCATTACCTCTCCAGAGTGACAGTTGGAAAACCGTTCACTATTTATCCCCTAAAGTCCCAGAATGCCTGCTTAGCTCCACCCTTGGGTCCTCGCAGTTCTCTCCTTGGTACTGCTGGGAGTTGTAGTTTTCCAATTACTGGAGTAGGGGGTGGAATCCAGAAAGCTGGAGTAGGGGTGGAGTCCACCAAACTCTACAGAGTTCTTTTAGGACATCCTTCCCCTTCACAAAGGGAACCGAGCCCATGGTGAGGGTCAAGGCTTCTTCCCTGCAGTTTCCAAGGTGGCAGTCATGATCTTTGACTCCTTCCCCAGAGCTCCAACTCTGCATAGAACAAGGCCTGTTGGGGAAGTGACTTGGTAAGATGGAGGGATAGGTGAAGGGGCTGGTTTTGAGGCCAAGATCCACTCTGGGGCCCAAATGAGAGTTTTTCAAAGACCCAGCCATATGCCATTTGCCTAATCACTGAGAGTCTTTCCTCCATTTATGTTTTTAAACTCAACCCATCAAAGAGAGCATCCAGATGGAAAGAACACAGCCAGCCAGCACTTTCGACAACAGAGCCGGAAGAGGCATTGCACTGATTCAGCAACAACCTCAGATGTGTGGGGAGCTTGTATCCCTACTCAGATGGCACTTGTAAATAGCACACATTTCCATCCCCCACAAATTCTTTACCAGTCTGTAGCTCCCATGGGAGGATGGAGGAACACAGAAAATTAAATTATTCAAATAAGACAAGAGCGAGAAAGGATCTAGTAAATCACTTCCCCATGAATGTTCTGAGTATCACTAGATCTGGGAAATGTTAATAGATTCTCCTGGGGAAAAAAAAGGTCCCAAGGTCAAATAAATTTGGAAAATACCGCAGATTTTAACACCCTCTTGGACAGTCACTACACATATTAGCATTGCAAAGGCCATGAGAAGTCCTGAAATAAACCAATTTATAATTATCAACTATCAGGGAACCACATTTTTGAGGGCTAGAGTACTGTAGAACTGTAGTTTGGGAAATATTCTCCATCTGTTCCACCCCTCCATTCAGCAGACTCAGAAAGCTGGTGAAGTTCATAGGGCCTAAAAAGTCAGCACTCACAAGAGGCCAGGCCAAGGGGATGGACTGGGTCTGCTTTCCCGCCTACCAGCTCCATCCATGCCTCGTGCCAGCCTGTGCAGGCAGTGTAGGGCACATGCTCTGTGACACACCAGAGTCGCCTGGCAGTCGTTCACAAATGCTGATGCCTGGCCACTACACCCAGATCTTCTGGTTCATGTGCTGTGTGGTGAGACAGAATTTACAAGCTTCCATGTGATTCTCACATGCAGTAAAGTTTGGGGACTAGTGGACTAACATTGGCTGGGTTGCATTTATGTTGTTGTTTTGTTATTATTATTATTGCTATTTATTACTCCATTGGTGGAAAAGTTGAATTCTTCATGCATGCATACTCATGTACACCCCAGAGGGAACCTCACCCATTGCCTAAATTACAGCGTAGGCTGCCAGCATTGGGTTTGATCCAATATAAAGTACATTTTCCCACGCTACATGGGGGATCAGTCAGTCCCCCAGGCATAGACAAGCATGTACTGATCATCTGCCAGACACAGTGCTAGGTGCTGGGGGCTCTCTGGGACTGGCCAGCTGTTGAGTTGCGAGAAGGTGTCATCTGCCCTCAGCAGTCGGGACCCAGAGGAATGACTTCCTGACATGGACCTGCTGTCCCAGGCTCCAGCTTGGTTGTCATTCTCCATGGACTCCAGCTTTACCACTCTGAAGTTTATTCTCGCCAGAAATAATGGAACTTCCACTTTCTCCCTGAGATGACTCAGGGAGATGTGTCCCTGAGTCCTTAGCCCTGGATACATTAACATGTGTCCTTAGCCCTGGATACATTAACATCAGAATTCAGTTTTTTTGGATGTAGGTTTATTCCCTGGTGGTGGCTAAAAAGACAGCCCTCACTGTTATGAATTGTCTGTCATCCACCAAAATTAAAAAGAAAAAGAAAATCACTTACCAACTCCCATGTCTTGCAGTGCTATACTGAATGCCTTAGTTGATTGGAAGTCCTGGGGTCAGGGACAAAGTGGGTTTTCATGAAGACAGGGCTACTGCTGGTTCCCCACTGTGATCCGTCTGAGTACCGGGCCCATCTTCATCTCATTCCCCAGCAACTGAAGGGATCAAGTGAAGTCATTTTCTCAGTCATGGAGTAACCACATGAAAAAGAATAAGCGGAAGATTAAAAGGAAAGTGAACCTGAAAATTAAGGGATTTAGTTCAAAGTATAAAATGTCCACACACTATTGGAGCAATTTAGTTTGTTTCAGGAAAGATAAAAGATGGGCAGAGAAACCCAGCAACTAAATAAAAGGGATCATGGTACAATTTATGGATTCGAAATTCAAGTATGTCTCTCAGAAGTGTTTGCTAAAAAGACACAGGCCATCTGACAATCTAAACCACGGTAGCCTAGCGGGGGACTGACTGCCAGCTGACAGGGGGAGAAACCAGGAGGCCAGCGCATTGTGGAGGCAGGCCTGACTCACGGTGTAGCTCATGGGTCTGCCACGTGTCATGCAGAGTGGTGGGCTGTGCTGGAATGATGGGCAGGGGGGAACATATGGGATGTTAGAAGAGTTCTAAGCAGCCCTGCAGGATGGTTGAGAGCCAGGCAGTCTTGAATTTGAACCCGACTCTACCACCATTTAACCACTGTGTGATCTTTAGCATGTTACTTGAAGTCTCTGAGTCCTACTGGTAGTGTCTATAAATAGGCAGATAATAATAGAGCCTACTTTGTTGGTTTGTGTTGAAAGGCCGATGAAATTATACATGCAAACCACTGGCCTATTTTCTGCCTATGGGATACACGTGAGGAATAATTACTGTTAAATATTATCCTGGACATTGAGTGGCTGGTCAGTTTTTATAAAATGCTCCCATAGGTGTACATCAAGTGGCGTATAGGCCATGAGAAGCACTTGAGCAACACTTTATATTGTTATTCTTCACCAAGAAATGATGCATGCATGGGTCTTCCCAAAGTCAAATATAAACTATGAACTTGTCCTTATGAAGATTCATCAAGCTCAAAGATGAATTGAAGTCAAACCCCTGTCCTAAACATATTTCTTGGATTCCTGCTTGGGCAGATATTTGAAAGTTATTTTGAGATCATCCTTCTAAAAAATTCATGACATTAAAATTCAAACAGAGGCAGAAAATGGAAACTCAGGGGAAAAACATCAGAAAACCAAGGAAAGACCCACATCTTTTCAGTCTCACTGGGTGAGCACTGATTTAGACAAAAAGCTCCACGAAATAACCAAAGCTCCCCACACAGTGCATTCTTGGAGTTTAAAAAAAATAAAAAAACTTGCAGAGGGAAGATCATTCCAGTCGACATAGGGTCATAGACACAGTTAAGAGGCTGCTCCAGGCCCATAGACGAGGCTAGGGGTGTCTATGATGGAGGAGGCGTTGGAGACGTGGGCTACAAAGTACGACTGAGAAGAAAAGTTCTAAGTAATTGTTTGCCTATGACTTGGGTAAATTTGGGGTTGTTGGCTTTTCAACACTTACTTGGTTAGCCAATTATTATCAGGCACTCACCTTCTATGGTAAGTTTGGGTCTGTGAAAAGCTGTTCTAATACTAAAGTGCCTTCTTTTGTGGCTTTTTCCCTCCTAGAGACCTCCTGAGAATAGGGGTCACCTTGGCAGGTCATCAGAAGAAGATCCTGAACAGCATTCATTCTATGAGGGTCCAGATGAGTCAGTCACCAACAGCAATGGCATGAGGACTCTTGTTTTCTGGGGGGAGGAGAGGAAGGAAAAGGACCAGGCCCCAGGGGGATCCAGAGGTTGACCACTGTGGAATATTCTGGAAAGATTGGCTTCTCAGCTGAGAAATGCATTATCATCAAGGAAGAATAAAATGGACCTGCTCCTAATAGGCAACCTTTGTTTCTCAGTGACAGAAGCATGTTGAAGATGCCGTGGGAAACCAAATATATAATAATAAAAATATGAAAAGATGATGTTCAACGGAAGTGAAGAGAAAACAATATGCATCGGGGGACCAAGAGTAAACCGGCTTGCACCCTCCGTGGGCTGGTGCCATCATCCACAGGAAGAAAGGGAAGGAGGTAGAGGGAAGAAACAGAAGCATTTTTCCACTTTCTTCCTCACCAATGACATTCTTTTCTTTTCTCCTTTTATACTACTCCCCAAGAGTCCTCTCCCTTCACCCACATCCATTACCCTTTGCTCATGACTCCTATAGGGAAGTTTCTTCAAACAAACCCCAGCTCCTGAGTCTCCAGATGTCGTTCTGTCAGTTGCCAAAGGACTTTGCTGACCACTGCATGGGGGATCCAACCAATTCAATTAATGTCTTCATATTGAAGAAGAGATGTACCTTCAATTGAAAACCTTGTTTTTCTTTTGTTTGCATTTTCTGCAAAAAGGAAAAAGACACCACAAATTGGAAAAAAAAAAAAAAAACCTGTTTCCGTGTGCGAGAGCACGCCTCTGTATGTCTGCGTTCTAAAATGATTGTGCTTGTTCGTAACAGATGCAAACAAGAAAGAAGAACCGGGAAGTCTGCCCCTGAAAAGCCCCAAGAGGCCAGAACGTGGCAAGGGTTTGGTCTTCTGGTTGGCCCGATTGGCCTATTGGCTCAGTGTGGAGAGAGGGCAGGGAGAAAAGTAAATGGGAGGGGAAACGAAAGGACTCTCATGAGCTGGCAAAGCAAAGTCAGACAGGAAACAGGTGAGTGGTTTGAATTGGATGCAGTGTGGAACGTTCCAGAGAGACTGACTGATTCGCTGTTCTTGGTACCATCTGAAGAGAAGGAGAAAGAAAGTGTTTCTGGAGAATGTTCTTCCACATGCCTGGAATCCGATTTAAGAGGTGGGAGGGAGGATTCTTCTGACCTTATCTGTGGACTGGCTCAAGCCGAGTGGCATCGAGGAATGTTTCAAATGTGTCTGTGTTTCTCTTTGCGTTCCTTCTTGTACCTCATTGTTCAATTCACTTTTGTAAATTCCACCTAACATTGAAATATTTTTAATTTCTCCTGTTACCTTAATCTCCTTGCTAATTTTATCTGTCTAATTAAAATGAGCAGAAGCATGTCTGGGTTTACATAGAATGGTGTCAGAGTGTGTCTTCCTGGCCCCCAGTGGGTCATCCCCAAATCACGGGAGAATCCTTGCAACCATCCTTCTTCCTTTCTTAACATACGCCAGATCCTCTAACAGTGGGGAGCAGGAGAACCACTCCCACTGATGTGTTGCAAAGAAAGAACCGAATAAATAGAAATAGACTCTGAATTCTCAAATGTGAGGCTTAAGATGCCCCTGGCAAATAAACATAAACAATCATCATTAATACACGATCAGCCCTGATGGCAGTTAACACAGTGCATTTGATAAGTTAACACCCAGGACAGTTTTGTAAAAACCACTAATGATTATGCTGAACTGCTCTGGTGCCTCTGTATAGTTGCTGCTCAGGCGTGAGGGGTGGGGGCAGGAGGGTGGGAGGAAGGCATGAGGTGTAAGAAGCTATCATTCTCGTGTATCTTACTTACTGTTTATTTAAGGTAAAATGAGGCCTTTTCCTCAGTCTCTAGTGCTTCTCTGAACCTTATTCTCTGAAGTCATCAGCCAAGATTCTCTATAGCAGGAAGCCCTTTCAAATAAGCTGCTATGCTTAGGGGTACAGTTTCAAATCAGGGAAACCCCATCAGAAAGCTTAACCCCTGGGAACAACAAAAGATCACAGAAATCTCAGGAGTTTTGCATGTGGCTGGAAAGGGCCCCAATCCAGTCACATCGAGGATAAAACTTTCCTTAATAGCATACCAATTCCATGCCCAATTTGCTAATTACCCCAAAGACCTCAATCCATGAAGTCTCTTACAAGCCTAGGCAATTTGGTTAATCTCTCAATTTTCCACAGGAATGAATTTTAATTTGTCATCTAATTCCTCAGGCAGTATCCTTACCCCAAATCCACACTGCTCTTCCACTCACGTGAGCCTACCCTCTGACCAGGGACGAAGGAAAAGTGATGGAAAAGTTTGCATCAAACGGGTTCATTTGTATTCCCCATAAGATCCCAGTAATGAGAGAGAAAGAGACTCCCCACAGCGAGAGGGACAGGACCACGCTCCACAAGCCCCCCTTCCTTCACATGCCAGGCTCCCTATCTCCACCCCAGGACATACAGTGCATCTTTCATGAGTGTGTTACCTCTGTAGAGCTCCACCTTCACCTCTCTAAGTCTCCTCCTGTGTATAATCAGATAACAGTAATAACAGTGGGGAAGGGCATCAAACAGTCTCCAGCAGGTTCTCTACACCAGGCCCATTTCTAAGTACTTCCATGTGTTAATTATTTTGCTCACAATTACCTTGTGCAGTAGTAGCAGATACTCTATTGACTCCGTTTTGCAGATGAGGAAACAGACATACTTTTCCTAGTGGTGGAGACAGGATTCTAACTCAGTCTGGCTCCATGCTATTAACAACGTTCCCAGGGGTCTCAGACTTGACTATGCAGTAGGGTCATATGGAGGGTGGGGGATTAAAATACAGATCACCAGACCTCTCCTCTGGACTTTGCCAATCAGTGGTTATAGAGTGGAGTCCAAAGATTTTTATGTCATGTGTACTGATTTTGCTGGTACAAGGACCACACTTTGAGAACCACTGTCCTATACTAACCCACTGCCCTGGAATTGGTGATAATAGATGTAGAGTTTTTGACTCAGAAAAAGATAGTCATTGAGATTCTTGAGCTCTTCAAGAAGAGGGAAATGACCTGTCACACTCTTGACATGAAGTGATGGGTGTGGCTGTCTCCTGCAGAGAAGTATCTGTCCTTGTAGGCACTTTGGTCCCAAGGACTTGACTCGCTCCTTCAGGGGAGCTCCCTGGTGAGCATGCTCACTGGCAGTGAGACCCAGTCCTCTTAATTTCAGTTAGACATGCTACCTCCTCATCTGACAAGGGATGGAATCCAATTTTGACCCTTAAAGATGTTTTGCACTGTGCTCCATGGCCTGTGTCTCCCAGTGTATGTAGCCCAGGGCATGACTGGCGTTCTCTGCCGGCATATCTGTAGCCAGCCAGTGTCAGTGGGTGGGGACTGCAGAGGAGGCAGGTGAGATGTGTTGAAATTATTCCCGGGCCATTGTGGGAGGCAATTTGAGGTGAAACCTTGTAGATTATGACCTTCTGTGCCTTCTCCCAGCTTCCTTCCAATACCCAGGGTGAGAATGCAGGACAGAGAGCAGATACTTCTATGGATCATGTGTTTCTTGCATCATCTAGAGATAACTGAAGCTTATAGATGAATAGGTACTAAATGATCTACTAAATACACTACTAGTGTGCTAAAATCACAAATCTCTCACCTCCTACCTCATTATCTCCCTACTACCTATTCCTAGCCAGAACCTTCCTTCTGGTGATACCCAGGCTAAGTGTGGACATTTCCTAGTCAACTCTATATCCTAATATATAGAAGTGTTTGGTACATATTTAGTGATTTAAACATGTTTGAGTTGAGAAAGTTGAGTATGTCATACCTACAGAAGTCCATGAACTTAAACAGAATGCTTTAAAAGAAATTAATCCCTATGCATTTGGTTGGAATCTTTCTCACTTCCTCCTAACTGCTATCAGTTGAAATTCTAATTTTAGTTTTGTGAGGTTGAACATGCTCTTCTTCAACCCTGTTGGAGTTTTTAATGTCATAATCATCCCCAAAGCACCTGGAGAATGCAACATCCCTCCACTGTGTCATTGTGCAGATCCTGAGGTGCAGGAATGACAGCAGCCCTGCGCCTGTTCAGCAGAGGCAAATTCAGGGGCCAGAGAGTGTCTCTGTGGAAAGCAGAGCCAGGGCTCCTGACCCCCACCACCACCCCCCTGGGGTAGCATCTGGCTGGTCAGGATGTCCCAACCAGGAAAATTTCATTTGTGCCTTTCACCAGTCCCCATCCGCTAAACTTTTCTCCCAAGAGTTATTTTATCTTTCTCAAGCAAAATTTCCTGGATCCACCCATTCACCAGAAGAAGGAAGAAAAAAAAAAAAAAAGGTTGAAATAATAAAAAAAAAAAACTGTATGGGCAAATAAGTCACTTCTAAGATACTGAACCCACACTGTTCTGTTCTCCTAAGAAAAGTTCTCTTCACCCCAAACGACTTTAATTTCCTTTTCGGGTCTTCAGTTCAAATTTGCATGCATACAAAGACCTTCCATTGTCTGGAAATGACTTTCTAACAATGAGGCTGATGAGAAATCTCAGCTACTATTTTTACAGCTGAGCTCAACTCAGCATTATAGCTATGGGGACCCAGAGGCACTACCATTGACCTAAGGGGTCAAAGAGGGGCTTGGCTCTGCAAAGCTGGAGCCTATGAAAGCAAATGGGCTATCAAATTGGGGGTGGAGAGATTTCAACAGCAGGATTAATATGATAGGGGGAGAGAACAGCCAGGGCAAGAGCTCAAGGGCTAGGCAGGAAGCGTATTGTGGGATCGATGGCGAGTCCACAGCCATGGAGAACAGAGTGCTGGATGCTGGCACCTGCAGGGTCTAGAGCATGTAGGGTCGGAGATAGCACATGGGTGCAAGTATATTCTGAATGCAGTTGGTGGAATGTAGGTTAAGTTATATATATATATATATATATATATATATATATATATATATATATATATATATTTATTTATTTATGCATACAGAGCTGGGAGCTGGGGTACTGGTCAGAAGTGCAGGGGCAGTGAGAGTATTCATCAGAGACAGAGTGGGGAGCAGAACAGACAGAATGATGAAGTACACTGCTGAGGGGAGCAGTGGGCGGGCCAGGAGAGGTCTGCCACGCCATGTGGTCACCTCCAGGGAAGGTGGGGATTGAACTCATGCAGAAGTGGCTTTAGCTTCTTAGTGCTGAGCTTTTAATCTGCTGTGCCACCAGGGAGGGCCCCCTAAATTATATTTTATATGAATCAGTCTGGGCAATGGAACGAGGAGCGCTAGACTCAATTCTGGGACACTTTAAGAGGCTGGTGCAATTATATTGATGATGATAGTGACCTCAGTGAAAGTGTGAAGTAGCGATGGGGATGGAATAGAGTAGACTGAGCCAAGAAATATGAAAGAACAAGAAAGGTTGGCTGTCAGGGAGCAGGAGGATGAGTTGAAGATGACACCCCTAGTTTCTGGTTTAGCAACTAGAGATGAAAGTTACCAAAAAGCAGAAATTGGGGAGAACAATATGAATTTGAGTTGGTCTGGGTTCTTTGGGGGTAGAAAAAAGAAAAGTAGGATCATGGAGAGCGTCAGGTCTGGAGAAGGCAGGGAGTGTGGCAGGAGGGATGGGCCACATGAAAATACAGCCATTCTAATTTAGTTTCAGAGATCAATGAGATAAGCAATGACTTGAGTTCCTAGCAGAACTCAAGCTCGCCTTCCAGTTTCCCCACAATCTAATTACTCAGTTCTGAAACCTGTTATGCAGACAGTGGCAGACCCATGACTAAACCCGTGGGCCTGCAGTCTCAGTTCAAGCAGTCCCATTTCTGATTAAATGGGTGAGTGGACAGCACAGTGATCTTGTGAGAAATCAACGTGATGCATCACAGGCCACCTTCTCCTGTTCAGAATCCCTCTAAGGACCTCCACCACCAAGGCGGTAAGTCCAAATTCCTAAGTGTGGAAGGGAGAAGAGTCCCTTGTCCTCGCTCCAAGCTCATACCCACCTCTCTATCAGGCAACACCAGCTCCTACCTAGACTCTGTCCTCCTCTATGTCTCTACTCATGGCTGGGCCTGGACCAGGGTCCACTGCACTGTCCAGCCTGTGAGTCCAACAGGTGCCAGCTCTACTGGTGCAGGTGGCCGAGTCTGTAGTCAGTCACCTCCTCTGTCTCCTAAACAACGGTCCTCAATTCCATCATACTCAGTCCTCTAGTCTGTTTTTTGAGGGCAGGAAGGGGACTATATTCATCTGTGTCCTTGCATTCAGTATAGGTCCCACATAATAAGTACTCAGGGAAATTGCGCCCAGAGGATGGAGTATTGAGAGCTGGTTTCAAGTAACGGCTAACCTCTGGGAACAGAGATTACCCAGGGTAAGAGATCCTCAGCTGCAGAGGCTAGCAATAGCAAAACAGGCCTCCACTCATTCACTTAGCCAACATGTATGAGACCACCGCTAGGCTCTAGCAGAGGACCAGCTGTATATCAGAGTTATAAAGTTCACATAGCATGGTAAGTTATATAAATAAAGTAAAACCACAGCTCGGCAGAGCTGAGGCAAATAGAAGCCTGCTGAGGGACCTCAGCCAGCAGGCCCTGACCGTGCTGTGCCCACCGGCAAGGAGCCACAGGAGACAGCACTGCCTATGAGCAGGTGTGCCAGAGAGACAGATAGCACATCAGGGACGACCCTGGAATTTCCCATTCAAGCCTGAGTGTGCCCGGGCAGGTCACCAGCTTCCTCGATACTCAAAGAGGAAGGTTCCTCAGCTTTCCTAATACTCAAAGAAGAAGGAGAAAGATAAACCAAATAGGGAGGTGGTGTTATTCTCAGAGGAGTTTTACTACTGCCGGACAAAATTCTGAGTGTGCACAGCAACTGTAACCTGTGTGCACGCTTTGGTATTGGTGAAGGAGAGCAGGTGGGCAGCTGCGTGTGAACTTGGGGATCTTTCTGCAGGGGTGTGAGCAGGGAATGAAGAGCTCAGATGGTGCCCATTGTCTCATGAGTCCAAACTGAGCACAGTGCTTCTAAATCTGAGTATTTACCTCACCTCTTGTGGGTTGCTGTTGAACCCGAGTCTCTCTCCAACCTCTGACCCCAATGCTGAAACTGTGAAACTTGCAATCAGTCCCAGAACACTCTAGGAAAGGTCTGGACCCAGAAGGCAGAGCACGCAAATGCCAGCTCTGAAGGCGGTAGGGTAGGCATGCTAGCTGGGCTTCCTGGTTTACTCACAGACATCTCAGGGACCTCTGACCTCGGCCAAGAGATTTGCTGAGGCAGATAAGCTGATTAGGGTGCCCACGCCAGGTTCTTATCTAAGAGTGGGAGCTGAAAGTATGCTACATCCAGAATTTTAATTGAGTATTTCTATCTGCTAATCAGAGGAGTGTGTCCTCAGGTGGGGTCTGAAATTAAAGCCATTTGAGAAGTTCTAGAAGTTCTAATCACAAGTTCAATTATGTAATTGATAATATCAGCTGTTACTTTATTTTTGAGCATTTGCTGTGAGCCAGGCACACCAAGTCCTTATGCAACCAAAATTCTTATACCCATTTTGAAAATGAACTAACTAATAAGGCTCTGAGAATTTCAAGCACTTTGTTCTAGATGACCCTAAAGTTCCAGCATTTGAACCCAAGTCATCTGTCTGAAACAAGTTTCCTAAATCACCAAGCCTATTGCCATCAATTCTAGCAGGGAGTTTTCTGGAATTCTTGCTGGCCATTCCAGTCCAGTAACACAGAACAGGCGACTCGCTTATACCCAGAGGCTTTGTCTGTAAAATGGGAATAATATTTATTCCACCAAGTTTCTGCAAGGGTGAGAGGAGAGGCCACTGATAAATCATCCAGTCCGGCTTCTGCTTCTTAGCGAGTGCTCAATAAATGGTAGCTGGTATCAGTTGGTTTATTTTATTTCTAGGGATTTGGGAACATGACCTAAAAATAGAAAGCAAATCAGTGCCTGAGGTTTGTGTAAAAAGACTTCTTGCCTTCTGATAAAGGTCAATCCTTAACCTCTGTGGATTTGGGGTTTTTGTGAACTTCACGGTGTGTGTATCTGTCATCTTAATCATTTCTGCCCTTCACCTTGCATGTTTGCAGAGATTGGAATTGGGTTTTGCCTTGCTCTTGGTGAATTCCCAGTGTACCTGTCATATCAGACCAATGGTTAGATTCTGGAAACTTCTTTAAAATGTTGCCTAGGCTCATCTTTTCTGGCACTAACCCAAATCTATCCTTTGGATAAAGTAAAATCTAAGTATATCATTTAACATGGAAGCTCACTTTTGCTAATAACTGCTCAGATATTTTCTGGTGACTTAAAAGCCATTCTTGAGGGTCAAGAATCATCAGTGGGTGAAAAGATTGGGGTATCATGCCCAAAGTCTTTAAAATGACAGTAATTACACATTTTAATGTAAACATTATTTCACAGATATTACAATGTTTTTGTTTAAAATGAGTTTATCCAAGTAAAACCATCTCTTTGTTTGAAGGATAAACAATAGAAAGTAAATGATAGTACAATAAATAGTAAAAAAAAATCATGAAGGAAGAACTTGAAAAATGGAAGTTTGGAAACCTGTGATTCCTTCTCACTTTTCTTTGCATTTCTCACCTTTTCCGCTCCCACCTGCACTCCCTGGGGCACTCACTCTCCTGCCACACACCACCCTGCCCCTTGTGCTGAAGTTCAGACCAGTGTCCTCTCACCTGCTGCTTCCTGACCCCCCTTTGAGCCTCAGCTCCTGGGGCAGGCATCTAGGTGTCTTCCCACCGGCCAGCTGTATCTCCCAAGGCCCTCAGCATCCTGTGCATCTCACCATTGTGGTGTCATGGTGTTGGCTTCCTCAGTTAGAATGGGCTATGTATGTACCCAGCCCTCATAGCCTGGGAGCTTAGCCACGCTGGGGAACATGTCTTATTAGGGCCTGAGTCTGCAGATCTGAATCCCAGTCATCACACAGTAAATCTACTGAATAAATGAACTAATAATTGAATCCCTGTACCTTTGCCATCAGTTGCCTCCAGACCAAGGAACCAAGGGACCAACAATACTTAACTGATCACATTCATTCTTCTTGCAGTGACTTCACCCCAGGCTCAAGGTTGGACTACATTAACCACCACTCCTTGGGACCATGCTTACATCACCCTGCTCACATGTGTTTTTATGTGTGCTTTGCTGAAGGAGAAAGCAGCAGCTGAGCAGGGCACCTGGTGATGGGTCTTCCTGCAGAACAGAGCAGATGGCACCAAGTCTTGCATCCACTCTGCCCAGAGGGGGAGGGCTCCTTTGCCTATTGGTGACCTGCAGCCTTACAGTCTGATAGCTTCCAAATGCAAAGTGCTTGCTGCAACTTTGAAAAATATTCTCTCTGACATCCAATTTAACAATTAAGTATTTTTTTTATTGTTTTTTCCCACCATGGGGCTCAGCTCCTGCTGGGATGCTTCACAGAGAGGGCAGCTTGCCAAGCATTAACTTGTCTGGCCCAGGGGGCATGACTATACAGCTGATTTCATTTGAGTGAACATCATTCCTTTGGTCTTATTTGCAAACTGTCATATGGTGCTGAGATTTAGTTAACTGTTTGTGGTTCTGAGAACTGTGTCTAGCTAGAGAGTGAGAAGTCTGGTGGTAGATCCAGCCCCGAGGATGGCAGAGCTTATCTGCAAAGAACAAGAGAATAAATACTTTAGACTTGTGGATTATATGGTTCCCGTCAAACTATTCATGGTAGCATGAATAAAGTTACAGAGATATTCAGGTGAATAATATGGTGGTTGTGTCCCAAAACTTTATTTATAAAATGGGTAGAAGCCTACATGTGGTGCACGGGCCTTCTTCTGCCAAGCTTAGTCTAACTCGTGGGTGAGAGGCCCTGCTCTGGGGTCAGGCCAACAAGGAGGCTCTGTGACTGGAGTCAGGGAGTTGATGACAAAGGTCAGCAATCCAAAATATTTGCAAGCCCTCACCAACTAATTCCCATTCTAGTATTGTCTGATCAGCCTTGTCACCTTCCCAATGGTCTCTTACAATCAGAAACAAAAACAAGTTCCTCAGGATCCAGCTGTGTGGTGAAAAGCAGATGGCTCATGGTCAGTTCAAAGGATGATGGTCCCGGGCCAACAGAAGGTCCGGGAACAGCCAGACACCTCGGGCTCTGTCTCCATGACTGATTAGGGCAAATACTGAGACTTTCTACAGGGATCAACAGGCGTCAATGAATGACATGGGAGAGCGTGGTGGCAATGAAGGAAGCTCCAAAATATAAAATAAAAATTCATTCATTCACTCATTCATTCATCCATCCATTCCATTCATTCATTCACAAGTCTTTACTGAACTCCTGTAAGTGCTAGGCATCACTTTTGCATTTATGGAACTCACAGTCTAATAAAGGGATAAAGAAAAAATGATGTGAAAGTAGTGCCATAGAGGCAGGGGGCTGAGGGTTGTCTGAGGAGGCTGATTCCTGAAGGTTTGGCACTCTCAGTGAAGGGTCTCCAGAATTTGGTCATTTCCAGCTAGCCCCTAGCCATCCTCCACATGAGGCAGCAGTATACTTGCTCCAGAGAGAAGCTGGCTTGAGAGAGAAGCTTGGCTCTAGCTGTTGGCACTCTCATTCACTGGGGCCTCTTTTGCTCACTTGATGGAAATGGCTGTGATGACCCAAAGCCTCCTGCCCCTCTTCCCAGCTCTCAAAGCCTCAGCCCTCAATGAGGGCCTCTGAGCTTCCTGAATGTTCCTGAGACCTCAGCAAGATTTATTGCACTACACATACAACAGGGAAAGGGTCCCTCTTCCAATCCACAGTGGGTAGCAAATATCATCAGCTGCCTCACACATGTAATTAGAAGAAATAAGAGCAGTGAGAGAAAATTGGTTAAGTAAGCCCAGAATGACTATGTATTTATATACATACATGTGTGGTATGTGTGTATATACATATATATGAGTGTGTGTATATACATATGTGTGTGTATACACATATATACATAAAATGAAGGAGTAAATCTTAGCAGAAAAGAACTAAGTTGAACCAGAGCGCAGAGCTATGTTTTCTCTCTAAAACATCAGGGTTTTAGAAGGGATAACAAGGTCACCTCGACAGCACAGAAGGTTGCTAATTCCGCTGCTCAGGGTGAGGGCGGAGTGGGGGGCCTGGGGGTATTCCCTTGCAGTGTGCTTGGATGCATTTCTGCATTCCTGCTTGCTTCTCCAGGGCTGCATGCTCCACCTGGGAAAGCATCCTTATCTCAGCCCTGCCCACTGGCAGGATCTGCACCCCAGGCTGGGACCTTACCTCACGAGCCCTTCCTGTGAATATATCGCATGTTACGGCCCACTGATCACGCGCCTCTCAGTGTTTAGTGCCCTCACCTCCTCTCACTCTCCTCCTCTCCTCTGTCTGTGAAACCCTTTTCAGTTGTCAGTTTCATTTCTACATTTCTATGGCAACCGCAGCCCCCAGCCTCATTGCTCCCCCTCCTTCCTCTTCTCCCCACCCCCCTCTTCCTTTTGCAAGTAGGATTTGCAGGGAGGCTGCAGACAGGCTGGTCTTCTAGTAATTTACCTCATAAAACAAACAGCTGAAGAGAGGGAGTCAGGAGGTAGGGCCATGCTGCAGGGCCAGCTGGGGAAGCCACCAGGGGACTAAGAAACAGGAGAAACCTAGTGAGAGGAAGACAGTGTCCTGGGGTGACCTTAGACACCAGAGGGTCAACTGTGCCTCAGCCTGTGTAGCTAAGTGAGGTGTAGAAGTCATGTGTGGGGAGGGTGGGCCAGGCGCTGGCCGACTGCTGGCTACCACAAAGGCCCAAGAGGCTGGCCTGCTGGCTTTTGTGACACAGACCAGAGGAATGAGGACACAGACTGCAGCCCACAGGGGACATTACCACAAATATCCTCATTACCAAGGCAAGCACCTCTTAACCTGTCAGCATTGAACTGCCCTCTGGCTGGACGGCAGGCCATTTCTCCAGCGCTAATGGAATCCCCCTGCAGCCCCGTCCACTGCAAGTCACAGGCCCCGCTGGGTGCTGTGGCCTACCATGCAGGTGTCGGCAGCAGGGCAGGTCTGGGAAAGTGGGGGCCAACAGGAGGTGGGGTCCTGGGCACCCAGGTGAGTCAGGCAGCTTACTCCAGAGCAAGGAAGCACCGCCGGAGCTCAGGAAGGAGAGTAAATATTAATAGCTGTATTACATGCCTTTTTTTTTTAATAAATACACGAAATATGTTTGGGGCTGCTAATGACCTTCAAATTAGCAGCTTTTTCAGAAAGCGCTTATGTATTTTTAATTCCAAACGTAGCCGAGTGTCAGTGCAGCAGCAATGAAAGCAGCAGGGCAGCTGGGTAGTTTTAAATAAGAGGAAACCCAGATCATTATTTTTGAAACTGTCAGTTTTTATGCCTTTTAATGGATTCACTTTCTCTCATCTCTCCCCCCACTTCTGTGGCCTTTGAAGATTCCCCAGCATCCTCTGTGGGAGCGAGCAGGAGAGGCAGAGGCCTGCTGCATGGAGGACCCGGGGCTTTCGTCCCACCCTGCCTACAGGGCAGCTGACACTAGCAGGGAGGCTTAGCACAAAGGTCTTCTGAAGAGCACCAGAAGGAAAATTCCTGCCCAGGATACAGGACGCTTCAGCCTGCTCCTGATTCCAGTTAAGAGAAATCTTAACTGGAGCAGCCAACAGAGAGAGAAGAGAAGGTGAAGAGGAAGGCACGTTGCTGGAACCCCACCATGAGAGAGGATGCAGGGGTGGAGTTAGACGGGGAGCATAGTGCGGAAATGTGGAGTAGGGAGAACAAGCTTTTCCAAGTCACCCCACCCCCATCTGCACAGGGCTTGGGAGCTGGTTAGGGATGCAAGTTAGGGGCTCTGCCCAGATGCACTGAGGCACCAGCCCACAATAAATCTCCACATGATTCTGATGCCCACTCAAGTGTGAGGACCAGTAAGCTCGACACTGAAGCTGAGCAGAGGGAGGAAAACAGTGAAGAGAGTAAGGGAGGAGCAGAGGCCAAACCGGTGACACACCAGAGAAGAGAAAGGTGAGGTCCCAGACCTCCATCCCTCCAAACAGTCCTCTTGTTTTCAAATGGCTGCCACTGACCCCCTCCCCCCAGACTCCACACTGGCCTCCCCATTTGGGGGCTCTTTACCCTGGATTTCTGATTGGCGCTGACCTCCAGCTCACCAGCCCCACACTACACGGGCTTCTTCTGCGAACCAGGGCAGTGTGATGTCATTGCACTGATCTGTGAAAGGGATGTGTGTCCTGATTTTGCACCTCAGCGCTTCTAACAGACCCTTTCCAGTGGGCACAGTATTTTCATTTTCAGTTACCAGAATAATCAACCTGCAAGCTTGAATTTTAGGTGAAGAGATGAGCTCTTTTCCCAGCTGTCAGGTGATGGATAAAGAAACAGGATTATTTCCAATTGCCCACGGAGCTTGTGGTGCCTGAAGCAAACCTTCTCTATGTTCAAAGATAACATCTTTATGTCTGCTCTATGCAAGGGGATTCCAGCTAGGCGAATCCCTCTAAGGGTCTCAGGTCTCCTAGACAATGACTGGGATTAAGGGGCCCCATGGCAGACCCCAAACCCACCCCAACTTCAACCTGGTGTTTCTCTTTTCCAAAGTTTGACATATTTGGTGGCCATTCTGGCATTGTGAGACTATCTTAGGTAGATTCTGAAAGCTATTCTTATTTTAGCAATGTTAAATACAACTGTCCTTTCAACAAATGTTTACTTAGGAATTCTAAGCCATCCAGAAATAAGCACTGTTTCCAAGTGCGTATGTTCCAGTTGAAAAACACAGATCTGAGTCTTCAGTAGGACCCAGCATGGGGAGACAGACAACTAACAACACACATCAGCATAAATTAACAACTGTGCTGGGCAAATGCTATGGATAAAAGAAAAGTTGGAAAGTAGAACAGTAGTTTGCAAATTTGGTAAAAGCATTCAGAAAAGAATTTATAGAGAGGTCGGATTGAAAAAGTATTTAATAAGGAAGTAAAAGAGCAACCCAGGATGGATGAATTTTATAGGGGAGTCACTGGAATGGCTGGTTATATTCAAAAAACAGCCAAAATGGAGCCTCCCTGGTGGCACAGGGGTTAGTCTCAGCACTGTGAAGCTATCACCAGCCACTGAGGCCTGAGTTCAAGATCCCCAGCCAGGGAGCTGACCCACATGGCGCAACAGATCTCTCCTGTCTCACCCACTGCTCCCCCCAAAGGAGCCTTTTCTACTCCCCACTCTGTCTCTGGTGATTCCTTTCATATCCTCACCTCTGGCCTGTACCTTCATTCTTGTATAAATAAATAACTAAAAAAAAAGAATCTTAAAAAAAAAAAACAAACCTGGTGTATTCAAAGAACATGTAGATTACCCATATGCTATCTCATTTAACCCTAACTATGTCCCAGTGCATATTCGAAGCATAACACAAAAATAAAAATTGAGGTCTAGGAAGTCTACATGATTTGGTTAAGTCTCTCCATACACAGTGGGTTGGAAATTCAATTCTGATTGATCCTAAACATCCAATGTTTACTAAAACCTCCTTTCCTCCCAGTGTATAAAGTCAATTGTGTGGATGCTGATCACAAATAGAAGACAGAACAGAATCATGAAGATAAGAGAGGTTGCACAGGCAGTAAGCTCACACTGCATAGCAAAGCTATCCCCTGACCCCCGCCATGATCCAGCCTCCAACAGCACAGATGTGTCTTTGTCAGGAGGAATGACCTCATAGTAGAAAAGGTAAAACTCATGATCAGAGAAGACCCAAGTCCTAGATAGTAACACAACAGTCAAGGAGTAGCCAGTAGCCCTTCTAAGTGATATCAAATCTTCCAACCTAAATGATTGCTCTCAGAGGACTCTACCCGAAGATGTTTCATGTTAGGGAGACAAGGTGTTGATGCAAACTGGAGGCCACTGCTGAAGGAGTTAGTAGCCCAAATATGGCAGGTGAACACCATGGAGAGTTTGTGTTCTGGATAACTGAACTATTAGATTTCACATAGTTGCCCCCATGGATTTTAATGGATGCCTCCATAGATCATATGGCAGAGTAGGCAAACTAAGAACTAGGATAGATGTATAATAGGATTATACCTACTTTATAAGACCATGTATAATGAAACTATTGTCATTGGAAACAATAGGCTGACTGCCTATATTTGGCAATAATGAGGATAATCTACCCATTCCCCATTCTTTTCATTCTCTGCCTCTATACTAGATTTGTGCATGTGTGTGTGTGTGCGTGCATGCGTGCACGCACCCCTGCGTTTCTGGACATCTGAGATGGTTCATTAGTCTGCCAACACTTATTCCAGAACAGCACTATCTTAATTATCATAGCCTCATTGCACATTTTAATGTTGTATAACATGCCATCCATCCTTATTCAATTTCATAATTTTTGTAACTATTTTCACCTGTATATTTTTCCACTTGAATTACAAGATAATTTTTGAAAAGTTCCAAAATACTAGTATTTTGGGGTATAATTCTAGATATAAAATTAATATGGGAAAAAGAAAATCTTTACCAGGTGCATATTATAACTACAAATACAGTATTTCTCTCCATTTCATCTAGTAGCCTAACATCCACAACAAAATTTTGTACTTTTCTTACAGATGCCATATATTTATTTATGAAAAAATCCTATGTTTTGCTGTAGTGAAGGGAATCTTTTTCATTATAACTTCTAATTTTCATGTATAATTTATATATTCCAACAAGAGCCCTAATATTATTATTAAATATTTCTTTAATGGAATTTATTATTTCATTTTTTACTAAAGCATTTATTGATACAGCCTAAAATAAAGAAGAATTTTAATTCCAAGTTGTCAATATTTTTAACTTAATGTGTTTTCCTGCTTTATTGCACTATCTAGAACTAAAAAAATTCAATAACAGTATTGACATCACATCTATCTTTTTCTTTATTTAAATTAAAATGCCTTTATTGTTTCACAGTAAATATGTCATTGCTTGCTGCTATTATCTAGATATTCAAATAAGGAGGCTTCTATCTCTGTTTTATTAACAATTATTACTTAGAATGCATTTTTTTAAGATGCATTTGAGCAATTGTAAAGAGTATATTGAAGGAGATTTGAATTCCTAAAATAAAATTTACTTCCTCATGGCACACTTGGCTCTTAATTTGCTGGTGCTATTTTACTTGACACTGTGGTTCTATTTTAATATCTGTGATAGTGTGTAGTTCTTTTATTTGTGTTTTTGTGGTAACTTTTCCCACATTTTTGTATCAATGACCTGTCTAAACTGCTTAATAGATACTTTCAAACCATCATTTTCTAAAATACTGGAATGGAAGATTAAGTTTCTTCCAAAGTGATAGTTGTCACTTTTTCTGGTAAATCCAAGATGTTGTTGGGTCAACCTGGATGGGTAATTGAATATACTATTTTCATTTGATGTCAGGTCCCAACTTGCTAATCACTGAATCAGAAGGACTATTTGGATCACTTTCCACAAGCTAATAGATGCTTTCAAAAAGGGGTGTATTGAGCACTGTGAATTGACCCATATAGTCCCAAGAAACTTTACTCAAAGAGCATGGCTTGACTTTTTTCAGGTCTATCAAGCACCCCTGCTGACAGATGTATGATTATATCAGCTACAGCCAACAAGATCCAGGCTTTTGTCTTGTGAACCAACAGGACATCATTTATATAATAAAGACTTCAGGGGGAGTGGCTCGCATGCTAAAAAATGACCCATTCTCTGGTGGCAAATCACCGGAAAATTTTTATGACCCTGAGGGAAATACTTAATGTTCATCAAGAACTTCTGAGGAGATAATCATGCACAGTTTGTAACCTTTCATAGTACATGCATATTAAACATCAATATCAATTATACATTCAGCAATGGAAGCCATAATGTTAATATATTTCATTGATCCAAAGCATCCCACCCACAAGACCACGTTAACTTCCTTGCCTCATTCTGAACACTGCCCAAACCCCATTAGCTGAATCCAGACAATATATTTGATGGTGGGGACCCTCCCTACTGGTGCAGCAGGTTAAAGCACAGTGCTGTGGAGCTTTCCACAGCCACTGCAGCACAAGTTTGATCCCAGCCAGGGAGGTGACCCACATGGCATGGCAGACCTCTCCTGACACACCCACAGTTCCCCTCAGCAGTATATTTCAATAGATCTGCCTACTCTGCTCCCTACTCTGTCTCTGTTGAATCCTCTCACCCACCACCCCCATACCTCTGGCCTGTGCCCTAGTTCTTGTATGCATAATTAAATAAATTTAAAAAAAAAATATATATATATATATATATATATATGTGATGGTGGCTTGATGGTGGCTTGAGCACCTGTATCCCAGAGAGTCAAAAAAGATTTTTACTGTCTCCCTTCTCTAAAATGCCCTAGATGCACAGTCAGTTGCTTTCTGCCTTCAGTACCCCTGGGGGGCAGTAAGATATTTCGGTCTGATTTCTTGTTAATTTTCATTTCAAAGTAACTGAAATCAGAGTGGAGAGGGATAGAGGAATCAAGGGGACTGGAGAGAAAGTTCCTCCAAGCCAGGAAGCAAGGCGCATTTACTTTCCAGCTGAGTAGCACAGCAGCTGCTCTGAGTCTAACCAAATGAGCATTCATTGTCATTGGCTTACCCAATAGTATATTGAGTGGTGAAGTCCTCATAGCTCTATTTGGGAACTTTTGACTAAGCAGTTGCAGACACACTGATTTTCAGCTTGGGTCATGGAGTTTGTGCTCTGTGGCTAGTATGGATTGGCTTGCACACCTGTAAACTTTGAAGAATCTAATCTGGGGCATCATTTCCAAGTTACTAAGTAACACTTCCTAAATTCTCAATTTCCACATAAATGCTATGGGAATTTTCCAGAGTGGTGGGCTGACAGCAAGCATTTATTTAGTTTTCATTGGTCCAGTTTCTCATTCTGCAGTGGATTGCTTTCATCATTATTGTATACCCAGTCCAGGACACCAAAATCCTGAATACTAGCCAATGACTCATTTATCATCTCCCAGTTTGTGTGTTTATGCCAGTCAGTACCTACTGCAAAACAACAAAAATTCTGAACCTTTTACTGTTGTTTCCATATGGATCTACAACTGGCATGACTGCCGGAAGGATTCAGCTATTAGATTATTTCGGTTTTCTTATTCTCCCATAACGAGCATCATGTATCCTACCCCCTTCCATCTCATAAATAAATAAACCAGCAATCTACAGATTCTGCACACAGTGTTCACAAATTTCCCTCCTTTCATGTTCAATGACTATACTTTTTGTATACGGTGTTTTTGTTTTTTAGCTGTTATTTGATAGAATCTTCAATCTCAGATCCCCAGGAAAAATCTTAATATGATCTTATTGTGATTTTGCATAGTAAAGGGTTTCTCCCCTCAGGTGCAGGTGGTGATGGCTCAGGGGTGATGTGGTGTTTACTCACATACAAAAAAACTCTATCCAGAATATATACAGAATTCTTAAAATTCATAAGGGGGAAAAAACAAGCTGATCAGTGGTCAGCTTGCTAGTTTTTGTCTTTTCTTGACCTTTTGTAAGTTTCTCTATATTCCAAATGTATATTTTCATTTCTTTACTGTAATTGATTTGGAGAAGATTCTTGAGCCATTTATGTTTAATTTTATAAAAACATTTGACTAAAGTTTTCCTAGATGATCATACCATTATTTCATTCTTAGTAGTAATGTTTAAAAAAATATTGCACGTTCTCTCACTTGATATGAAATTGTTTTTATTTTAATTTTAGTCATTCAAATAGGTGTTCAGTGATATCACATTATATGCTTTTTATTTCTTTAATTTGCAAATTTTAATTTGCACTTCTCCAATGAGTATGATATAAAGCAATGTTTATATGCTTATTTATCATTTTGGATGCCTGTTTTGATGAAGCATCTGTTCAAGTCTTTTTCCATTTTTTGTTGTTTTTTTCCCCCTTATGAATTTTAAGAATTCTGTATATATTCTGGATAGAGTTTTTTTTTTGTATGTGAGTAAAACGTGCTTCTAGTCTCTGGCATGTATTTTTTTTCTTAACATTTAAGGAATCTAAATTTAAAATTTTAATTACATCAATATTTTTAAATTTCTCTTTGTACTTTTGTGTCCTCTCTAAAACAATCTCTGCTTACTCAGAAAAATTCTCTTTTATGTTTTGCTTGTTAAACTTTAAAGCTTTACTTTAGGCTTATCCATTTTGAGTTATTTTTGCTGATACTACAAGATGCAGATAGATGTTGTACTGTGGTGTTTATGTGTTCAACTTTAATTGAAACTTGTGTTGAAAATTAATTGAACAAGCATGCTTGACTCAATTTCTGCTATCTCTTTTATTTCATTTATCAGTTTGCCTCCACTTTCACAAATATACTATCTTAATTACTGCAACTTTATAATAGGTGTTGAAATGAGTTGGTAGGTATACAGTGTTCTTTTAAAATTTGTTTTGGCTATTCTAATTCCTTTGCTTTTCTATATAAGTTTTATAATCAGCTTTTTGATTTCTACTAAATGTTCTACTAATATTTTGAATGGAGATATTAAGTACCATTTATAGATGTTTGGGTATAATTTGTCATTCACTATCTCTTTGCTTATTAATGTTTTATAGTTTTATTATATAAGTATGCTATTTTGTTAATATTTCATATTTATTATGCTATTGTATGTGGAGCTATTAGTTTGATAAGTTTTTTTTTAAAGATTTATTTATTTATTCATATAGAACTGGGGTACAAGCCAGAGATGCTGAGGGTGAGTTCACCAGGGACAGAGTGGGGCGCAGAACAGGCAGATCAACGAGGTACACTGCTGAGAGGAGCAGCGGGCGGGTCAGGGGATGTCTGCCATGCCATGTGGATCTCCTCCGGGGCAGGCGGGGATTGAACTCATGCTGCAGTGGCTTTATCTTCTTTTGCAGTGCATTAACCCGCTGCGCCACCAGGGAGGGCCCTGATAAGTGTTTTTATAATGAATGAATGTTGAATGTTGTCAAATGCATCTATTGTAATGATCATGTTTTTCTCTTATTTTTTCACCTTGTAATAAGTTAAATTGTATCAATTGACTTTCTAATATTCAGAACTGGTCTTATGTTTCTGGCATTAATACATTTTGGGCATGATATGTTATTTTATATATATATATATTCAGTTTGCTAAAGTTTGTTAAAAATTTTGCATCTACGTTTATAAGGGATATTAATCTGCTGTAAACTTTTATTGTCTGTTTGGGTTTTGTATTGCATAATCCTAGATAAATAAAATTAGCAAAGAAGTATACTTTCCTCTTAAATTTTCCCAAAAAGTTTGTTCTCTGTGGTTATTGTTCTTCCTTACATATTTGTTGGAATGCCACATTAATGTGAATTAGGCTTGAGGTTCTTTATGGAAAGAACTACAATTTCAATTTCTTAGTAATATAGGAATATAAAGGTTAACTATTCCTTCTTTAGTAATTTTTATAATTTGTATATTTGAAAGAAGTTAACATTTCATTTATCTTTAAAATGTGTTAGTATAAAGGTGTTTATACTATTTCCTTTAAATGTTTTAATGGCTATAGAATCTACATTATTGCATATTTTATTTCTGATATTGATAATAAGTTTTATCTCTTTTTATAATCAGTCTGGGTAAACGGTTATTTTTTTTTATTTCAATAATCACTTTCCTTTCATTGATTTCATTGGTTTTTCACTTTAATCCTTATTGTTTCTTTCCTTCTACTTACTTGAATCTAATTTTCCTTTCCTTTTCCAGTTTCTAGAGATGAAAGTTGAAATAATCCTCAGGGACTTTTCTAGGTGTTCAGTGCTATCAATGCCCACCTTGATATAGTTTTATCTGTGTTCTTAAGTTTTGATCTTTTCTTTTCTTCCCTTTTAGTTCTAAATATTTTCTAATTTCCCTTTTGCCTTTTTTCTACTTGACCTAGGAGTTACTTGAAAGTTGTCATTTGCTTCCAAATATTTGAGAATTTTCTAGCTATCATTCTTTTATTAGTTTCTAATACAATTACATTTTGGTAAAAGAACAAACCTTTTTCCATTTCAGTCCTTGATATTTATTTTCTGGTCCATATTATCGCTTGTCTTTGTAAATATTTCATAAGCACTTAAAAAGTACAGTACACTACTGTTGAATGAGTGTTCTATAAATGTCAAATAGGCAGAAGTAGTTAGTTGACAGAGCTGTTCAGATCTCCATTAATCTACCAATTTTCTATCTACTTGTTCTGCTAATAATTAAGAGAGAAGTATTGACATTTCTAGCCTCAGCTGTTTGATTTCATTATTTCTGTAGTTTGTCAGTTTTTACTTGTGTTTTGAAACTCTATTATTTGGGACATTTAAGGCTGATGTACTCTTTTGATGCACTGATAATTTTTGTTAAAGATTTATTTATTTATTCATACAGAACTGGGGTACAGGCCAGAGATGCGGAGGGGGAGAGGCTTCACCAGAGACAGAGTGGGAAGCAGAGCAGGCAGATCTACGAAGTACACTGCTGAGGGGAGCAGCGGGCGGGTCAGGAGAGGTCTGCCGCGCCATGTGGTCACCTCTGGGCCAGGCGGGAATCGAACTTTAGCTTTCCAGTGCTGTGCTTTAACCCACAGCGCCACCAGGGAGGGCCGATGCACTGGTACTTTTATGTCCCCTTAATTCGTTAATACTTTTATTTTTATGAAATGACCTTCTTTATGTCTGGCAGTATTCTTGTGGTTTTGTTTGTTTGTTTGTTTGTTTTGATTAATGCGAGCATGCTGAATCATTTTCCATCATTCCTTTTCAAATATATTTGTTTTTATATTCAAAGGGCATTTTCTATAGATAGCAAGTAGTTGGGTCTTATTTAATATCTCATCTGATAATGTTTTCCTTGTAATTAGGCTGGTTAGACCATTTGCATTTAAGGTATTTTTGAATAATATTGTTATTTAGAAAGGCAATTTTAAAATACTACTGATTTACTGAATAGAAAAATCAATATTAAAAATTTTAGGATTTTTTGGCCCTCCCTGGTGGCGCAGCAGGTTAAAGCACAGCACTGAGAATCTAAAGGCGCCTCCGCATGAGTTCGATTCCCGCCTGCCCCAGAGGAGATCCACATGACGAGGCAGACCTCTCCTGACCCGCCCGCTGCTCCCCTCAGCAGTGTACTTCGTAGATCTGCCTGTTCAGTTCCCCACTCTGTCTCTGGTGAAGCCTCTCACCACTTCTGAGCCACTGGCCTGTACCCCAGTTCTGTATGCACAAATAAATAAATCTTTAAAAAAAATTTTAGGATTTTTTAGTATATTATCTAAATCTGATTGGGTCTACTGGATAAAGCAATAGACTAATTTTGAAGTAGGCAAGTTGAATCATATGCTGATATAGAAAAATAACAATGTAAGAATCTTTAAGAAATTTTTAAAAAATAATAAGAGGGTATTAGTCTTAGAAATATTAAAATAGTCTACAAATGTATAATATTAAATAGTATACTACTGACATCAGACTGGAAAATCAACCAGTGAGACAGCAAAGAAAATGGAGAAATAGACTCAATTTAATTTAAAATTTTATATAGGTAAAAGCTGACATTTCAGGCCTCCTTGTCTAGGTATTAAGTGTTACCACTATCACCACTGCTGCCTGAGTTCAATCCCTGGCCGAGGAACTAACCCACATATGGCTCAGCAGACCTCTCCTCTCTCTCCTGCTGCTCCCTTCAGCAGTATATTTCAGAAAATCCACCTGTTCTGCTCCACATTCTGTCTCTTGTGAATCCTCTTACTACCCCTACCCCTGGACCTCTGGCCTACACCCCCTTTTGACTATGCAAAAGATGGGGAAAAAATGGCCCTTCCTGGTGGCACAGCAGGTTAAAGCACAGCACTAAGAAGCTTGGGCCACTTCCTCATGAGTTCGATCCCCACTTGCCCTGGAGGTGACCACATGGTGTGGCAGACCTCTCCTGACCCGCCTGCTGCTCCCCTCAGCAGTGTACTTCATTGATCTGCCAGTTCTGCTCCCCACTCTGTCTCTGGTGAAGCCTCTCACCCTCCGCATCTCTGGCCTGTACCTCAGTTCTGTATGAAGAAATAAAATCTTTAAAAAAAAAAGAAGAAGAAGAAAAAAGTTCATATCAGTGTGGAAAAGATGGAATATTCAATATATGGTATTCAGACAAATCAAAAACTTTCAGAGAAAATTAAACTTGAAATTCTTTACCTTTTACATTTATTTAAATTACACTTGGCGCAAAGCATAAAATACTAACAAAGGCATCAGAAAATTTTTTTTTTTTTTTAAAGATTTATTTTTTTTTTTTATTCATACAGAACTGGGGTACAGGCCAGAGATGTGGAGGGTGATAGGATTCACCAAAGACAGAGTGGGGAGCAGAACAGGCAGATCAACGAAGTACACTGCTGAGGGGAGCAGCGGGCGGGTCAGGAGAGGTCTGCCGCGCCATGTGGTCACCTCCGGGGCAGGCGGGAATCGAACTCATGCGGAAGTGGCTTTAGATTCTCGATGCTGTGCTTTAACCCGCTGCGCCACCAGGGAGGGCCCAGAAAAATTTTAAGTTAAGTTTTTATATATGCAGCATAGACCAGAAGGTTTAAAACTATTCATTCTGAGATCAATTTTAAAAGTTAAGATAAACATTTTAAATATTTTCAAATATTATTTTTAAATATTTTTAAATATTGTAAATATTATTAAAAATTAAGATAATTTATTGTCAACTCACCTTCAACAAAAGCACAAATGTAATTCAATAGAAAAAAGACAGTTGTTTCAACAAAAGGACTAGAAGAATTATACTTTCCTATACAAAAAAAAAACAAATAAAAAGAAAGTAGTCACAGGCCTTATACTTTGCAAAAAAAAAAAAAATAACTCAAATGGAAAATACACAATTATAAAACTTAAAAAAGAGTATATAAAATAAAATCTACAAGCCCCAAGGTTTTATGATGAGTTCTGAAATATAACATCAAAAGTGTGATCCCTGAAAGCAAAAACTGATGCACTAGACTTAATTAAAATTAAAAATGTCTTTTCTGCTAAAGGCATGGTTAAAGAATAAAAGCACAAGTCACTTACTGGAAGAAAAATTTACAAACACATTATCTGATAAAAGGCTAGCGTCCAAAATGTGGAAAGAACACATAAAACTCAACAATGAGAAAGCCTTCAATTTAATGCAGTTTAAATACAGTGCAATTTAAAAATGGGCTAGAAAAAAGATATATAATGGCAAATAAATAATTGAAAATACTTTCACCATCAATTGCCATTAGGGAAATTATAAGTTAAAACAAGAATGACATATCACTACCTATTAGAATGATTAAAATTTCAAAATAAACCAACAATGCTATTTTCTGACAAGACTGAAGAAGAACTTATCACTACTGAGAAGTTAAAATGGTATAGCCATTTTGGAACACAATTTGGCAGTTTTAACAAAGCCAAACATACTTTTATTATATGATGCAATAAGTACTCACTTAAATAATTTGCCAAAGTTGAAAATAATTGTCAACACAAAAACTTGTAGAGAAATATTTACAGTCATTTTATTCATAATTACTCAAAAGTGGGCATGACCAACATGTTCTTTGACAGGTGACTGGATAAACAAACTGTGTACGTCCATATACCGCAATGTTACTCAATGATGAGAAGAAATGAGTCGGAAGTCACACAAAGATAAAGGAATCTCAAATGCGTGCTGTGAAAGGAAAGAAGCAGCTTGGAAATAACATAGACTCTTTTTTAAGTTTTATAATTGTGTACTTCACTTTCAGTTGATGGTCCATTTTGAGTTAATTTTTTTTTGAAAAGTATAAGGTCTGTGTCTACTTTCCTTTATTTTGTTCTTGCATATGCAAGTCTAATACTGTATTATTCCACTTGTATTTCTTATAGCATTCTATTCCTGTGGACATTTGTATTTCTGTGTCTACATGTTCCATTTTTATAAGGATACCAGGCCAATCAGGTTAGGATTTAACCCACTCTTCTATGACCTCATTTTAATTAATTACATCTGTAGCATACTATTTCCAAATGAGGTCTGGGAGTTAGAATTTAACATCTGATTTTTGAAGGGACACAATTCAACTCCTAGCACCTCATCATTAAGGTGGAGCATAGAGACTCTTATTCCACAGCAGAGGAAATTTTAGAGAAAAAAGTGTTTGGCCCAGCCAAGAAATATATATTCCACCTTGTGATGGGCCATTCTAGTAATGGGAGGAGACAGGAAACCCGAGGGCAGGAATGTGTGAGCATTGTTGGAGTGACTGGTGGGCGGGGACATAAAGCCCTGATGTGGGCAACTCCAGGAGTTGTAGGGCAGGTGGGGGAATAAATGACAGATGTCAGGACACACCAGTCAGCCCGTGAGAAGCCAACTCTCTTCCTTCTAGTCAATTACTGCTGTAATTATGCTGTACTACAACAACCACTTACCAAATTACGTTTATTCTTATTCAGGGTTCTGTGAGTTGATGGGGGTGGGGGCCTCTGTGTCTGCCACAGACCAGGTTCACATCTGCCAACAGTTCTGCCAACAGTTCCCTGGGGCTGGCTCTTTTTGTATTGAATGGTGAGGGGCAGAAGCACAAGTGACCAAATCTCATGAACAAGTTAAAGCCTGTTTATAATGTCAATTGCCAAAGCAAGCCACAGCCAAATGCGATGTCAATGGATCAAGCTATAGAATCTGCTTTCTCCCCTGGGGACTGCTGCAAAGTCTCCCAGCAAAGAGAAAGGAGGCATCAAAACAGTGGAAACAATTTCTAACTTATGAAACTCCAGCTTTTATTTTTCTTGTTTTTAAATGACAGAATTAGCCCATGTTCATTGTTAAACAGTTGGAAAATACAGAGAAGAAAAAAAGAAAGAAAGAAACTAAAACCCCCCTCACTTAAAGATAACTATGGCTACATGTTTCATTGTTTTTAGTTTCATTGTTCATAAACCATCTCTCTTGTCATTCTACCAGCTCAACATTTGTTCCTTCAGCCTGGAAAATCAGGGTGTGCTTCAAAGCTTTATGAAGGAGAAAAGGAGAAAACCTTTATGCTTTAGAGTGAGAAGTAAAAAAGATTTAATTCACCAGAATGCTAGAACACAACCAGCTACATGAAGCATAGTAAGAAGACATAAAATATCATACGTTTAGGTGAGAAAAAAAGCTATAAAGATGGAGAGCTGAAAGCTTAATTACACTTCATGTGTGAACGATCTGGATGTTTGGCTTTATCATAAATAAAACAGGAGCCAATCACAAAACTGCTTTAACAGATACATCCAAGCTAAGAGTGGATGGTGTGTGCATTATACATGTATGTGTGTGTGTTCATTATTTTAAATGTGGAACATGCTTTTTGGAAGATATACAAGAAACTGTTAAAATGGTTATCTCCAAGTGCAAGAGGATTATAGAAGAGGAAGCTCTTTACTTTTTATTTTATATTCTTTTGAGAGTTTGAATTTTTTTCATCATGACTGTATTATTTTTGTATTGTAAACATTGTTTAAATTGGGGGGAAAATGTATTAGAGGTGATAGAAATACTGTTCGTGTATAAAGCTGTGTAAAGCTGTGCTCAGCTTGGAGCATGCTGTTTCTAACTTATTTTTATTCTAATGACACAATATTACAGCACCAGAGAATATTCAACCTATGGTCTCAGAGTTGCAGTAACATCTTATACACAATTGGGTAACTATGGTTTTGTCAACTGATTTTAAGCAGCCAGGCATAGAGAATCTGGAAATAGGCGAATTGAGTTCCAACTGTATGATTATGGGCAAAACACCCTCTCAGGACCACTTTCACCATTTTAAAATGAAAATAATCATGCTATCTACCTTGTAGGGTAATTGTGACGAATTGATGAGGCAATCAAAGTCTTCTTTGAGCAAAGACTTTGGGTGTCTTCAGTATTCTCTTTAAATGATCAAATTAAATGCTTTCTTTTACTTTACATTCTATAGATCCTTTACTACCTTTGTTAAGTTTACTCCAAGGTATCTATTTATTTTTGATGTGATTGTAAATAGATTGTTTTCTTGACTTCCTTCTCTTCTAGTTTGCTGTTTGTATATAGGAATGCAACAGATTTTTGTTTATTGACTTTGTAGCCTGTCACTTTGCCGTACTGATTTGTAGTTTCTTGTAGTTTTTTAGTGGAGGCTTTAGAGATTCTTATGGGGCCCTCCCTGGTGACACAGTGGGTAAATGCAACACTAAGAAGCTGAAGTCACTTCAGCATGAGTTCAATCCCTGACCCCAGAGGTGACCCACATGGTGTGGCCAGACCTCTCCTGACCCACCTACTGCTCCCCTCAGCAGTGTACTTCATCAGTCAGGTGTTCTGCTCCCCACTCTGTCACCGGTGAAGCCCCTCACCACCCCTGCACCTCTGGTCTGCACCCCAGTTCTATATGCATAAATAAATAAATCTTTAAAAAAAATAGAGTTCCTTATGTATGTTATCATATCATCTGCAAATATGATGCTTTTTCTTCTGTGCCAAATTGTATTCCATTTATATATTTTTCTCTTCCTTAATTACTTTAACTAGAACTTCCAAGACTATATTGAATAATATGAATGAAAGTTTACAACCTTGTCTTGTACCAGATCTTAGAGAAAAAGCATTCAGTTTTTCACCATTGACTATGGTGTTAACTATGGGTTTCTCATATATGGCCTTTATTATGTTGAGACATATTCATTCTATTCATACTTTTCCAAGATTTTAGTCATAGATGCATTTCAAATCATCCATAAATATATACTGTTGTCAAATGCCTTCTATGAAACTACTGATATAATCATAGGATTTTTATCTTTCCTTTTGTTGATATGGTGAATTACATTGATTAATTTGCAGATGTTGAACCACTTTGCATCCCTAGAATAAATCCCATTGGGTTATGATGTAGGATTCTTTTAAAGTATTGATGTATTGGTTCAATAAGATTTTGTTGAGGGATTTTATTTGTTCTCCAGGGATATTGGTTCGTCATTTTATTTCATATGAGCTGCCTTTTTTTGTCTGGGTTTTAGCATCAAAACGATGTGGGTATAATGAAATGTCATTGGAAGATTTCTCTCTTCAGTGTTTTAAAAGACTGAAAAGTAGAGGTATTGGTTTATCTTTGAAAATTTGATCAGCTCGCTAGTCAAACTATCTGGCCCTGGAATTTTGTTTTTAGGAATGCTTTTGATTACTGCTTCAATTTTCTTACTTGTAATTGATCTATTCAAATCTTCAAGGAAGTGGAAAGATATCCCATACTCATGGATTGGAAGAATTGATTTGTTAAAATTGTTACCCAAAGAAATATATAAATTCAATGCAATCTCTGTCTAAGTTTCAATGCCATTTTTCAAATAAATAGAGTGGAAATTACTGAAACTCACATGGAAACATAACCAAAGCAATACTGGCAAAAAAGAAGAATGCACTTAAAAGTATAATACAAACTATAGTAATCAAAACAGTATAGAATTGTAATAAAAACAAATACACTGACCAAATAAATTCATACTTGTATGGGTAGTTAATTTATGCCAAAGGAGCTAAGACTATAAAATGCAGGAAAGTCTCTTTATCAAATAATGTTGGGAAAACCGTATGACCACATGAAAAATAATGAAATAAGACCACAATCTCTTACCATATACAAAAATAACTCAAAATGGGTTTAAGACTTGGATGCTAAAGTGGGAACCATAACATGCACAGAAGAAAAATAAAACACTACTTGATATTGGTTTCAGTGATATCCAACAATAAGGAAACAAACACAAAAATAAACAAATAGTACTTCATGAAACTAAAAAAATCCTTCACAGCAAAATACAAAAACAAAAAATCTACCATAAAACAATAAGACTGAATGGGAGAAGATATTTGAAATCTTTGTACACCATACATCCAACAAAGAGCTAGTATCCAAGACCTATGACAAATTCATACAACTCAACAAATAAAAGCAGTACAATTAGAATATAGAAAGAAGAGCTAAGTAGACAATTCTCCAGAAAGACATACAGATGGCCAACAGGCACATTAAAAAAATGATCATCATCACTTGTCATTGAATAAATGCAAATCAAAACCCTTATGAGAATGGCCTATTTACAAAATACCAGTTACAACAATTGTTAGAAAAGGCATGGAGCAAAAGGAACCTTTGAGTACCACTGGTGGGAATTGAAGGGTGGTTCAATACCTATGGAAAACAGTGTGGAACGTCTATGTTCACTACAGCATTCTTTGATTACAAACCAAGTTACCAAGTTGTGGAAATAAACTAGATGTCTGACAGAGGAATGGATTAAGAAGATGTGGTACACACCCACACACAATGGAGTCCTAATTAGTTATAAAAAGAAAGATAAACTCTTGTCATCCACAGCAACATGGAAGGAAAAGGAGGTGGTTATGCTAAGTGAATGAGACAAGAGAAAGACAAATATCCAGTGACTTCACTGGAATATAGAAAAACTACACACAGGAACAGAAACTCAAAACTAAAATAAACCCTAGATATCTGACTGTAAAACTGAAGCTACCAGATGAGGGAGAAGGTAAGCAAAGAGGGAATTGGGATCAATGACTATGGCAGAGGATTATTGGTGTTTGGGTGGTAGGGAGGTGTTGTGACATACATCTGAAGAGCTATGGACTTATAACCCCAAGTCATACCCAAGGTTGCAAACTATTGTTATCTCAATAAAAATGGCAGTTTCTTAAAAAGCTAAAAAATAAATGCTCTCTTTAAATTCATTTGTATACTTGCTCAGGTTTCGGTGAAGTTCATATATAGTTTCTTATTACTTAATATCTCACTCACTGATAAATGTCATGATTTAATTGATAATTCCCTTATAGTGTATGTGTGAGTGCAGCTATCAAGATACTCTACAGAAGTATCTCTCAAATTTTACAGTGTATATAAATCACTTAGGGACATACTTGAAATGCAGGTTCTAATTTAGCAGGTCTATAATAGGACCTGAGACTTTGCATTTCTAGATAAGCTGGTGGATGGTGATTTGGAGGAATATTATAAACACACAGTGAAAACAGGGGGATTAGAATGAACTTAAAAGTAGTCATTAGGTAAACAAGGGGTTATTTGCCTGGATAATGTGGTGACGGTGACTCTTGAAAATCCACAAGTACTTAGAAGGTTGTCACACAAAGATTTTCCAGAATTTCAGAATTCACACTAGTTGGTAGACATTATAGTTGGGAATTATTTTCATTAGTGTAAGGAAGTTCGGAGAGCTCCTGTTTTATCTCCATACATAGTTCTAGAGGTCTGTGAACTAACGCTGGCTGGGCCTGCTTCCGCAGTGACAAAGCTGACACCCTTCTGCAAAGCAAAGGGGATGGGGGACAGGTTTCTTGCATGTGAAATGTTAAAAAGAATCTTCCCAGAGAGCACATCAAGAGGAAACAAACCTTTTAGATGGTGCCAGGAGAGAATTCTAGATGGTGCCAGGAGGGAATTCTAGAATTCCCATGATACCCTGATGTCCCTCCACAGTCTTGCTTGGCCTTCTTGTGCCCTGAATGGGTGTTGTGAGGCTGGGTCTTGTGGCTGTCTCATTCTGCCTCTGAGTTCTTTGCACTGCCAGACTCTCAAATCTGCTAGCAGTCACACTGCTTGCTAACTCGTTTCCTGGCTCTTGGTCTCTCCATGAACTTGCAGCCAAGGCAGCAGACTTCAGTGACAGATTTTTGCTCACCACATGGTCAGGAAGGATCTGGGCATGTCCTTCAATGGGATGTAGACATCTTGTCCTCCCGCTGGCAGAAATCAGTGACACCTAAGTTCTCTCCTCTTCTTAAGTGGCGGGCCTGGCTCTCCACCACTAACAGGAACAGCTGTGCATCTGTGGGAAGGGAAGAGCACCAGCTTCTCTGCACCAGTTCTGCTTGGAAGCTGACTATCATTAGGGTCCTTCGGCAACTTCTGAAGGGCAAAGACAGAAAAGGCAGCATGCAGTGCCTAAGTAGGGGGTTCAAGGACACCCCAAGCCCTAAACAGAGCAGTGTTCCGAAGCCAGCAGAGGATGAGATGTTCTAGAGTCAGTCTGACCTAGGAAGGGAGCTGTCAGAGTGATATCTTACAAATGCAGCACTCTTGTTCTGAGAATGCTCTCCTTTCTATTCCAGAAGTTTTTCTCTCAAGCCAGCTCAAAACCTGCCAGGCAGAGCCTTTTCCTTTCCTCTCAGTCATTTTTGCTATGGGACAAATTGGATGCAAGGTTGGTGAGCTGCTATATAGAATTAAATTCAAGACTGATGCCTTGAGTCCTGTGCACTATCTATGTGTTAGGGTGAGAAGATGATGTCAGAAAATAAGACCACCATATTAGTGGTTCTCAAATACTGCTGTGAATGACAGAGAAAATAGGAGAGCAAGAAGCACCCCCACATCAGTTTGTCTTGCCCAGGAGTCAGGGTAAATGGCCCATCATTTACACGTCTAACTTTTGCTGATGAGTGGCAGAAGGAAAACTCTTTCTTGAGTCTGCTCATGGGTCCACCCCCAACACAGCACTGGTTCTCAGTAAAATTCTGTTGAGGATCTGAATATCTCAGTGATACAAATTGAAGGGCATGAAAAGGCTAAGAAAGAGCTAGGAGAAAAACACTGTGGAACTCTCCAGCACATGAGAAGTACCCACCCCTTGTCACAGCAGCAACTTATCAAGTGGGCTTTTTTTTTTCCATTACCATCTGAGAAATGATTATCATTTCTCTCCTGGCCAAAGCAGGAGAATATTAAGTAAATTGATTGAAGGTACTTCCAGAGCACATACTATATTCTTCCCTGTGCTCATCAAAGTGTGTATCACCCTCAGCTCAAAGCTGTTCACCTTGACATAACCAGTATTCTTGCAACTGATAAACATTTGTTTGATGAGTGAATGTAGAACATGGGTAACAATAGGCTATAACATGAAAACTTTCTATTCAGTTTATTTTTTTAAAAGGAGGAGAAAAATGTGAGGAGAAAAGAAAAAAAAAAGGAGAGAAAGTGATCCCTGTTCAGCCTGAAGAACTGTGAGCTGAGCGAGTGTGCTGTGTTACTGCCAGCTAGCCGGGTGGCACTCTAGCTTGACCCTTGGAGCTGGGCACACACTGAAGAGTGGGTGGGCTTGCCAGGCACCCTGTTTCATACTCCCACTTGCTAGGTTCTGAGTCCCTCCTCCATCCTCCCCCGGTCTTACACTGATCTCCCTCCCTTTAATTCTCTTACAAACATGATTATTAGACAATTAAATGCTTAATTTGGATAAAAGAAGAGAGGGTGTGAAAATGATAGTTCACATGCACATCTAATTAGTATTGAGTGGGATAAATTGCAAAAGGCCCAAGTTGGATGCATAAAGAGAATAGAGCTGGCGCTGCAAAATCAATCTCTTTGTTGAAATGAGGAGCGAGGTAGGTGTCCACCTGGTCTCCCCACTGTTCACAGGGAGACACTTTATTATGTTCCCCACTCCTCTCGATACACACACTCATTTTGTATTAACTGTTCTCCTTTACAGGAGGTCTAAAACCTCTTTAGTTCACATAACTGCTAGGTACTTTAAATGCATGAGCAAGCCTTCATCAAAGGATAGAGTCGAAGAGGAAGAGGCCTCCATATGCTACAGGCAAGGTTGGTTTGTGGCATCTTCCAGAGTTGGGGCTGCCACTTCTTCCAGTGGGTGAGGGAAAGGTGAGGCAGTGGGGGGTGGGCAGAGGAGTGGGAACCCAGACACTGGGCCCATCTTCACGCTGTATAAAAAGTGCAGGCCCGAGCCTCAGGTACAGATGATTGGCCAAGCAGTCTAGCAACAAGAATCTGCCTCCATCCTGAATAAACACAAACTCCCGTCACCCAAGCTTGAAAACAGATGAATAGGTACCACTTACTGATAGTTTCCTCTATTCCCAGCACTGTGTTGTGTTGCGTGCAGTTTCAACTAACCACTGTGACCCTGCACTGTAAGTATTAGTTTTTACTTTACAAACCAGGAAACTGGGGACTAGAGAGATTATTATATTGCTTGGGATTGTAAATCCAGTAAGTGATAGAGATGAGTTTGTAATCTTGTCTACCTGCTTTCATAGCCAAGCTGTAACTCCTCCCCCTCTGCCAACCTTCTAGTGTTGGTGAGACCCTAAACCCTAAGGAACATGGGACCAGCCCCCTCAGCTTCTCACCCCCAAGATTTTGCTTCCCATTGGAAACTCATTATGAGCTAATGCCAACTCCACCTGGTTGCTTTGGGTAATCTGATTTTCTCTTTAATATTCTAGCCCAAAGAGGATGACTCTGACCCCTACTTCATGTGATTAAAGCTAGGTTGTAAGATTGGAAAAAGATTTGACTTGCTACTCGGGCTATGACCACATCCCTCCTTGCAGTCAGAGACTTGTTTGCTTTTTTTTTTTTTTTAAAGATTTATTTGTGCATACAGAACTGGGGTACAGGCCAGAGGCTCAGGGGCGGCGAGAGGCTTCACCAGAGACAGAGCGGGGAACAGAACAAGCAGATCGACGAAGTACACTGCTGAGGGGAGCAGAGAGTGGGTCAGGAGAGGTCTGCCTCGCCATGTGGTCACCTCCGGGGCAGGCGGGAATTGAACTCATGTGCAAGCGGCTTTAGATTCTCAGTGCTGTGCTTTAACCCGCTGCGCCACCAGGGAGGGCCAGAGACTTGTTTGCTTTTAATAACAAAGTTAGACTTTAGAAAAAGAGTCAACTTTTGAGAATGCATTGTCCTACTCCTTGGCCTGTACCTCTTTGGTGGATACCACCAAGGGCCCCCCTAGTCCAGAAAATGGCTCTGCTTCATGACTCCAGAGAGGCAAGTGGCATCTTCCAGTTGGTCAGTCCATAGCGGCATCTCAGTGACTGGAGGGGTGCTCTGACCCTTCAGAGAAGAGAATCTCAAAACACAGGCACTGACCCCATGATCTAAAGGGCAAGAGTGGGTGGGAGAAGGTCTTGCCAATATCTCCTGGCAGGCAGAACAGTGGAAAAAGAGGGAGGCAGCATTAAGTCACCCAGTAGGAGATAGAGGCTAGATCTCAGTGGCAAGGAGATAAGCACAAGTCCAGAGGGAACAGCATTCCAGGATGTAGCCAGAGAGACAGGAAACATGGGACAGAGGGATTCAGACATGGGACAAGAAGGGACTCCGGCAGTAGCACCTAGCATGCAGGGTATCAATGACTAGGTTGAGGGATGGGGAGGGGTGTGTAGTGGGGTTCGGAGAGTAACGCAAGGCAAAATAAGAGAGATATCAGGGTCCCAGATACAGACTCAGAAGCAGGATAAGTCTCTGGGAGGTTTGAGGTCAGTCAAAGCCTGCCACAAGTCAGGACAAGCTGGACCCCGGAGAGGGTGCTTCACTGTGAAGAAAGGGCAGCCTGATTCAAATGGAGGAAAAGAGGCTGAATAGAAAAAACATCTGAGTTCTGTAATCCAAGATGCCCAAGCAACATGGGGCCACAACCAGATTGCTGGAAACTTTGGCCAAAAGGTCACAGGCCCCAGGCTCCATACATAGCACATGCCTAGAGCTAGACAGGCCCCTGAGTTTCAGAGGCCTGCTCCTCCTGTGAGGGCTAAGTAGTCCACCTATAGGGGAAGTTGCTGGACCCAGGATTGGAGCGGGAAGCCCATCTTGTCACTCTCCTGCCAGGCAATATCAACTGAAGATCAGCCATCTGTAGAAATCCAATAGACATATAACATAGACATGTCAAGTAAATCAATCTCCAATTGACTTGAACCAGCCATTTCTGTTTTTTTGTCTTGAGCGAGTGTCACTCAGGAGCTGGCTGACAGAGCATACCACAATGTTGTGACCTTCCTGCCGTCTGCCCCGGGCTCCACACCACTGGCCCACCTCTCTCCCTGGGATGGCAGTGGCTTCAGGGAGTGTGCCTGGTCTGCAGCATCCTAAGTCTCCCCATGGACGCTGCAAGACAGAAGCCATGCCCTAGTGGACCAGTGTCCAGTGTAAGCATTCCTGCACTAGCAAGAGCAACCCAGCCCTTAGCCATCAGATCTGGACATCTTTACTCCCTCCCTACTGGTCTCCATGGCTCCTCACGCCCTATCAGGAAACCTGAGGCTGCAGCCCCAGCACTGGTCTGAAGCTGCCCTCCTCCACCTTCCTGACTCTGGGCCAAACCCAGCCCAGTGAACCAAGAGACAACAAAGAAGCCTGGACATGGGCCGCATTCCACCAGCTCCTTCCCCTTGGGTTGGGTCTTACTCTGACTACCCAGGGAGACTATTTGGTGTTGGGAGGCAAGGGCTCCCAGGTTCCTCCAAGTATAGGGAGGACTGCACAGGTGTGAGGCCTTGAAGGCTGAAGAGTCAGCAATAAATGACTAGAGAAACGCGTGAATGGGAGTCACACCAATTCTGAAAGGGTTTTCCAGTGAGATATTTCTTCTTCCAGTCAGAAGAAGAAATAGAATTTTTTATTTTTATTTTCTGTTGCCCTGCCAGTACCAAGACCTTGGTGGAATGTGGTTATACCCTGATACAAGAAAGATAGCAATCTATAAATCACAATTACCAAACCTACAGCAAGATTTATGTCTACTCTGAGACCAAACAAGATCACAAGATCTCTCTCTCTCTCAGAGTCTGTGAACTTTTTTCTCCTTCCAGTGGCCAGTATGACCAGTATAGCCAGTTGCTTCTGCACCATCATCTCAGGTCCTCCTGTCCCTCCACCTTCCTTCCAGTCACCCAGCCCCTACACATGCACACACAGAAAGGAGATGTAACTGGGTGGTCCCTAGGAAAAGGGGAAGTTCCAGATTCCCTGCCCCACCCAGAAAGAGGGTGGAGCTGAGCAGAGAAAAGAAGAGAAGAGGAGAGAAGAAAGGAAGGAAGCTGGATGGAGAACAAGGAGGAGACCTGGGGAAGCCACATGGAGCAGCAAGCATGTGATGAAGAAAACGTGCTTGTTCCCTGACCCTGGACTGGTTAAGGCAGATGTGGGTGAGAGACCTGTAGGGAGGTGACTATGGCAGTGTTTATATTGATTTTGATTTTGTTCTTTTCCTCCCAGATTTATCTGGCCATGTCTGACCCTTTTCCATGGGTCCCAGCCAGAAGGTGCTTTAGTCTGGTGATGGGCTTTCAGGTCTTGCTCTGGGCCAATCCCTTCTGGGTGGACTTTTGCCCACGAGGGGATGGGTAACTTCAGGTGTTTGATTTAGAAGTTATAATCTTTGTGCTCCGTATTGTATATTCAATGTATTAAAGTCCCTTTTCATTAAAGTTTTATGTTTTTTCTTGTTGCAGCGGATGGCAGAACCCACTTTGAGCAGGCAGGTTTTGGGCTTCAGGGTTTTCCCTTTCTCCCTGTCATATAACAGATTTTGTCCTGTAACAGATTGAGGGAGGACAGAGAGAAAACTGCACAGCAGCCTTAGGTCCACCCAGCCCAGCATTCACCATCTCTTTTCTCTCTTGTCATCTCTGTGTTTTTCGAAGCTCTTCTCTTCATTCATTATTTAGGCAGCTCCAGTGATGGCTTGTTACTGGCAGACTGAATGTTAGCTGTTCTTCTTGGGATCCATTTGACCATACTCCTGCAGACCACACAGAGACACAATGGACTAAGAAGTACTAAAGTGACAGGGTCTTCTTTGGGCTGAGTGTGGAGAGGGTGTGTGCTCCAGCAGCAGTTGTTCTGTAGAGCGCAGGGAGTGACCTTGAAATACTGGTGGCCACAGACTCTGCACCTGTAGCCACATGTAATGGAAAGAAGACAAGCCAGAGATCATGGCAGGAGGTGGACAGACTGGGCCTGAACCCAGCAGCCTGCAGATATACTTCCCTCTCAAGGGAAGAGGCTGTGTATGTATTTTAGGCCTGCCCTGCTTTCAGCCATTCCTGGGGCCATTCCTTGGCCCTTTCTGCATTCTCACCCCAGATACATGGAGTCTGGTCCCACATGGTTCCCAACAGCCCCTGAGAGAAATGAATGAGCTGCTATGAGAATCCCTTTCCAGGCCTAGCTCAGTCACAAGACCACAGATACATCTTCTAGTGGAAACACCCTTCCTTTTAACAATAAAATGTCTAGCAGAACAGAGGAGCAGCATGTGGGAAATTTTGGGTGATGAAACTACCCTACACTACGGTCATGATGATGGATGATAGACTAAGCATTTGTCAAAACCCATGGAATGCTACATCTCAAAGAGTAAATTTTATAGTACATAAAAAATGTTAAAAATATATCAGAGGCCCTCCCTGGTGGCTTAGTGGGTTAAAGCACAGCAATAAAAAGCTTAAGCCACTTCAGTGTTAGTTCGATCCCAACCCTGGAGGTTACCCACATGGCGCCACAGACCTCTCCTAACCCGCCCACTGCTCCCCTCAGCAGTGCACTTCAACAATGTGCCTGATCTGCTCCCCACTCTGTCTCTGGTGAATTCTCTCACCACCCCTGCTCCTCTGGCCTGTACCCCAGTTCTGTATGCATAGATAATAAATCTAAAAATATATGTATCAGAACTTTGCTTCATGAACCTGAGAAACAAAAACAAAGGAGCTGTAAGCAGTCCAATCATTTTGCTTTCTGGACCTGTTTGCATGGAATTGATGAGAAATAGCATAAGGACCATGCATTGCAGGGTAGTGCCCATCTCTCGCCGGGTGGCATCTCCCAGCTGGTGTCAAAATTAAGTCATCAACAGTCCATTCCTGTTCTCTTTCCTGCTTCTGGATTCTGGAAGATATAACCTAAGGTTCCTTCTGCTTAGTGTGTGTTCCTAAGGGCAAGGATGTTTTCAGTCTTTGGATCCCTCTGAACAGATTATCCATTCCTCTGTTCACAACTTCCAGGTATTTCTCCTCCCAAGATTCTAACCCAATCCAGCAGTCCCTGCTCAGGAATTGTGTAGATCCTTCCCTCAGCTCATCTCCCCTCCCAGGCAAAATTAGTTTGCTAGAAGGACTTTCTTTCCCCAGTAGGGTTTCAGGTCATCTCTGAGTATGGCCGTAACTTCCCAGCATTCACTTCCTATTAGTATTGACAGGTGCTGTTGGAATCTTTTGAAAGTCAAGCTCTAATGGTTCCCATTGTTATTTAAAAGGCCCCAGTGACTTCCCTGTGGAGTTGCAGGTTCTGTGCCTTTCAGCAGGATATGGCTTAGTCAGGAATTAGTTTTATTTCTCACATACAAACAGCAGACTGTATTTCCTAGCTTCCCATTAGTTGAGTAGAACTGTATCACTGCTTCTACACAGTAAGACATTGCACGTCCCTCCTGTGAGACTGGTGTGGCTCTCCAGATCACTCTATCCTTCTGGGGGTGGCTGCCATCATTTGAGATGATGGCTACTTCACCAGTTTGGGCCATTGCATAACTGTGATGATCATAGCTCTCTCTTTACCCCTCCCAAGACTAACCCTCAGTGTAAAAAGGTGCGGACATTTAACTCCTTGTCATCTTAAACCCCTCAGATTACGGAAGATATTTGTTACTGAAACATAACCTAATTTGACCTTAGTGATACAGATGCTGAGGTGATCACAGTCTTTGGAGCACATGCTTGATCACAACTAGCTTTCACTTGTGTGTAAGACCATTCACTGAGTTCTGACTATCACACAGACTACCTATGAGAATCAAAGCTGTTTTGCTTCTAATTTTGCTATATCTCACTAAGATTTCTCTTCTTCAAAGACACCATAGACCCATCTATAATATTCTTGACCTAAGGGGGACAATCACTGACACAATAAGAAAAGATTTTGGCACTTCCCTTAATATCTTTTCCTCAAACAAGGGAGAGAGAAGATTGAGTTCTGTCAAGAGGGAGAGCAAGAGGGCAGTCTTTGGATTTTGAGACCCTTATTATTGCAGTTTTCTGGTCTTTTGGCTTCACCCAGTGTGGGCCGGTAGTCAGTAGAAATTTTCATTCATGGAAGAATCAAATAGTTGGAAGCCAGCTGATTGTACAAGCACGTAGTTTCTAATGGACTCACCTAGGACAGTAGAGTCTGCCCTTTGAAGTTGCATTTCACCCTCATTAGTTAAGAACTGGGAACTCTTGGCCCTCCCTGGTGGCGCAGCGGGTTAAAGCACAGCACTGAGAATCTAAAGCTGCTTCCTCATGAGTTCAATTCAATTCCCGCCTACCCCGGAGGTGACCACATGGTGTGGCAGACCTCTCCTGACCCGCCCGCTGCTCCCTTCAGCAGTGTACTTCATCGATCTGCCTGTTCTGTTCCCCACTCTGTCTCTGGTGAAGCCTCTCACTGCCCCTGAGCCTCTGGGCCTGTACCCCAGTTCTGTATGCACAAATAAATAAATCTTTAAAAAAAAAAAAAGAACTAGGAGCTCTTGAGCCCACTCCCAAGTTAGCCCAGATAATGAGCTTGTAACTATTTTCAGACACTTTTTCTCTGTCTCCTGATCATACACTTCACTCTCCAGCCCAGGTTGAGTCAAGTCTAACTCTTGCTTATTCAGAGAGCAGCAATGATATAGGGCCAGACAATCACCCACATTTGAATGCAATGAGGGGCAAATGGAGTTTTGCAGAAGGAGCTGAAGAGATAAGATCCTAAGGTCCTCCCTTGCACCCTACATCCCTGCCCCAGGATCATGAGCCCAGTAGTCTATGCCCGGGTCATGAGGCTATAAATTAACTAGAACTGACATTCAGAAACCAGTCCCTGGCATTATTAAAGAAATTTCAACCCAGTGGTTACAAGTAAGAAGAGATATTTGATGTTTGAGGTTAAGATAAAGCAGTTGTTAGGGCTACAAGATGCTCAGAAGAGCCATCATTGATACATCTTATTCCATAATTCTCTGCAGCCAGACTGTTAATCCCCAGCACTGTCCACCTCACTGGGCTCTTGGTCATCTCAGATGAACACAACAGGTACCCACATAGCTATTACTTCTCTGTATTCTTATTCAATTTGGGCTCACTCGTGACCAATTGCACATACTCTTAGGGCCTACTGCCTACAATTAATTTCTGGAACCAATTTCTATATCAACCAAGATTCTGCTGCAACAACAGGAACCAATTCTGACTGACTTCAGCAGGGGTGGGGGAACATAAGGAAGGAAGGAAGCTTTTGTGTGTGTGATTAATTGTAAGGACTCAGAGGTAATGCATAGAATAAGACTGAAGATTTGGTAGTGAAATGTGGGCTCTCACAGACAAAACTATTCTGTGCATCTCAGTAACAACAGAACAGTTTGATATATGCCAATACTTAATCTTTCTTTGTCCCATAGTTATATTTCCTAGGACAGGATTGAATGACTCAGATTGACCTACATGTCCAATCCTGAGGAAAGCCAGACTCTGTTACAGGCTCACGGGTATAAATGTGTATCCCTGTATAAAACCTCAACTACTTCACCAGTTCAAGACCCCAAACCCCTCTCTCTTCAGAATCCTCTTACCACCAAGCTAGTAATATGAACTGGGGGCAAGGCTACTGGTAATAAGCAGACACTTTGTCTAGGGGAGAGTTCTGCATCTCTAAAGCCCTGGACAGAGGGACTCCCAGTCTCATCCTGCTGGATGAGAAGGAATTCCTCTGAGCCTGTCTTCATTAGTCCCTCCAACAACCCAACACACCCAGATTCTCCCCCCCAACACACCCAGATTCTCCTGCCTTTACTACAGGACAGACTTTAGGCCCCTTAGAAGCAGTCACAAGGATTCTGCTTCCTTCTTTTCCATCCCTACAAGGAGCTCATAGTCAGGAAAGAAACTAATTGCTATTTCCATTGGATAGAATTAATGCACCCCTGGGTGAGTCCTTAGAAAAATTGGCAGGAGGGCATGTGTCCCTTAGGAAATCCTTTCATCACTTTACGAGCAGCAGCCTCTCTTGGGGAGACTGAACCTCAGGTGAGTTCACTGATAATATCAGATTTCATTCCTAGAAATGTGAGATCTCACCTCAGCGACAATGAGCATCCTCTCAGTCATAGTACAGGGGGACTAGTCTCCAGGGAGGTAAATACTTCTGTGCTTCCACATGCCATTGTGAAAGAGTATTGGCAACTGTCTGTGACCAACAGTCCTACAAGTCTCCAGAGGTCAGTGTGTATGACAGAAGTTCTACTCCATCATAACCAGTGTCCACCACCACAGCCGGCCCTGCTCCTCACACCATCCCAGCCTCTTACAAATGCTGCCATTATACCTTCCAGAGTAATGCTGACAGGAAACAGTTTGGGACTCTTTCCAGAAAGCTTCCGTTAGACGTTTTCCTTATGGCATGCATGAGCTCCAGGCTGCCTGACCTGTATGTCCTGCTGAAGCCCCTCATGGCCCTTGCCTTCAGACCTGGTCCTTGTCTACTCTCCTCTAGCTCATCTTTTCTTTACACTCAGCTTCTATGATATTTATAATTTATCATTCAAACATACTCTCTTTAGATCCCTCCTAACTTGGTCCTGAGCCCCTCTCCCCAGGAGAACTGCCTACATCTCTGTGCCCCAGACTACCCTTAATTTTGTTAGAGCACCTCAGCATTTCTGTTCAATTATTTGATTAACCGCCCGCTTTCTCCACAGGCTCCTCCAAGGTAGGCCGAACATGGCTCTTTATTCAGAAGACCCAGCGTCATGCTTGAAATGAAAGTGACTCAAAGCATTTGTTGAAGGATTTGGTGCCTGGGAGGCGCAGCCCCAGCTGTGGGCTCAGGACAACACTGTGATCCCAGACCTGGTGCAGGGACTACACAAATGCCATCTCCCCTCTTTGGTCTAACTGGATCCAAACTGCCAGCTTTATAGAGCCTCCTGAAACCTCTTTGTAGATTTTCAAATAGTTGCAAAGCTTTAACTTTCTACCAACTGTCTTCTCACACTGTTTCTGATGACAGAGAACACATGTCGGGAAAAGAGTTATGAAATGCATCTTTCCATTTTTAGTAAATTGAAAATTTGTGAAAGCCAGGTATCAGACTAAGTTGAGAAGCAAGACCACGACAGATACAGACAAGTAGACAGGCCTGGGTTTCCATGACTGCTCCAACTCTCCTTCCCAATCATGGCCTTTTCATCTATAAGAAAAGCTAGCCTTTCTCAGTGGCCTGCTCTGAAGTTTAATGTAGTAAAATAGGTTGAACTCCCCACAGGCTAAGTATATGAATGTACCAAATCTGAGCAGTAAACAGGCTGGTTAAGCTAAAATTTCCAAAAATATCCAAAAATTTAAGAAAACTGGCAAAATGGAGTCTTAAGAAGAGCTTGTAAAACAAATGCATGAATTTAATAGCTCTTTTTCCCCTTACAAAAACCAGAATACTACTGCTTTTTCAGAGGAAGTTCCAATTCATAACTCCCAACTAACAATAACTGATGATTCTAGGAGAGCGGTGGCTTGTGTGTACCAACGCTCATTTACACATTCCATGGCATAGCAATTTCATCCAAGAGAAACACATCCATAAATTCATTAACCCTCTATTTGATAGTATAAAACCTGAAACTATTCAGATAACCATAACAGAACAATGGAGGAAGTAATAATAGATTATTCATTCGAAGAATATTGCACAACAGTGAGAATGAACGAATGAATGCAGCCATATGTCAAATCCGAATACCACCATGATAACACTGAGTGAAACAACCATAGACAAAGCACTATTTGAGCATGATTCTGCTTACATAAGTTTTGAAAGCAAGTGAATCACAAATGGGATGTTAGAAATCAAGAGAGTGTCCGTTGATGGAAGAATAGGAAATCCCCAGTAAAATGTTATTCAGCTGTAAAGAAAGAAAAGCCTGCCATTTGCAACAATATGGCTGGAACTTGAGTACATTATGCAAAGTGACATAAGTTAGCTAGAGAAAGACAATTACTATATTATCTCACTTACACGAACAATCTAATTATAACCAAACACACAGGAACAGAAATCAGAGATGGGGAAAATAGATGAAAGAGGTCAAAACAAACTTCCCATTATAAAACAAGTAAGTCCTGGAATTAAATGTATGGTATGGTGACTGTAGTTATAGTACTAAATACTTGAAAATTGTTTAGAGAATAGATCTTAAGAAGTTATCATCATAAGGAAAAAATGTTGTAGCTGTGAGGGGATGGATGTTAATTAAACTTATTACAATGGTTACCTCACAGTGTATGCATACATTGAATCATTATATTGTGCCTCTTAAGTGTATAGCATGTTATATGATAATTAAATCTCAATAAAACTGGGAGGGGGGAGTCAAACATGTGGTCATATCACCCTTGGAAGGGAGAGTACTGCCAGGAAGCGACAATACAAAGAAGTGGCTTTGGAGTGTGAATAATCTTCTGTTTCTTGAACTCAGTACAGGTTACATAATGCGCCAGGTAACAAAAATTCACAAATCTGGCATTTGTCATTTTTTCTAAATTAATATTATTATAATTAATTTTTTAAATTACTAAGCTATTGTCATACATTTAAAAGGTGGCTTATGATAAGGCTGCTGAAGAAATGGCCGTACAGGATGTCTGGGTGAAATGCAGTTCCTTGAGCTGTAGCAATGCCACACTCACACCAAACGGAGACCAGAATTTGCCTCGTTTTGACACAGCATCTCAACAACTCCTTGAAGCCTGGGAAGGAGTTTTGAGGTGACTTCTGATTTTTGGATTACTTTAAATCTGCCCTAGATTTTGGACTCTGATTCTTACAATTTTTAGTCCAAATAATCTGCCTCCATGTCTTTCAATGAACATAAAAAGGGTCATCTCTAACTCCTCCAAATTTTTGGTATACCAGTCCATTGATTGGGTCTCAAGTTGTTGCCAGCTTTATTTTAGATAAAATGTAGACCCAGGTACTTCTTTCTGAAGTATTTCTTGAAGTCAGTTTTCTTTAATTGGAAAACAAGATAACCCAAGACCTGGAAACATGCATTGATCGTGTCATCAACTCTTTGCACCACAGACAGAAATCAAACTTGGCCCAAATCGTACAACCTCCATATTGACCCAAGCCTATTTAACTCTCTTTCAAAGACTTTAAAGCAAGAATGAGGCTGGAAGTAATTCTCTTCTGTCTCACAAAATCATCAATGACATAAAAAGTATCTGTGCCTTGTACCCACTCTGATAGTTTTTAGATGATTTCAATCTGTTTTTGTCTGCTAAATAAACAGAAAAGAATGACCAGCATCTACTGTGTAAAGATAATGTCATATTCCCAGAGAAGTCTCAAGAAGCAGTGGCTGACACTAGGAACAGCTAGCCAAAGTTATGTCTGTGCCAGGCCCTGCTGGGTGGATCCAGCCATTCCCAACTCCCTTCTCCTTTGCCAGTTTTCATTGCAGAATACCAAGGGTTAAATATTTCTCCATCCTCTGCCCCAGCTCGAGGTGGTCACACTATATGGTCTCTGCCAAGGAGACTTAAATAGAAGTTTTCTGGAAGGTTGTTTTGTTGATTAATGAGAAAGCCAACTGGCATTTCTTTTATCACTCTTTGCTGTACTGACTATGAATGATGTCCAGAGCACAGCAGCCATCCGGTCACTGCTACAGTGAAATCACCCTGCTGAAGATGGAGAGGAGGAAAAACAGAACTGTTGTGGACACATACCTCCAAACAAGACAGGGTATTCTGAAGATATGAGTCAGACTGTTTAGTTCTCCCTCCTATGGGTGCCAGAACATCATACACAATAATCTATAAACTAGTCACTATTTTTGTGTGTGTGTGTGAGTCAGGGGGCCAATTGTTAATAGGCAACTTCTCATGCTGCTACAAATGTGACTCAAGAAAGAGGAAGTAGTGTAGTAGGACTCTGTGCAAAATAATCTGAGTCATCGATAATTCAACATATTGGGCCTTCAGGCCCTGCTTGAGTTGATTATTTGTATTGTATAGATTTTCACTTGATAGTGAATCCCTTCTTAGCATGCCTAACCTTATGACTTAAAGGGACCAATAATATTCAAGTTACAAAGAACAGCTCAGATTGCTGGGAGTCCCATGGTCAGATGCTCAGTTACTATCAGGACCATATAGCAATCAAGGAGCTATTTCTCAAAAGATTAGAAAGAAGTTTCTCTCCAGAATCCTAAGATATTCCATGTGAGTCTTGCCAAAGGACACATCGAACTCCACAAACTTTGCTTGACGTTGGATCTCCTCAGTTAAAGGGCCCAAATGGCAGAGAATCTTGTCCTGAAGACTGGACTTTTTTCAGAGGCTTCTCTTTCTCTGAGACCTACTCAAAACTTTTATTTTGCTTGATAAATGTATCAGAAACATCACATTTAGGTAATGTTTATGTTGTTCTAAAATCCCAAAAAGTCTGAAAAATTGTCTCATCTTCTTAGTGGTAGATGGTGCAAGATAAACACTGAAGTTCATGTTCTATATAATAGAGATCCTAAGAACTCTAGATATATCCCTGAGGATGTAGACCCATGACATTCATATGATTTATCTCTGGTCCTCTGGCACTACTGTATCTTACTAAACCTTCCAAGGTACCTGGTGCTTCATGATTTTCATGACTTAACAGCTGTCAGAGTAACATTCTATTGAATGCCAAGTTGACTATCATTTCTGGTTTAGATTACCACAAAGAGTGGGAAGAACAACTTAGCCTGAGGGAAACAGACAGTGGCCCTTACCAGGTGAAAGAAAGTCACTGTTGTAATCCTTTCAAATTGAATTGTACTAAAATCATTTGCTATACAAGTAGCTGTGTAGCAGGTTCCAGGGGTTGAAAATATTTGCAGCAGGAAAGATTCACATCTGGAACAACAATTGTAATTGACATTAGCACATTATTAAATTCACATATTCAGTTATTCTCCAAGATTTGTCACCTTCTGAACAAATCTAGAAGACAAACTTCGGGAGAATGTGTGCATCTTTCAAGACTCCCTGAGATAAGGTTTGATTTGGAGCTTACTATTTTAGTAGGATCCTACTAGGCTTTTTCTACCATAAAGTCCTCCTTTCTTAATCAGGGAAACAATGTAGGTGTTCTACCAGTTGCCAAGTAGGTCTTTCTAATTCTGTATAAAGAACATGAAAGTTAAACACAAGGAGAATCTATAGAGGACTAGATTACCATGTGACAAAGCTGGGTCCCATTTACCTCTTATCCTCCATGAGCATGCCATCTGCCAGCAAATCACTGTGGCATTTTATATCCTTAAGTATTGACATTGCATTACAGCCACTGTTAGAGATTCCTGAAATGTCTCAATATTTTCCCATTAGCCTGAGTGCAATCATCCTAGCAAATAGCTTCACATCCCTTTGGAGAATGTGTGGAGAAGATACAGAAGTGGTGCTGTAGGATTCTATCTCAGAAGCCCTCAGTTCTCCCTGAAACAAGGGTGGCCTGGGTCTGTGAACTGACAGTCTTTGAAAATGGGTGAGAGACCTGGATTCTACATTTAGATATGTCTATCTATATATCTGTTCTCCAGCTTGTAGTTTTTCCTGCTATATAAATTAAATAAATATTTTAATACATTTCCCACCTATATTTCATTCCTAGGGACATAGTGATCAGCAAAGCACCACCAAAAATGTCTACATGTTAAAATCATACAAAGAACAATGACCACTTCATCCTATGCACTATGGTAATTCTGTCCATCTTGTATCTGGAGATTTGGCATTATCCCTTGATTTCTGCTGCTTTGGATTCCTATCAACCTCTTTGAGTCAAGGAACCATCCCGGGTGCAGCACCTCCCAGCCCACAGATGCCTATGACAGAACTAGCGGAGATTTCTGGAGTTCCTGTGCTCATGCTTCTCCTCAATACTTCAATTAAGAAAGTACAACCTAGGCGCTTCCGTTGGATGTAAAGGGACTGAGCAAATGTAAAGACTGCAGAGGATAGACCTACTTCCAATTTTCTGAAATATTTAGGCTTTTTCTTCTAAATTATTCTAGGGAAGTTTGAGCATCTCAGCATCACTAAACTCAGTTTTCAGTCTACTAACCATAGATAAAGTCAGCCTGACCCACTATTACAGTCAATCCACTGTTATAGAAAAGTGTGCTGTCACCTTATAGATCATCCCCAGGTGATTTTTTTTTCAGATTTTTGCTTGTTTAAACTTGCAAAGTCTTGCAGCTATTTTGGCATATCAGCTATTTTCTCTGGGACAGACTTTGCACATGTCCTCTGGAACATGTTCAAGCTCTAGATATTTGTTTAGAAAGAATGCGGGCAAAGAACTAGAGACAACAACTCAGGCAAGGATAGTGCTAGAACTGTAAAGAGAACTAGACTGCAACCAACATTTTGCTGTCACCAGAGGAAAGATGAGGATGAGTGAAAAACCAAAAGAAACTTCCCATTTTTCCTTTTGCAATAGAGGTATTTTTTTCCCTGGGGGGGAAACAAATCAGTAGTATATTTTTTTTTTGAAAACCACCCTTTCCTCATTCTCAATTTAAGCAAATTAAGTAAACTGACACATCCCCATATCCAGAAGTTTGTGTTAAGGTTTAAGCCAATCAGAATGTTATATCTCACTGATCACAATGAGGGAGGATAGCAAGGCAGTTTAACAAAATACAGTGAATGAGGTCCATGAAGACTTTCTTAAGAATTCTGGAACAAAGACAGCAAGAAACTTAGGGCTGACCCTGCAAAGATGGAGCTACTACCAGTTTCTTGCTAAAACTTTAGTCTCAGTATAAATGAAAGACTGAAGAGTTATCTCTCAGCAGAGCTGAAACAACCCAGGACCTGGCAACATCAAGCTTTCCTGAAATCAACATTACCACAGAACATTTCCACCTCATCAACCATAGACTCCATTTTTGTTGGCCAATGGATATTTTTGTTGTCTGCTCAACACGTTATTCCAGAGAACTGCCACCAAACAGTAGGACTTACTATGAGATAGATAGTGGTTTCTGTAGATCATCGATTGTTTTTCCTATAATGGCTGGACCTCTTACTAACATGGTGCTGATAACCATGTTAATTTCACAGAACTATTATGGAGTTAAATGTGCTAACATTAAGAGCACTGGAGTTAGTGCTAAAACATACACAGTACAAAGTAGAATGTTACAAAATAAGGAAAAATGGGGAACATAGGAGTAGATGCTGGAGAAGCCTGTGATGAAGCCTGACTTAACTCTGAGCTTTCTGACAGTAAAAGAGGAAAGAGGAACAAGCTAACTTATATAAGTCTTCACATTCTGCTGAAATGGAATTCACAGGTCTGTTTGCAGAGGAGGAAGGTGTCAATATTCATTCAGCACCTCCTCCTATGTGGCAAGCAACGCCCATCTACTATTTCATTCTCTCTTCCCAGTAACTCAGTGAGGTGAATGCTGGTTTCCAAGATTTAGGGGTGAGAAGGCAGAGGTTCATAAAAGTTAAATATTGGTGGCACAGTGGGTTGAACCACAACACTAAGAAGCTGAAGCCACTTCAGCATGAGTTTGATCCCTGCCCCAGAGTTGATCCACATGGCATGGCAAACCTCTCCTGACCCACCTACTGCTCCCTTCAGCACTGTACTTCATCAGTCGGTCCATTCTGCTCCCCATTCTATCTCTGGTGAATCCTCTCACTGTCCCTGCACCTCTGGCTTATACCCAATTCTGTATGTATAAATAAATAAGTCTTTTTTTTTAAAAGATTTATTTATTTGTGCATACAGAACTGGGGTACAGGCCAGAGGCTCAGGGGCAGTGAGAGGCTTCACCAGAGACAGAGTGGGGAACAGAACAGGCAGATCAACGAAGTACACTGCTGAGGGGAGCAGCGTGCAAGTCAGGAGAGGTCTGCCACGCCATGTGGTCACCTCCGGGGCAGGCGGGAATCGAACTCATGCAGAAGCGGCTTTAGATTCTCAATGCTGTGCTTTAACCTGCTGCGCCACCAGGGAGGGCCCCATAAATAAGTCTTTTTTAAAAAAAGTTAAATACTTAACCTGCAATCTCAGCTATTCAAAGTGATAGAGCCAGAATTTGTCCTGGAATCTGGTACCTGAATTGAAGCCCATACATGTCCACCACCTCCTAAAATTGAAGGTTATGTATAAATCATGGAAACACACAGATGATTACTTAATATCCAAGTGGATTCAAAGGTCTTTTTATTTGTGGTCACAGTCGATCTCCCCAACAGCTGAGGAAAGCAATCACACAACCTTCATGTTACACATGGGAAAGTCACATTGTTTTTCTTGATGCTGAAAAAAAGCAAAGTTTTAAAAGGAAAGCTCTTCAAATAAAGGATATTGATTACTTGATGGACAATGTCTTTAACTTCAGTTTGACAAAAGCCAGGGCACTTTTCCAGATGAATGGTTCTTACATAAATGGAAAATCATTAAATTCTAGTTCTGCAATGACATGTCTGTGGGGGACCAAAACAGCCCAGGTCTAGCATTCTGGTTTCTGATGACCTTGCTGAATAAGAGCACATAGCTTATGGGATTCAGGAAAATGTGGAACTAGTATGCTGTTCCAAATATCTCTTTCATTGTCTATATCTTGAGCAGGTCTGTGGAAATGCTGGGTCTCTGTATATCTGTACTGGATCCTTTAGACTGCAACTAGAATGATCTTTCTAAAATGCAAATCTGAGTTTGACATTATCCTTCTTAAAAACCCTTATTAAAGCTGCACATTGCCTTTGGGACAATGTGTTCCTTTATGATTAAACCCTCATACTCTGGACTCATGGATTACCTCTTTTCTTCCCTAAACTCTACAGAAGTAGCCACAAAGAGCTACTTCTGTACCTTCCTTTCACTTTTTGACATTGCTCTTCTTCCTTCAAGGTCCCCTACCCTACCCTCTCTGTGCCCCTCTCCCCAGACCCTCTTCTTTTGTCTGACTTGTACCTACTCACATTGCTGCAGCCATATCAGGCCTTCTCTGATTCCTGATTATGAATTTAGTTGACTACAGCACCTAAGCTCATTCCTGTCTTGGATCCTTTACCCCAAATAACCTTTGTTTTTCTATTGCACTCCTCATTTCTCTTCCAAGGTCTCTACTGCATGTAAGGTGCTTATTGGATGAACCAGTCAATGCAATGAATAAGTGAAGGATTTTGACCACAACAGGTCTACACTAAAGGAAATTTCCATAAACTTTTGTGACTGTGTATACAAGAAGAGATGAATGCTTGAATTCTGCAAGCTTGAGTTCTGACACATGGGTTAAGCCTTGGACAATAATTAATAATGTACTGGAAAGCATTCAAAATAAGCTGAAGTTTAATCATTGAAAGATTATATCACCATGGACTTGCAGCTTCTGATCCAGGGTGATGAAACAAAGCATCTAATATTCCATCTAGAAATATCAGGCCTGTACTGGGCTCAGTTCAGAGGTGAGGAGACGAGTGATCAGTTGTAGAATTGATGAAACTTAAAGACGGGACAAGATTTGTCAATTTTCTTCTTTATTTCCAATTGTATTTTGCTCCACTGTAGCAAGGGAAGTCTTAATGTGCTCTATCCTAATACAATCTCCCAAACTGGATATAGAGAGCCCATGAGAGCAGGTATTGCTGGTACACTGGACAGAGCAACATTGAATTTACTCCAGTTCCTCCATCCCTCATTCTCCAACCATCAGTAGTGCAAGATGGTGCAATTTGAGAGTAGGAACCCTGAAGTCACCATCAAAAGCTTGATATTGCTCCAGGTTCCTCTTGTTTGAGGGCCCTGTCACCTTGGGACTGATCTCCAACCCCCTGAACCCCAGATTTCTCATCTGTGAAATGGGGATAAAGATACCTACCTGCCCTTCCTACTGCAGGGTTTGTCATGAGGATCAAATAAGATAATGGCTGTGTAAGAGCTTTGAAAACTGTGAAGTGCTATGGAAATGCCAGAGAGTGTGATCAAGACCAGCGGCTGCCCTCACACTTACTTCAAAGGGGAGAAACAGGGTGGGGAAGGCTGACACACTCTGCTTTTGAAGTGCACAAGAGCAGCTCTCAGCAGAGAAAAAACAGCGTTGCTGCTTAAAAGGCAACTTTCAAAACAACCATTTTCTCTCTGAAGGGAGAATATAGTTGGGAGTACTTCAAAGGCTGGGGAAATTTTCCAGAAAAAAAAAAAATGACGTTCTCAATCCAACTTTTAGTCAAGTCAGAGTTATTAAAAAACCTTCAGAACTTTTCACTTATTTAAAAAGAATTTTAATGCATTTAAAAAGTAAAAACCGTTAAGAGGGACAGACAAGGCACTGTTTCCCCCCCTATCCTAGGATCACACTGCAGAAGGTGGACATAATGAGTTTGCCCATCGGTCACCGCTGCCTCTGATTAAACATTCTCTCCAAGGCTTTCCTACCCGTCCTGATAAATTTCATACCAAGAATAAGTCACCAGGAATAGGTCCTTATCGTTCCCTATCCATCTCTGACACCTAGCTATCAAGCACAGTGAGATTATTTATTCGTTTTTTTCTTTCTCCCTCCTTTAAATATGGCAGCCGACAAAAGATCAACTTCAAGAAGAGCCAGTGCAGAATTATAATATCCTACTTAAAGGGGAAAGCATCCCCACCTTTTACAACAACTAAGTCTAGAACTAAATAAAGCCTCGATTGAGGCTCTAGCAGACAGTGAATAGCAATGCAGGAGTCCTGGCCTTGAGGGCCGGGAGGTCAGCCAACTGGAATTTGGCCAAGCCTATATAGAAATATGACCACACATCCTCCCAGCCCCTGTCTATTCCCACTAATGTATTGTGCTGAGGATGCAGCCTGAGACTGAGATTACCAAGGTCCTGAAGAACCCAGTTTTCACTTCCAGACCCTGGGGCACTGACTCGAGGCTCCTTTGGACATCAGGCCAATGTGTTACTTGGAAACATGGCCCTTCTTCCCCATAGGGTATGTCAATGCTTCTAGAATATAATTAAATTAGTTATGTCTTAGACAATATACAAATCTCAGTTGGGCATTCACATTATTCTCATCAAACCAACACAACCAGGCAGAAGCAGGGGAGTACAGGAAAGGATGTGGAAAGAATCCACGTTTCCTAAAGAGACAACCCACATAAAGGGAGCTCTTTCTATCCTCACTCCCTCCCAGAGTTTATTTTTGCAAAGGACTTTGAAGGCAGCATTTAAAGAAATCTAGTGGTCTGAAGTCAGAGAACAGTGTTGCCAAGGGAAGATTAGTCCCCAGGAATGGGGAAAGAACACCCTCAAGCAGGGTGATGTCATAGAAGAAGCAGTCTGAGCCCCGGCTCTTCTGCGGAGGTTTTAAGCAACCCCATTTAATTAAAGTTGTGCCTCGTGCTGGCAGGAGAGCAATGGAAGTGTCAGTTTGCTTGTCAGGAGCTCCTCTGCCCGGAGCACGGATCGGAGCCCGGGTGGCTGAATGCCAGGCTTCATCTTCAGCGCAGATGGGAAGGCCAGGGGTAATTACCCCGCCCTGGCCAGTAGCCTTCCCGGGTGAAATTACAGGGAAGTAAGGAGACAGCGGTCTTATTCAGCATCATTTCCAGGGAAGGGATGAAGACAATCAGGCGTGACATTCTGATTTGGGCGGGAATGCCTCGCCCAACCTTTCCACTCTGTGGAGTGCATAGCCGGAGAGTAAGTCAGAGCAAGCAAGCTGTGAATTGGTCCCACGGTGGTCCACCCTGGCCCTCTGCTCCCCAAATGTAACTGATTGATTGGCCTGTCTCCACTGTGTACTGCACAACATAGAAGAGTTTTCCTCCACCTTGTCAAATCTCCTTTTCCGTCTTTCTGGTATGTTTCGAGCAGTTCTGAGATTTCTGGTCACTTCCACTCTAGGTTGCAAGTTCAGATATACATCCTCATTGTAGGCCAAGTTTTGATCAGAAGGACTAGGGTAAGGAGCACCCTACATCATCTGTCCTCTCACTCACTCCCACATCTGTGTCCTGTATTAAAGAGTGTGACCTGGCCCTGGTGTGTGAGCCAGTGGTCAATTGGCCAACATCTGGTGAGTCTGCCCTTTCGCCAGCCCACCCACGCAGCTACAGAGCTGAGTCCTCTTACTCACTCTTTCCATGTTCCAAAGGGACAAGTGAGAATATTTTGTGTTTTCAGGGGACTCCTGACACCGCTTTTTCTCTTGGCTCAGACATGTATGTATGCACCTTTGAACAGCTTCATTCTCCAACTCAGAAAACGTTTTGTGATGCTGCACCACCTCCCCCTGCGCCCTCAACCACCCATTTTGGAGATTAGGACATTCAGCTCCAGTAAGTGTAGTGTACCTTAGGGTCACCAAGAATTTGCAAGAAAGGGGGATTAGGACGTACTGCTGAGTGTGCTACTTGTATGAAGTGGATGCTGATTGACACAAGAGGTCATTATGTGCTGCTCTGAGGTGATTGGGAAACTTGGTTCTGTGCCCACTTAATGACCAGAATCAGCATGTGACTGACAAAGAGTGAGTGTGACCTTGTGTTTGCATTAATTTTGATGATAATGATAAAAAGAAAAAATAACAAGGCTGTATTGAACACTATACATCGGGCCTTTCTTGTGCAATGCCTCACATTTTTAAATGTACATTGTACTCCAGTTTTTTCAGGGACAACCATCTTTATACAAGTATAACTGGAGTGTGCCTTGTTTTTCAGCTGCACCTCTCTTGCTTGTGAGCTTGTGAGGATTTTTAAATTTATTTTAAAAGATTTATTTATTTATGCATACAAGAACTGGGGTACAGGCCAAAGGTGTGGAGCTAAGAGGATTCACCAGAGACAAAGTGGGGAGCAGAATAAGCAGATCCATTGAAATACGCAGCTGAGGGAGCAGTGGGAGGGTCAGGAGAGGTCTGCCTCACCATGTGGGTCAACTCCCTGGCCAGGGATCTAACTCATGCTACAGTGGCTGCGAACAGCTTCATAGTGCTGTGCTTTCACCCTTGTGCCACCAGGGAGGCCCCTTGTGAGGACTTCTTAGATTTCTTAGTGTGGTGTATTTGGAAATCTGCTGCTACTTCCATACACCATCACAGAGTATGGTGAAGTCAGCACAAAAGAAGGCTATCAATAATTAGGGCAACAATCAATGTTCTTCCCATCCTCCAGATGGGCCATTCAAGATACACTGCTTTGCAGAGGACTCCAGCAGGACTGAGCCCCAGTTGGCAACAGTGGCCAACTCAAGAACACCCATGAATTGGCTTTCCCTCCTTCCTGTTTCACTCTTCCCACGACCAGCATGTGGATCTCCCAGTCCCCCATTCTTATTTCCTGCCATCTCTTCCTCAGATAAATTCCAACTCTGTAATTTTTTCTCAGGCTCTCGAGATGGTCCACGCTAAGTTGATTAACCATTATTACTCGTGTATTAAGTACTTTACATGGATTGTCTGCTTGAACCCTCAAGCAACCCTGTGAGGTAAGTACTATTTTTATCCTTCTTTGACAGATCAAGAAAATGAGATGCAGAGAAGTGAAATTACCGAAGCACAGTGCCCTGGTTTGTAGGAGGTGGGTAGCAGCGTTGAAGGAGCCCAGGAAACTCATGTGAGAACTTTCCTCCAACCTGGAGTACTGTGTTTAGTTCCGGTTCCAACCTCATCACAGGGACTATGTCCACAAGAATCACCCAGATGATGAGGGAAAGCAAAACTCAGCCTTAGAAGACATGGGTAGCTGAGCCCAGAGCACATTCAGATAGCGTGGGAGAGCAGCCTTCTCTTGCTGTGAAAAAGAGGACTGTTTTGAGTCAACTGGGAAGCCAGAACCACCTGCCCACAAAGAGGCAGGTTTGTGCTCAGCACCTCCTGGCAGCGCTGGCCAGTCACAGAGTGAGTAGCCCTGGCAGTCAGCAGGCTCCATTTTGCAGCAGGGAGTCCTGAGGGGACCAAGCCCGTCATCTCTTGGGTGAGTTGGTAGGAGAATCTATGTGGAAATTCCATCAGAACTGGGTAGGACTCCAGTTTGTGATTGACACAGATTTACTTCATTCATCAGGCAGGCTTAGGCTTGGCAGTCCCTGGGCTTTCTTTGAATCCTCACTGCTGTTTAAGCCACCAAGATGTGGGATTTCCCTGGGGCACATGGGGCACAAGATGTCTTTCAGGGCAGAAAAGTTTCAGCTACTTGCTGTCTGAATAGGGGCTTGTCCCTGAAGAGTAAAACTTACCAAGAGATTAATTTCTTTTGTCTATAGAAGTTAAAACAGCAGTGGACACAAAGAAAATGCTTAGGAAATGTCTGTGACATGCTAGTGCATTGACATCATTGGCCGGAAGCCATCTGTAAGCTCCAATCTAGCCTGATTTAGCTCAGGTTGGTCCCAAATCTTCCTTGATGTACTTGGGGCATTTTCCCAACTTCCTGGTCACTTTTCTTCAACACAGAAAAGGAACCTGAAGCTAGAAACAGAGCAGACTGCACCCAAGATATGGGTGACTGGGCCTGGTGAGTAGATGGCTTGTGAAGGGACTGTGAGCACTAAGTATATTGTCAAATCACCTCCATTTTGCAACAGAAGACCCCTAAGTTTAAAATTAAGACTAAGAGAATTAAAGTCTAACCGCCTTTTTTTCTCACTGCCTTGTACCCCCTCCTTGTGATTAACCTTTAACTGGACACTCATGCATTTCCCTCTAACTACATTCACAGAAAGTTGGAATTGATTATTTTACATCTTTAACAAAATATCTCTGCCTCACATTGAGATTGATAGCAACATCAAAAGCAAGCATCTGCTGATCGTTACGAGCTGATAGCCTGAAGTCGCCTTCCTGCAGAGGAGCCAAACATCTTGTGATGACTGGACTGCCCAGCACCACAAGCCTGGTCATGTGAGGCCCCCTGTCCTTTACCCCTGCACATTTCTTCCCCCCTTGTATTGTGTTAGTATCTGGGGAGCTGTCTTTGAGGGCATTGGTCCTGCCAACTCCTGGCGGCCACTTCAGATAAACTCCTGTATGAATAGACATCTCGTGGGTGAAAGTTCTGCTTTCTGGGCAGCAAGCACAGGACTGCTGCCCTTCTGGTTGCCTGAGAGCGGATGGAAGGCTTCTTGCTTAGAGCTGGGCAGGCAAGACTTCACCCACAGACACGAGAGGAGAAAGAATTTGTGTCACTGACCTTGCCCGGTGCATGTGGTGAAATGGGCCATTACCTCACTGCAGCACCTCAGAGAGAAATGGGGCTGGAGCTCAGGCAGTTTATAGCAGAATTTAAGGAAATGAGAGTGGTTCAGCCCAGGTTAGCAGACTCGCAGCACTCATCAGGCACTCTCTATTTTGTGCCCCTGAGTCCACGCTGACTTTGTACACAATAGGCTTAGTAGCTTGTCTTCCTGGGTGGTTTTACCCAGTGTCTGGAGAAAGACGTTCCTACGGCCAGAAGGTTCCAAGGACAGATGAACAAATCAATGATATGTTTTAGGGCCTTGTGTTACCCCAACTGCAGCCTGTCACCCCTCCTCTTCTGAAGGAAAAAGAGCCTCAGCAATCAAAGAGGTTTTTCAGACTGAAAAGATGCTCTGAAAGTGTTGCCCTCACCCTGCAACGTAGCTCAGCCAAGGGGGAAGGAATATAATTGAGTACTGCCATGTTCTCTTCATTCCAGGCCACCTCCTGGCTGCGTGGCTGACTCCTCACACAACCTGGACCAGTACACTAAGACTGCTCTATGCAAATGAATATGGAATCACAGTAAATAACTGGAAGTTAAAATCACAGCATAGTACATCCAGTAGAATCCACAAAACAAGAGATGATAGGTGGATGATACATAAATAATAGATAGATACACATATGATAGACAATGCAATATATAGAGGGATAAAAGATATTCCAGGATAGGGAAACACTAGATGACAGAAATGTACATGAAAATTTCCCCCATGAACAGAGGAATATCTGGAAGCCCTTTTTAAAGATCACAATGATTACTCTATTGTAAATGTGTAGGATTTGGGGAAAGATTTAGGAGGCAGTCCCAGGGAGAAATGATAATGACTTGGATTAGGATGACATCAGAAGGAGAAAAATGGATAGATTAAGGCTGTTTACGAGGGAAGAATTGCCAAAACTTGGTGAGTGGATGTGGCACTTGACACATCCGTCAGGAATGACTTTCAGGTTTCTGTTCAGGACTGGGTAGAGATGTCATTTATTAAGGTGATGAACACTAGGGTGGAACAGATATTGTACTTCACCAATTTCATGAATAAGTTTCTGTAGTGTTTTGTGGTATGTGGATTCCTCAAGCTTGTCTACCTAAAGATATTTGTTGACTGTGGATTATGGAAGTTTTTCTTATTGGTTTATAATCTCTGTAGCTTTATTTCTATAACTTGATTTATTACAATGGCTACAACTTCCAACACCAAGTTTAGTAAGTTGATGAGAGAGACTATCCTTGCTTTGATACTAACCTTAGGTGGCAAGTATTAAACACAATGTTTAGCTATAGGACTTTTTTTCTAAATGTTCTTTATCAGTTCAAGGATATTTTACTTCTATTCTTAGTTTCTGAGAATTTTTATCATGAATAGTTGTTGAATTTTTCAAATATTTTTCTGTACCTATTAAAATAATCAAACTGTCACTTTTTTAAGAAGTAAATTATACCATTTTTTAAAATTCTAAGCCAACTTACATTCCTGGTATAAATCTCACAGTTTTTATAAGGTGCTGATCCAGTTTGCTCTTTCAGGCTCTTGGTCAACCAGCTATCAAGTCAAACTTGGCAGAAAGTTGTGTTTCCATCAGTATGTCTGGTTGATGGACAAAGCATCCCATGTCTAGGTAATCTAATTGAGGACTCTGTGCCTAGCTATTTTCCTAGCTATAGCCCTCAGGGAAGGCAATTACAGTGGCCATCATCTATCTCCAAATCTTTGAGGAGAGAATATTTCTCCTAAGATCTTCTTTCTTAAGAAAATGAACACCCTTCTCATTACCTGCAACCATCAGAAGGGAGAAAGGACTTTAACACAAATGGGTCACCATTTGTGTGCTGTCTGTGCTTCCTGAGGCAGGAGGTTGGTCTCCCCCTGGTGCTGGGCCCCATATACTACAACAGACCCCACCTTGCACCTTACAGCATCCAGTCTCTGTGAACCCATTCTCTCAGTCAGGGACACAGCCTGTAAACCATACCCAACCTAAAGCAGCCTCCACTCTCCAGAATATGTGGACACGAGCAGATCATCTCCTCAGTCATCTCCTGCTCCTTCCCAGCTACCAGCAGGGGACACAGTAAATACAGAAGGACTAGGGACAGGGCATATTATCAGGTGGCTATTTCTTCTGAAGATTTTCATTTTGATCCCGTCTTCAAGATGTGTGTTATGATACAGCAATGTCATGATCACTTCACAGCCATGGACAGAATTATTTTCACTGGCATCTTTCATTTCTGATCCTCTCATCTTCATGTGTCTGTCTGCCTGCTGACAACCAGACCTGTCAGAGCCACCTGTCACTGTAGGAGGAAAAATACCTTTTTGACGACTGTATCTTCCCCTGGCATACTTTCTGTACTCAATGTCTGCTTCCCAGTCTGTTCGTGACACTTGTGTTATTTCAAAAGGCCTCATGAAACTCTCCAAAAAGGAATCTCAAACCCAATTAGTTTAAATTCTTTCTTGTGTTGAACATGCCACATGATATATTAGGAGAAAATGTGTGTACCATAAAGTTAAACCATAGGAGGCTCTTGTGGAGAGTAGCTTCCCTCATTAGAGGTAAGCCCAAGGGTCTCCAAGGACCTTAGCAAGGATGGGTACAGAAGGTGACTTTCTGTGGTCTAACAAAGAGGTGGGTGAGGAAAGCTTAGTTCTGATTCTGATCTTAGCCCCCTACTAGAGAAGAATTTTTCTAAAGGAAAAAAAAAATGCCCTGCCATTTTCCCTTTAACTAATATCACTGGATGATAACAATAGTTTGGCCTTCCCTCCATCAGTCTTACCTTCCCTGTGGACAGCAGGCTTACATCAGGGTCCAGGAGTTTTCTACTGAATGACAGAATCTAAGCTTATTCTATCCCAAGACTCCTGAGTCAAGCTGCTTTTGTTTGTTTTAACTTTTGTTTCAATAAACACCAACAGAAAATGAAAAGAAAATATAATTGATAGAGGAAACATCCACTAGGGAATTTCTTGTTCTCCAAGCTCAATAGGAATCTTTGAGCTTCAGATTTAGGATGATGGCCCCTGCATATGCATTGTCCCGTCACCCTGCACGATCCCACAAAGTGTCACTGACACTTGACAAAACAAAAAGAATACATTCGTGGCAGGACTTAAATATAAGGAACAGGGTCATCAATAAGCAGAAATGATAAAATTTTATGGGCAATAAAATACCAATGTGATGGATTATTGTCATTCGAAACCAAGAGGGAGAAGTTTTTAGCTGTAGTGGGTACACTATGCTTTCCGGGGGACCCCAAAAGGCCTCCCAGTTTGAGTTCAATTATGTATTGATAATCGAGATCTTTAGCTGAAGGGCTAGCTATAGTGATTTGCAAATTGCTTTGAGTCACATGCTGATCATTTAAAAAATCAAGCATGCACCCAAGATTTAGATAAATTGATTTATTTATAAAGTATATGTGCACCCATCTATCTATCTATATGTATGTATATATATATATATACACACTTCATAAATTGTATATGTGATTAATTATATGTAAATATTATATGTTATATATAAACACACACTACTCAGCACATATTTCAACACAATTCATATTTGGGTGAGATTAATCACTAATTAATATGAATGATAATTCAGTTTACAAATCATCTTCATGATAGTTTTAAACTTCAGGGACCAAATTATCATCAGATCCCATGAAGTTACCACTATTTTCATCACATATTATAATGAATGAAAGATAGAAGTATCGACTTTGCTATTCTGCAATTGCTTACTAGTGTTGACATTTTAAAGTTCTCTTTGATTCACACTTTCCAAAACAGAATTTTTAATCACTTAACCATTTTGCAAGGATTAGATTTTTTAATGGAATATATTATCCATAAATCTCTTTAACCAAGAAGACATAAACTGCAATTCATCACAAGACAATAAAACAAGCAAACAAGCAGATTAAGGAACTCCTATTCTACCTCAGGAATGACAGTCCATATATTAAAATTAGTGAGTTTTATTGTATTTCATATTTTAGATGAAAATTCATGTCAGTTGAAATGCTACTATATTCCCAAGGACCAACTCACATAAACCTCAGAGAGAGGACCCACCAATGGCATCAACAAGGTTATCATAGTCCAAGCTAGTTGACTTGATACCCTTCCTGGTTGCAAGAAGGTACACATTTAGCAGAGCTCTATGGCTCATGATATGGATGTAGGGAAAGTTAAAAAGAAAGGCTGGGCATCTCAGACTAACAGAAATGGTTCAGATTCACTCATGATAAAACACAATAAAGTTCTATGCAAGGGTCAAGTCCAGTTCATTTAGGCAGTGTGTGTGTGTGTGTGTGTGTGTGTTGGGGGTGGGGGGGAACATACACCTGTCTGTCTGCCAAACTCAACATCAGTCCTTCCCTTAGGTCTTGTACACAGTGACAAAGTCTCCCTCAAGTGTGATCCTACCAAGCAGCCTTATTTTTCATTCATAGATATGAAAAGGCACTGGGATCATAAGTCCTGTAGAAAAACAGCAACATGGAAGGGGAAGCCAAAATGAACGAAAACTACAATATATTCAAGAAATCAAGGGGAGAGACAAAAAAAGAAAAGAAAGTAATTTAAAAACTATATTTCTTACTTGGATTTTTAGCATTATATGACAAAACATTTAAAAGTAGCAATCAGGGGACCTTCCTGGTGGCACAGTGGGTTAAAGCACAGCACTGAGAAGCTATAGCCATTTCAGCATGAGTTCGATCCCCACCCCAGAGGTGACCCACATGGTGTGGCAGACCTCTCCTGACCCGCCCGCTGCTCCCCCAGCAGTGTACTTCATCAATCTGCCTATTCTGCTCCCCACTCTGTCTCTGTTGAAGCCTCTCACTGCCCCTGCAGCTCTGGTCTGTACCCCAGTTCTGTATGCATATCCCAGTTCTGTAGCAATCAAAAGGGAGAGTAGGCTATTTGCTTCTGATTTGAAATTTTGAGATAAAAATTTAAGAGCAAGGTATGAACATATAGTATAACATGAATGCAATCCAGAACAGCAAATGGGAAGATAAGGAAAGCTTCCATAGCAAAAAAGAACATTAAAAATAAAATAAAAGGAAGAAAGAAAGAGGAGTCAAAAATGCATTTATTAGGAATTCCAGTATGAGCTGCCGGAGTCATTTAAGATGAGGAAATCATTAGAGAAAAATGGTAGTCACTTCCTTCCTTCTCTCTGCTAGACACAAATATAATCCCTGCAAATGGAGCAAGAAACAATCAAAGAACTCTTAAGGGTAGGAAGAAAAAGGTAAATAATGTGGGCCTTCAAGACTGAGCAACAACACAGACACAGGCTGCTTGCATCCCTCGTCCAACAGGAGGAGAAAACCCTGATGTGGCATCTCCCACCCTCAACCTGGCAAGAGAAGACAGTGGGTTCATTTTTCAGAAGGACCCACTGAGGGCTCCACTGAAAACATCAGGTGAATGCAATACCTGGCAAGGAGAATTGATTGGCAGCGCCACCAGAGTCAGCAGCCAGAGAGGTACCATCTGAAGTTTCTCTTTTCCACAGACATATGGAGTGGTCAGTGGAGCCAAGGATACGGTTGAAGCAGCTGGCCTGATCTGGGAAGAGTCTGTGTCCCCAGGAGCCCAAGCTCTCCGCCACACTCAGAGACACCTGGGATGGGAGGTAGATGAAGTTCAGGTGAAGGAGCACTGGATGGGAATATCAAGTATATTTCTCCCTTCCTTAGTCATACCAGATGGCCCTGGCTGGAGAAGCCTCTTTTCAGGCAACACAAGTAGAGAAATCCAGTGGTCCCAGACATTTTAAGTAGATCAAAGTAACACCTGAAATATTTTGAAAATTAACCTGCCTTTGCATCCACAGCCTACAAAAGTAGGCAAATGTCTGCATGCTAAGCCCCAAAGGGAGACTGCATCCCAGATGTAGAGGAGAAAGACAATGGGGCTGAAAGAGTCTTTAGAGGAATAATGGCTGAAAACTTACCAAATATTGGTGGAAGATATATATGTACAGACCCAAGAAGCTAAGTAAACCCTAAAAGTATAAGCTCAAAGAAATTCATGCCAAGACACCAAAATCAAACTTAAAAAAAAAAAAGATAAAGAAAAAATATCTTGAAAACAGAGAGAAAGAGCATATTACCTGTAGGGAACACCCATTTGAAAGACAGTGGATTTCTCATCTGATGCCAGGAAGGCCAGAAAGAAGTGGCACAATATTTTTCAAGTACTGAAAAGAGAAAAATGTGAGCTGCAAATTCATTATCTGGTGAAACTGTCTTTCAGGAATGAAGGGGAAATAAAAACATCTCAGACAAAAGAAAATTTTAAAACTGGGTCACTAGCAAACATATTCTCAAAGATTGGCTAAAGAAATTTCTTCAAACTGAAGGAAATAAAAAGAAGGAATCTTGGAGTTTTGGGAAAGAACAGAAATTTCAGTACATACAATACACTTTCTCTTCATGAGCTTTATAAATCTCAATAGGTGATTGAAACAAAAACCATAACAGCATCTATGCTCAAGACAAAAATTATGCAAAATGGAGAAGGCAAAGAGATATTGATGACTTATTGTGAAGATTCTCACACCTTAATGGAAATGACAAACTTTGGTGTCATGTGGTTTACTAAATAATGGGTACCCAATAGCAATCAGATATTAACCCCCTAAATTTATCATTTTATATGGGAGATTCTCAGGATGTGATTAGAACAAGTGAAAGGACTTGTTGTCGGGAAATGACCTTGTATTATCCTTGGGATCCAACGTTATTACAAGGGTCTTCAGTATAAGAAGAGGGAATGATCAGAGTCAGATGGAAGCATAGAAGAGAACTCCAAAAGTAGAGATAACATATTGCTCATTTGGACATGGAAGAAGGTGTCAGGCCAAAAATGTAGGCAATCTTTAGGGATAAATCTCTATAACCTTGGATTTCACAATGGTTTATGAGATATGACACACCAAAAGAAACAAAAGAAAAAATAGACACATTGGACTTGATCAAAATACACTATCAACAAAGTGAAGGAAAAAAAACCCTATATATATTAGATCCTATATGTGGTAATGCTAATATTTGGATTATTATAAAGAGCTCAACAACAAAATAGCAGCTGAGTCAATTCAGAACAGTACAAATGACCAACAAGTACATGAAAAGTTGCCTGGCATCACCAATCATTAGAGAAATACACATCAAAACCTTAAACGACTTTACATCGTTTAATACATCCTCTAATATCACTATCCTCTAATATCACTATCATCAAGGAGTCGAAATAACAAGTGTTGGTGAAAATAGAGGATTTGTAGTGCTTTTATATATATATATATATATATATATATATATATTGCTGATGGAATTGAAGTCATATAGTAGCTGTAGAAAAGAATGTGACAATTCCTCAGAAAGTTAAACATAGAATTGACTCAGCAATTCCACCTCAAAGTATGTACCTAGAGAATTGAAAAAAGTTTTCAAGCAAAACATGTACATGAATATTCATGACAGTCCTATTCATAATAGCCAAAAGGTGGAAAAACCCAAATGGCCATCAGCTAATAAAATGTGGTCCAGCCATATCATTGAATACAATGAAAATAGCATTCAACCATCAAAAAGAAGTACTGGTATATGCTCCAACATGGATGAACCTCAGAATCATTGTGCAAGGTGCTAGAAGCCGACACAAAAGGTCATATATTGTGTGATTCCATTTACACAAAATATCCAGAAGGTAAATTCTTACAGACATAAAATAGATTGGTATTTGCAAGGGATTCCGGTGAGGGGGAAAAAGCTGGTGACAACATAATAATATGTATTTCCATTTGGAGTGAAGAAAATAGTTCTGGATCTTAGTAGAGGTGGTGGTTGCACATTGTGAATATACTAAATACCACTGGATTGTGCACTTTAAAATGGTTAATTTTATGTTATGTGAATGTTATTAAAAAGAAAAAAAAGCCAGTCCCAAGCTGTATGATTATATTCAGTATGATTACATACTGTATGGTTCCATTTACATAATGGTTTTCAAATTACAAAATGTTAGAGATGGAGATTAGATGGTGAGTTGTAGGGGGAGGAATATAGAAAGGAAACAAACACAGTGATAAAGGGAGGGTTCCAGCAGTAATCTGTGTGGCGTCAGAAGTGTTTGATATCCCTGTTGGGGTGGTGAATACACAACCCTACAAATGACAAAATCATACTGGACTTATTCACACACACACATAGGTACAGGAAACCCAGGGAAATGAGAAAAAAATATGGATTATATCAATGTCTGTGTCTTGCATGTGAGATCATACTAGAATTCTTAAAAAATGGGGGAAATTAGGCAAAGCATACAAGAAACCTTTTCATAGTATTTAAACCTGCACATGAATCTCCAAAAATTACAATCATGGGTTGTGAGATACATAAAGTCTATGGTCAAGGGATATGAGCAGTAAACCATGGACAAATAAACATATGTATAGTACGTAAATGTGAAATATGGTGGCTATAGTATTGACAATGTTTTATAGAAATAGTAAAGACCTGTCCAATATCAACATTCAACCAAATTTGAAGCAAAAGTGATATTCATTTTACTCATGGTATTTTATATGGCAACACCAAATAATAAATGGCTACACCAAATAATAAAAAGAATAGTCTAGAAATAGGGTACAAGAATCATGAACTATCAAGTGATACCATTTTGGGACATACATGATTATAAACATGAAATTCCTTAATGGTTAAGTGAAGGCAGATCTACCCTCTACTAGTCAGGAAAATAAATGCTAGGCAAAAACAAACATTAGGCAAAACAACAGCCAGTTTTAAAAATCCTACTTTCTCTACTCCCTCAGCTCTCTGTAATAGTGTGTACCAACACAGATCAAGTTTGCAGGGTAGAGTTGGACAGTGAGCCAACAGTGTTTTTCTGAAGATTAAGTAAGGTCATATTATTTATTCATGTGTCTAATTTACCATTTAACACATAGTAGCCATTAGTGCATTTCATGATCCTGTAAGCAATGCTGCAGTAACAAATAAACTCTGAAATCTCTGGCTCTTGCCATAAAATGCTCTATTTATTATTTACGTAAGTTGCAACTCAGCTCTGGTAGCCTTCCTTCATCTTGCAACTGATCACATGGAATGTGAGAACTCAAATTGAATGCAGCCAGGATGAAGGTTTGGAGGATTTTGTAATGTTTGCGTGAGTCTGGAACCAACTCTTAACATTCTACCTCTATCTTCATCATCACAATTTTGTCACATGGCTCTAAACTAACTGCAAAAGCATCTGGGGTGCCTGATCTCCTTGTGTGTCCAAGTGGACAAAGGGTGTGAAGACTACATGTCACTGTGGCCCCCCAGCATTCAGTGAAGGGGAACTCTGTCCTCTGCAACAGATGTTGTTTTCACTATTACTTCTCATGCCCTGACAATAGCAATCCCAAACCAATGCTATCAGGACAAATCGCTTTTTATTATTTCAGTTTGTACAATAACCCTACCAAATAAGTGGATAATTTATCATTATAAATGAAGCCTCAGAAAGGTGGAAAATGCCTGAAGTCACAAGCTAGTAAATATTTGTCTTATTCCCAGCACTCTGCCATGAAAAGGGGCGCATTTCCCCCAAGAGTCTGGGCAGCCCCAACAGTCTCCCTGGCAGATGCCAGCCGTTCTCAGCTCTACACTACCTGCTTGGTACATAACCATTGGAACATCTGTGATTCTTTTTTTTCTCCACGGTAATTTTTCCTTTGATTTACTGGTTGTGCTAAAATTGTTGTTCTATAATGGTCAAGTCCGGAGGATATTGCACTTAAGGAGAAAATTGCCCTAAATAAAAACGAATCATACTAAAATCCCTTCTCTCCCAATGAAATTATTCTCCTGTATTTTGTTCTCCTTGTGTGCACACCAAAAGAGCTTCTTCAGTCTATTATTTCCCAATTACCTCCTCTAGTGTTAGCTGAGGACAGAGATGGAGGATGAGATCATGAAGCTCATAACATTTGATCTTTTCCAGGCTTCCACAAACCTGTGAATCACTTTCATAAGCTAAATCAATATCAGGTGTCACCTGGTGGCAGGTAAGGGCAATTCGATGGCTTATCTAATACCTTGCTGGCATTGATTTTCCCACATAGCAGGAGAGAGGAAACTGACTAGGGAATGGAGGCGCGTGCCAAGGCAAAGTCACCAAGCGGCTCTGCAGGTCAGGGCAGGAGATCTCAGGGTTCATATCCACTGTGACTTCACCCTCATTTCCCAACCTATCCCAGGGATACCCACTCCAGGTCCATCACCCAGCTATGGTCCAGGATCCAGGAGAGCAATGCTTGGCACTCTGGTACAAGAGTCAACCTGGATCCCCACTCGCCAGCTATAAAGTCTAGTACTCCTATTTTCTACTTTAAAGGGCTGAGTGGTCCATAGGTATGACTAAAAAAAGAATTAGGAGAATGTGGTGGAAAACAGCCATTGGCAGAATTTGGTCCTAACCAGTGGCATCACTGTCACCTGGGAATTTTGTTGGAAATGTAGGTTCTCAGGTGCCATATCTGCTGCATCAGAATCTTGGGGGTGGGGATTGGACATCTATATTTCAATAAGCCCAAGAAGATGCTGATGCATGCTGCAGTATGAGACTCAGGGCATTAAGTTGAGTTCTCCCATTCCTCTGAAATAAAAAGTGAGGCCAAAGGAAAAGGAGAATGGTGGCATAAATGGATGAGAACCATTTTCTGATATTTCATTGGCTCCTTCAGTACCATGGCCCTGCTTCTCAGCACAGGGGAAACCACTATTCAGAGACTAAGTGGGAAGAGGGCATTAAAGTTAAGAACACAAATCATAATTCACCCCTATGTATATTGCAGCACAATTTACAATAGGTAAGATATGAAAACAACCCAATGCCCAAAAATAGATGACTGAATCAAGAAGATGTGGTGTAGATATACACAATGGAATACTATGCAGCAGTCAAAGAAGATAAATTTACAGCAACACAGATGGAGCTGAAAAGGATCATGTTCAGTGAAAAAGGCAGAAGGAAAAAGAAAAATATCAGATGGTCTCACTCATAGGAAGAACATGGGGGAAACAAATAAAGGAGCAGGAATAATCATAATAATAACAATAAATACAATTAACAGGCAACTATAAATCAGAGACTTTCTGCAGGGGAGAAGGAGGGAGAGGGATCAAAACGGGAGGGAAGAGCACCAGGGACTATGCATGGGTGAATTTTATGGGACTACACCTGAGAGGAGAAAGCAAACATTGTACAAAAATGAACAATGATGTGATAGATATGTCAACAAATATAATTTTTAAATAAATAAAAAACAAACTTCCACCAATACAGTTGTTACTCAGCTGAAGCCCAAACCAGCACATTGATGCTTTTGTGATGGAGAAGCACTTCCAGGCTGGACTTGAGCAGGCTGCTGGCTGTGTGGGCATGCTTGTCCCCCAAGAAAGAGCTCAGGGTAGGGGGTGTGCTCACCTTCACACTGTGTTCCCCAGATTGGCTGTGCCCACTTCTGTGCCCTTGGAGCCCAGCCATCTGTCACCTGCTTTAGTACCAGAGCTTCCTACAGCGTCACCACGTCTGGCGCCACAATGCCCAGCCAGGCTCCTTCCCAGGCTGGGCAGACATCTTTAGTCTGACTTGCCTCTACCTGCTGAAGTGGAGATTCCTCACTGCTTCAAGAGGAAACCTGCACGCCCTCATTCTCACATGCTGTCCACTCTATGGACCTGGCCCTTTCCAACTTCCCGTGCTGCCAGGGACCTATCCTGCCAGGAAAAGCTCTCTCACCCCAGGGATGCGGCTGTGTCCAGCCCTGTCTCTTAATTTTCACTTCTCTGAAGATCCAGCTTGAGAACCACTCATCCAAAGAGTCGGGCCTCTCACCCCATCGGCACTGTCACAGTAGCCATTCAGGTCTCTAACACAAGCCTAGTCTCAGTTTTGAAATACCTTTACCTCTCTAACCAGAGTGAGCTCCCAAAGGCAGCAAACAAGTACAACCTAAGTACCCTGCTGATGATGTCCTGAAGCCACTAGCACTGATGCATGTCATCTGTGCATATGCCATCTAGTTTGAACTACCTGAGGATTGCACTAACTTATTTTCTTTGAGGGCCACCTCAAACCGGAAATGCATGGAAGTTCAAATTCCTATCATTTCCTGCCTTTGTGTACCAATTTGCATTATTTGTTCAGCTCAGGAAGATCCCTTGAGAAGTCATCTTGGAATAATTGAAATAACATTCCATCCCTTGCCTCTAAGCAAAACAGAAGGAGGTTTCTGGCTCCTTTTTACAGCAATTTGTCAGTACACCTGAGTCACTGTGGAGAAGAGACAGCGCAGATGCAAGTAGGCGGTGCCCATGCCACTGAAGACCCCTCCCTTCCAGCCTCCCACGGCCAGTGGGCAGAGCAAGAAGCCCTCAGGCTGGGAGGCTTGGCCTTGGCTGTCTACTCTGAGAGATCATTTTAAATATGTTCCATGTCACTAAAAATAAAATTCACCATGTCTCCTTGCTTTTATCAAATTTACCCCCATTACTTTTACTATCTTGGTAATAAAGCAGATTGAAGTATGTGGTAGAAGAGGTTTAAACTAAGAAGCGTGCTGGCTTGCTTATTTTCTTTCATGTTTGCTTATATTCTGTTTTGGTAAAAAGATTTTGGGGACACTCAGGGAGTATTATAAATGATTACAAGTCTCCCCACCTTGCAATCGTCTTACTCAATTGGTTGAGCCCTAGGTGCTGTTTTCTACAAGTAGAGGTTTCATAAAAGGTGGTTCCCAGAGCAACACCAGGAAAAGTGAGGCAGGCCTAGACAAATTTAGCCTTGAACTTGCTTTTGGACACGGGGGCTAATTACAAGAGAACCAGGAAGGCAAATGAACCTTCTAGATCAGATTATTCACCAAGAAACGATAGACTACATGACCCAGAGGAAAGGGAAGCAAACTCTATGCTTTCCTTGGGTCCCTTCTGCCCACTGGGGACACCCAGGTGCACGTTCTAGCTGTCCTTTGCAGTGCTTAAAAGGTGGCCTGGGTGCTGAGCCAACAGAAGTCAGGACGTGCTCTGGGTTACAGCAAGACCAGTCGTCATTTCTAGTGGAGACTTCGGGTTCTCCTGAGGTGACCTCATCACACATGAGCCTATTTCTCAGCTTGACTGAGTCATCCTATCAATGCTGCCTGCTCCAGAGTCTAGCTACTCTTTTTTGCCTAAAAATAGCTGGGGAAACTCATGGCTTGTTGTGCTCCAGAGTGGGAAAGTGGCGCTCCTGAGAGTGTCCACTAATAGTTGCTCTCTCACTTGTTTGGTATTATCAGTCCCCAGACTGCTCCTCCCGGAATGCTGTTTTTCTCAGAGCTCAGAGATACCAGTGGGTGTGAGCTGTCCCCTTCCTGGTGTTGTCCTGTCGGAACTCTCAGTGTGATCCTGGATTAGCTTAGTCACTGTTGTATTATTCAGGATAGGTCAGTTAATGCTGCACAAGCAATCTGAAAAACCTCAGTTGTGTAACATGACGTGCCTTAGGTTTGCAGGAAGGTTCTGCTGGGATGGAGGACTCAGGGACACTGGATGTGTGCCTCCACACAGTGGAAGAAAGCCTGGCTCTTAAAGTCTTCCACCAGGAAGAGAACAAGTCACACCCACTGATATTTCACTGGCCTAAGGAAAGCACACAGCACCACATAGCCCAAAGGAGGATGGAAACATAGTCTTACTATGTGCTCACAAGGTGGAGGGTGAGCTAGAAATAGTTAGTGAATCATCACAACTAGTCTCTCATGGGCCAGACAACACACCTTCCCAGCATGACACGCCCACAGGTCCCTCTGGCACAGTGGGTAGAGAACTACTCAGAACCATATGAACGCCTCCAGATACAAACCCAGTCTGTTCTGAGACCACACTCTCTCCCAACTCAGGGAAGCGTTAATTATAGCAATCAGCCCTGGCATCTCTGCCAGAGATATTGGGGAGAGCGAAATGAATTCCTGTGTCACACAGTCTGCTCTGTAGCCTCCTTAAAGACCCATTTTTTTAAGGAAATTATAAAAAGAAAGAAAGTCCTAGAGTCTCCTCTCCTCACTGACTCTAGTGCCAAATAATAATGTCCCTCCCACTCCTCCTTTCCTGACCATAGGAAGCTCTTGGAAATCAAAATGGAAAAAAAAAAAAAAAGACAAAACAAAAAACAGCTAACGAACATTAAATATTGAAAGGAGATATCATAGTGTGTGTGTGTGGGAGAGTGAATAAAATAGATCTCCCCCAACCCACGCACTCTCCCTCAGAAAGACTGTCTAGGAGACATACCCAGTTGGGCTGCAGGCTATGGTATAATTAGAACAATATTGCCCAATTGCAAAGGCGTGTGCCTGTTTGTATGAAATGGAAGCATCTGCTGAAATTATTTGAGGTATCCCATCACTAATTAAAAGAGCTTTCATTTATGGAGGTGGAACCATATGGGTGTTGTTGATTCTTGGGTGCTAGATGTGAATGAGAACTGGGGGAGTTGCTGGGGCAGGTGTGTGGTGAGGAGTATCCGGGAAAATATGATTTAACTTTCAAAAAATTCTCCTTACAAGGAGGTCTAGGGGCGGGGGAGGTCTGGCTGGAAGCTGTTTCAGTGAGGCACAGAAACGTGACGCACCAACCCACACTGCACCTGGCTGTGCCCGTGACCACTTCTGAGCTTCGCCCCTGGAATATTCCTATGCCCTCTATGCTGTCAAGTCACCATCTTCAGGGGAAAGTGTATCTTTAGAGGGGTTTCCAGGTAAGTCGGATCAGCTACAGAACTTGTGGAGCCCTGTATGAAGTGAAAATAGAGGGCCTCTGGCTAAAATTTATTTACAATTTGAAGAGCGTGGCAGCAGTACATGGAGGTAAGACAAAAGCAAAATGTGCTGGCAAAATGGGTGCCCATCGGTAAGGACATTAGCCAGAGAACCGTGCCGGACAATAGTCACCTCAGCACGTAAGGGAGTTCACGTGAGCACTGTGGAGGGTCACACGATCTTCCATGCTGCTGGCAGGGCAGAAGCCGAGGGAAGAAAGGATTTGTTCTCCTGTCTCCTTACATGGCAGAGTCGAGTTAAACCCAGACACGGAAGAACAGCTCCTCATGCTTTCCCTGCTTCAAACTTTATTGACTCAGAAAGTTCTGCCCTCTATGGACCTTACTTTGAATAATTTCCTCCCAGCAAGTGCATATTCTAGGAACCCATATACACCCCATTTAGAACAATGATGTAGTTCCCTATGGTACCTGGAAAAACAAAGTCAGAACAAGCGAGGCTAGAGATAGATCCATTCAGGTGACATTATTTAAGCTGATTTGTATAGTTCTTCCCTAGTTAGAAGAAAGATAACATTATTCAAGATAGGATTTCCAAACAACTTGCATTTGTATGGTGAATAGCTGGAGAATACCGGAAATTTTGTAGAATTCTTTTTCTAAAAAAAAAAAAAAAAGTTACTGGAGGCAAATAAGAGTCATTGAACTAAGACTTCTGCTCTAGGGCTAGATTTTGTTTTTCTTTTTTAGTCCAAGGGAATATTCCCATTTCCAAAACTTGTTGGGGTATAGAAATATCACCATTTCAAATTCCAGTTTTTAAGAAAAGTCTTAAGGGAATGGGAGATCCACAGTAACCAGTGGCTTTAATGACTTTTTGAAAAGCCATAGAATTACAATACATCAAAATTTTTCCATATGTAATGAAAGCTGTTCTTGGGCAGACCTAAAAATCACTTGCCTAGACTTTAAACTTAAGAAACTAGAAACAAAGAACAACAAAGAAAATCCAAATCCAAAGTAGAAAAGGGGAGAGTAATTTTAAGAGTAAAAATTAATTAAATAAAAAAGCAGGCAGAAAATTAACATAGCAAATCTTTCATTCAAAAGCTTAATAAAATTGACAAACTTTAAATACATCAAACAGAAAAGGGAAAGGACACATATCACCAATTTAGGAATGAAAACAATTTATCACCACAGATCTGATAGACATTAAAATAATAGCAAGAGAACACTATGAACAGCCATCAAATCTGAGAATGTAGGTAAAAATGGAGGAATTTTTTTGAAGAATATAATTTACAAAAGTTGACAGAAGAAACCAGAGAAATAAGGCTCCCTGGTGGCCTATGGAGTAAATCTCAGGGCCATCACTGCTATGGCCTGAGTTCGATCCTTAACCAGGGAGCTGACCCACCTGATGCAGCAGACCTCTCCTGTCCCTTTAGCAGTGTATCAGTGTGTTTCAGTAAATCCACCTATTCTGCTCCCACTGTGCTTCTGACAAATCACCCCTACACCTCTGGCTTACAGCCCAGTTCTTCTATATCCTTACATACACACACACACACTCACTCACACACACACACACACACACACACACACACACACACACCAAAAACTGCATAGTAAGAAATTAATCAATTGAAAAGTAATTAAATCCATTCCACAAAGAAAAATCTGGGTTTACACAGTGTGGTATTCAGAATAATGACTTTCTAAAGATGTCTACGTTGTAACCCCTGGAATTTGTGAATATTACAGCAAAAGGAAATTGTGGCCACAGTTGTTTCTAATCAGCTGACCTAAAGTATAGAGTATCTTGGGTTAGCCCCATGGGTGCAATATAGCCACAAGGATTCTTAGATGTAAAAGAATGAAGCATACAGATCAGATCAGCTATTCAACTGGCCACTGTATGAAAATGAAAGACACCAAGAGCCAGAGAATGCAGGCAGCCTTTAGAAACTGGAAAAGGCCAAAAAATGGATTGTATCCTGGGATCTTTCCCCAGAAAGAACTACATCTCTGATTATGCCTTCAGTTTAACCTAATGAAACTCATTTCTGGCTTCTAGCCTCCAGAACTATAAGGTAATAAATTTGTATTATCTTAAATCACTAAATTTTTAGCCATTTGTTATAAAAACAGTAGTTTCTCCTGTGAATTCCAACATACATTGAAGAAAAAAGTAACTGATATTATACACATTTTTCAAAATATGAAGAAAAAGGATCAAGGCCTACCTCATTTTCTATGACCAATAGAATTTCAGTACCAAAACATCATAAGGAAAAGGAAATTGCAGACCAATATATCATGAACATGATAAAACAATCCATGGCTCTTTTCTTTTGTTTCAATTAAAGTTGCTGCAAACATTCTTAGATAAGTCTTGTGTATTCTACTATATCTTTCCATTTTGCAGCATTGCATACTAATAAATTGTCAATACACAAAACAAAATGATTGTTTCTCAAAATAAATAATGTGCTGAATGACAGAAGTCAAATTAGAGTCTGTCGCCTACACCCTAGACTATAGGCCTTTTCCTACACCATTACATCTAAAAAATGAGGGTGTTTGCTAAAACCATGTATGTGATAATCCCCAAGACACATGAACATGCTGAGCCAGACCTTGTTAAATAGGGATCTGAAGTGGTTTCACAAGGGTAACAGAAAAGCAAGTTTGTGGATGTTAGCAGAATAGGTCCTAGTTACCTCTGCAAGGGGACCAACCAGCAGTAGTTTCTACTTTTGGATTCTCTGTCCTCAGTACCACTTTTGTTTGGTTACTACGAAGCAAGGAAATATCTTAAAACATTGCCATTTGCGGAAGCAGCCCAAATGCCCAAAAGTAGATGACTGGATTAGAAAGATGTGGTACATATATACAATGGAATATTACTCAGCAACCAAAAAAGAGAAACACA
>NW_004567115.1:11974129-12003130 GCF_000260355.1 Condylura cristata | reverse complement strand
TAAAAATAAACTTTTTAATAAAAAAAATAATTAAAAAATATGGGGAAATTAGCAAAAAAAAAATATAATATATTCCCCACATTCAATCAAGGTTAGAAAAAAAAAAAAAAACATTGCCATTTGCACTTTGACAATTGGTGGCAGAATTGGGATTCAAGTATAGACAATCTGACCCTCAGGCTTGAGTGAGTGACTGCAATGTTTCCCTGCCCTAAGCAAACTGTCCCCTGGAACACCCAGTTATGTCTCTTGGCCACTGTCTAAATTTTGTTTTTGTTTTTAAATACTTATTTTGTTTATTTATTTGTTTGTTTATGTATACAAGAATTGGTGTATAAGTCAGAGGTGTAGGGGGCAAGAGCTTTCACCAGAGACAGGGTGGGGAGCAGAACAAGCAGATGTACTGAAATACACTGCTGAGGGGAGCAGTGGGTGGGGCAGGAAAGGTCTGCTGTGCCATGTGGGTCAGTTCCCTGGCTGGGGATCAAACTCATACTGCAGTGGGTGTCAATAGCTTGCTAGTGCCAAGACTTGAATCCCCTGAGGCACCTGGGATGCCCAGCTGTCTAAATTTTGATGTTCACTTTCTAAAGTGATAGGTGTGTAGAGCCCCACCCTCAGTCATTCATTTATACAAAGATAGTAAGGATAGTGTTGCAGTAAAGCAAACTGTTATTTCATTTTTAGCCAAGATGATTCAATGTATAGAACAAATTTCTTTGGCTTGCCTTCCCTTCAACAAGAATCTTTTTCCATTGGTGCAAATATCAAAGAACAAATTGTTATGGAGTATCTGTGGACCACTTCTTTGGGTACATTGAAAGGTAACTTAAGGAGTTTGTAATTGGGCTGGAGTAGCATTAATATATAGGAAAATATGAGAGGTAATATGGAAGTGTAGCTGAAAATTCTTATAGAGTCTCACACAGAGTCAAGGCAGCAGAAGCTGGGTTGGGAAGGTGGCTATGGCTGTGAGGAGTAAGTGATACATTCAGAAAATTTCCAGTTTGATAAGCAAATAGCAAACACATGACCCATCTTCATTTCTTCCTAGGAAGGACCTCGGTTCATGTCAGAAATGGTTTCTGATCATCCTTTCAGAGGTTTTTCAAAGAATTTTCCAGAAAGCCCTATCTCATACTTCAAATTCCTCAGCCCATCACAGTACTAGAGTGAAAAGAAATAGCACTGTTTTTGTGTGTTAAATCTAAAAAAGAAGCAAATCAAGCAGCTGGGAGATACAGTTTTCTCTCAATAGCTATCTAAAAGGAAGAGAACAAAGAATCCTATAATTTGTTTAAATACAAGATAGGGAAATGATGGTTTTAACCAATATAATTTTGTTTAGTTCTGAATTGAAATAATTATGTTTCTGAATCAATCAAAATTTCCAAAATAATCAACCTCCTGATAGAATAACCTAGACTAATGTAAAGAAAACAAGGAGTTCTTCCCTCTTTCAGTTCAAAAGTAACAGAAATTAATTCCCAATTTGTCCTCAAGGAAGTTTTCCCCAGCCTTTTTTGTGTACATTTTTATTTCCTTGGTGCCAGTTTCCTCCTCACCAACAGATGTGGCAGTTGAGAACTAACCACTATGTGCATTCCATCTCTATTAGGTTAGGCCTCCACAAATACACTCCCGGCACCTAGAGGGAGCTAAGGAGACAGGATGAAAGTGGTAAACATTAGGGAGTGATTCAGCCACAGGGATGTAGTCAAGAAGGATGGAAGGGACCAGTGAGGTTGTTAAGCCTCGGACCCTAACAAGGTAAAGGTCAGCCTGAGGTTGGAGAGACAACAGAACACACAAGATAAGTTGTTGAGAGATTAGGAGGATAAACAACTTGTACAAGGAAAATAAAAAGGCAGAGGCAGATCTGAAGTGACCACCAATATCCTTTGGAATGGATGAGAGAGGTGACTACTTAACCACCATAGAGGCAAATTAGGATGGAGAAAGGTAGTTAAGCAACTGTTGCCCTGTTTGATATTGGGACCTCAGAGTGGGCATCAGTCGCATGGCTAACTGGATCCAGAGAGCCCAGAGGAAATCCTTGGGAGAGAGCAAATACACCTTCTCTGGGGACGGATACACTGTGGCAGGAGGCATAGATTCGTTGTGTCTTTGTAAGATAAAGGGGATTTCTAAGGACAGTGACTGCCTGTGGTTCTCTGTGGTCTCCAGAGTAAAGCACAATCTCCCTGTGGAGCCCTGTGTCCTCTGTGTACTAATTATTGGGATGATCTTCCAACTCATCAATCAAAATGGTTGGCCACAGAGCTAGAGTAGCTGACCCTGAAGATACTCTGTGGTGCTGATAGTAATCTTTAACTCTCAGTTTAGGGGACTTTCATTGCAGGGGAGGTGTGTAGACCAAGTTATCCAGGTTTATAACTGCATGTGGGTAGATTTTAATACTTTAACAACCACATTGTATGGTTCTACTGTGGACACATGAATCTTTGACCTCCAACAATGTAATCTATAGAACACCTCAAGTTGAACCATCTGTTTCCAGCCATATTGGTTTCCTCATCTTCTCCCTTCCCAAAGTTGTCAACTAGGTTAAACCTCTCTGATTTGACTTCTGATGTCCTCTTACCTGAAACATTCTAATGTCATCCTGGATTGTTGCTAGCACATAGTTTATCTTAGCCCTGCTTGCTCCTTGCTAGAGCTTGTGCAATACCAAGTGTCCACACCAGGTAAGTACATACTTCTAGAAATGGCTTCTTTTCAGATACAGAGTTCCTTAAGAGTAGAAATGATGTCTGATACACTTTGCTCTTCCTTGTGGATCTTCTACAAAATATTCACATTGCTAAGCCCAAGCTAGCCTTCAATAAATGCTTTACATAAGGAACTGAATAATAAAAAACTGATATTATTAGAATGGTAAGAGAAATTAGAGATGAAGAAGTGAGAATTCCCATCCTCCCACCCACCACCCCTACCCATGTGGAAATACTTCTACTTATCACACTTGATCTGCGTATTATCAATAATATCCGATGAGTACTCAGTATTTATTAGCTTCTAGATGCTTTATATGTACATGTATTTAATCTTTACAACAAACTTGTGAATTATGTATTTTAATTATCCCCACTTTACTAATGAGGTCTCTGAAGCAGAACAAAGCAAGATGGCTTGCCCAGGGAGCCTCCAGAATTCAATCATTTAACCCTTTGTTCCATCAACATAGCTGAGTGGGGCTTTCTCCAGCAAAGCTTGATTTTTTGCTTTTCTTTTACAGCTATTTTAGGATTGATCCTTCTATACCTCCTCTATCACAAGATGATACTGACTTCTTCCTGGCAACATCCTAATGGGAGACCAGTGAACACTAACATAAGATCAATGTCTGAACCAATAGAATTTATCTAAATTTCTTCTAAATCAATGGAAATCCTGTTCTGCAAGCCAATGGGGAAAACAGAATATAGATCAAACCCTCTTTTAGAAAGTTCCAGACCACTGCCCATATACTTTTTAGCTAGGTTGTAGGACCAGATTGAATTCATTGATGACCCATTGCATTGGAAGAAGTAAGCTGCTTATTACAATTTAGCAATGCTTCAATATTAATATTAATGGACACTTTCTATGAATCAAACACAATCCCAGGAGATGAACATACATTCTCTCATTTAATCTTCCCAAGAATTTGATGAGAGGGGTGAAGCTATTATTCCCATTTTAAAATTGAAAAAAAAAAAAAAAAAACAGGTATAGTGAGATGCTCACACTGGTAGTTGGTAATGGTCCCAAAATTTAAATCTTAGCATACTTTTTCCATGTCTGAACACTTAATCAAGATATAATTCTGACTTCTGATTATTATTTAACATTTTTTTTACTGGAACTAGGGGTGATGTAACACACTAACAATCAAGAAGTTTGCACCAGATAATCAATAAGAAACTTCTCAGTTCCAAATCCTTGTTCTCTACCTCAGTCAATAACATAGTCCTTGGTTTTGTGTTGGAAATCACTCACATGTTCATTGGGAAAAGTACTAAAAGATAGAGATACTTAGAAATACATATAGCTATAATTACATGGATACAGAGATTAGCACAAAGATAATTAGAATTATTTATCCTTATTCTGTGCCAGACCTCTATATCAGAATTTTAGATTCAGTATTGAATATCCAACCACACACACACACACACATACACACACATTTTAAAAAAGGTATTACATCTTCATTTTACAAATAAGGAAATCAAGATTCAGCAAGGTTGAGTAATTTACTTTTTGTGACACAGCAAGAGAGGGTTGGAACCCTTATCCTGGCCTTCAGTTCCCTGAGATGTTACTGTCAAGATTCAGCCTCCCTGCCAATGGACAGTCAGTAACCACTAGCCAAAGGTCCTTGTCACAGGCAAATCCTGTGAGGAATCATTAAAAACAGGGATGGCATCCATTGTTTGAGATGGCCTAAGGAAGTTTTTTTTACAGGTAACAGGACTATCTCATAGCTCATACTGTCCTCCTCACAAGGACTACAATTCTGCCTCTGAAAATATCCTTCCTTAGATTTCTTGTCAAGCCCATGCCTATTCGTCTTTGAAAGGTTGGTTGAATGTCATTGTCTCTTGGAAATCTAACTGACTGAGTCTTTTCTTACCTTCACTAAGTAAAGTGACATTGCCTCCTAGGCAGTTCCAAAGCACGGGACATTCACCTAGATATCGTGGCCGCCACTTTGGTGTCACACTGCAAAGATCCACTACCCAAGCCCCACTGAAAACAGTGTTAGCACTTTCAGCAAAAATAGAATACTTGAGCTTGATTTCTACCTCTTATACTTGTTAGGTAGTTGACCTTGGGCAGGTTACACAACTTTGTTTTATCTTTTTTTTTTTTAAATCTATAAAGTGGGATTTTCTGGTGAAGACTAGATAAAAAAGTGGTTTCCAAGAGTTGCTACATTGTCACATAGTTAGTTCTCAATAAATAGGGGGAAATGTCATGTTGTCCTGTTACTATTTGTATGTCTGCCTTCTCCACTAGTCTATGAACCGCTCAAGGACAACACCCTTTCTCACTCATCCCTGTTTGCTGAAAGAGCTCTGCAAGGTGTGGAGAAACCTTTACATTACCAAAGGTAAATGTACCATAGATATCTGTGGAGTGATTTAATTGTATGGCTTTCATTTTTTTTCTTTTTTTTTAATCTCTCTCATACACACCTTCTTCTGCTGCTCGGTTCTGGGGGCAAGGTGCTGACCATCTCTTCTCCTCAAAGGCCCTAGCTGTGGCCGGCCTTGAACTGTTCCCAAACTCAGCAGGTGCTTCGTTGTCTGCCTCCAGTTTTAAGACACCACTCCAGAGCTCTCTCGTTCCCTCTGATTCATCATTCCCGGAGCACCATGTCCAACATGGCTTTATGTAGCGACACAAGTGGCAGTTCAGTGGTGTGTGCAAGCTTTGCTTTCATTTTGAATCAATGAAAGTTTTAAAAAATCGTACCTTATTCCTCAAAGGCCCATAAAGCCCTTCATGGGGCTCAAGAGAATTGTTCACTGTAAGGTTTTAAAATTGCTTCCAAGTTACTTATCATTCATTCAGGCTCACGCTATTCTTTAAAATTCTTATTGATTTTGGAAACAGTCCTTTAATTGATATCAAAAAGCAATTACATTTTCCAGACTGTAAATCTGCTTCACTTCCAATATTAAATTCATCATCCCTGTAAATAATTTTCTCTTATTATGCATATGTATTAACCAAACTATAAATAGCATCGTTAGCAGACCCATGGTTGCCTTAACAATCAGTGACCCTTGAATTTGATTTAGAAAAATTGATTCCTGCTGAAATTTTCCCTTAAATGAAATTGCCATTCCTGCTGAATGTCCAGGAAAATGAAGGCATTAGAGAGTCATTACCTTCTATTTCCTCTGGACCTCAAAATTGCAGTTTGAACCAGGGATTTACATAGACTCACCTGTTGTCGGAGAACCCTTAAAAATTACTCCTATTGTAACATGTACATTTATTCTTAGCTGATGCGCAAATCTGAGTTTTTAAGAAAAAGGACTTAGCACTGTACCCCCTCTGAACACACAGAGGGTTAAGGAGCTCTTGTCCAGATGTGAGAAAGTGTGGGGGAGGAGCAGAGAAAGTTTGAGGTTCCTACAGAACAAACCACAGCCCAAGCATGGGGTGATGCTCATGATGAGACACTGAGAGGAAAAAGCAGAATCCAGCTGCTCTCAGGTGGTGACCAAGGCACCTCGTAATTTAGGCACATGGACAAAGACTAAAAGAAGAACTTAGTAAAATAAAACATTTAGCTTGAAGTGATTGAGTTATACATAAATTTCCTTCATTTTCCTTTCCTCATTTTTTCTTTATTCTTTTATTATAATATTTTAATAAGTGTAAAGCTGGCAAGATATAAGATAAAAAAGTAAATGATACGTAGGCTAGAAACTTACTCAGCATTGGCTAGAAATACACCAAACTCATGACTCTAGGAGTTACATGGGAGACAGCCTGAGCCTCAACTTTCACCTTTGCAAAATAGGGCTATTTATGCTTATGCTGTCTAAACATTAATTAAAATGCAAAGTTACTTTTTTAAACCAAAATCATATACAAATACTGGTTTTGCTGACCTCAATGCAACTATATGTCAAAAAGGGAAGTCAAAATGGCTGCCCAAGGGAACAGGATCTAAAACCTTCCCTGCCTTGGCCCTCCCTGGTAGCACAACGTGCCAAAGCGCAGCACTGTGAAGCTCTCCCTCCACAGCCACTGCTTTAGGGTCCCATCCCCGCCAGGGAGGTGACCCACGTGGCGCGGCAGACCTCTCCTGATCCTCCTGCTGCTCCCCTCAGCACTACATTTCAGTGGATCCGCCTGTTCTGCTCCCCAATTTGTCTCTGGTGAATCCTCTCACTCTCTGCACCTCTGATCTGCACCTCAGTTCTGTATACATAAATAAAAAAAATCTTAAAGTAAATAAAGAAAACCTCACCTGCCTAATGACTCACTTTTGTAGTTTTGGGAACCTGACTCCAGTGCTTCTGAGCATCGTGAGACCTTGATACACAAAGATTTATTATAATGCATGTCCTCCAAGGGGACAGGGAAGAGAATGTAGGGTCGTATTTTGAGCCTTTACCCGTGAAACTAAGCGGTAGCTTTGTGTTGATCTGGAAATAAACTTCTTGATACCTGAAGGTATGAGGGCTCCCCAAAAGCCGAAAAGGAATTGGATTGAAAAGACACCAAGACAATTTCTCTGAAGGGAATTCCACTTATCCTCTTCTACTCAATATATGTAACTATGGTTTTAGAAGGAGAAGAGAAAGAAACTTGGACAGAAACAAGTTTTTGAAGACATAATGATTATTCTCCAAATGTGGAGTTAAATAGTAAATCCCTCATACATGGAGGGCTGTGAATCACAAGTAAAATTAACTACTAAGAGAGCCTAACATAACCCACCAAAACAAGAATGGCAAATATATATTCAAATCAGTTATTCAACAAAATTTGACACATGTACTCATTATAAAATAAATAACATTTCCTTCACTCCAGAAAGTTTCTTCATGTTACATACCAGTCAACTCTCCCACCCAGAGGCAATTACCCTTCAATGTCTGTCATCATTGGCTAGTTTTGCCTTTTTCATAAACAACTAAACATACCCAGTGAGATCACTGGGTATGTTCTTCTTTAAGTCTATCTTCTTTACCTCAATATGTTTTGAGAGTAACCCACATCTTTTATGTACTAATAGCTTATCCTTTTGTTATTGCTTGCTAAGAAGTATGCTATTGTGTGACTATGCCAGTTGTTTGTCATTTTCCTATTCTTGATAAAAGGCTTTCAGAGAAGTCAAAAATGTAGGGAAATCCTTCAATCTGATAAAGGGCATTTATAGAAAATCTTGAACTAACATATGCCTCCTTGTCTGGTGCTCCGGGGCAGCTTCACTGTTTACTGTAACAACTCCATGGATTGGGTGGCTGAGATGCACAGTCCTGAAGGTGGGAGCTCCCATAATGTAGGTGTGCCTTCAGTTCCTCATGAGTTTCTTCTTCCTGGGGGCAGACAGTTGGGTCTTGAGACCATTTAAATGGCACTCCCATAGCTGGAATATAATATTCTTAAGGTAGAAAACAAACAGCCTGGCATCTCCTCTAAAAGCTTCTGTTCAAAACTAAGCATATTGAAAAGTCTGCTCACGTGCTATTGGCTAAAGCTAGTCACTAGGCCAAGCCCAATGTTGATTCAGGAGGTAAGTGTACCCCCTGCACCCCGTCCCCCAGTGTGAAGGGTGAGAAGAGTCAAAAGCTAATCTGAAGAGTCAGAGAGTGCATGGTCCCCCCATTCTCTCATCACCCTACAATGAGACATGTGGGGGCTTTCCAAAGACAACCAGTGGGTGAGCTCTAGTGGAAACAACCTGCCCCTCTGATACTTTGCTTTTTCAGGCAGGCACCCAAAAAGAGAGTATAATGGCAATCCAGTTCTAAGTTCCAAGCTATCTAAGTTGCTGGCTGTGCAGGGTAGGCATTTGGCAAGATGCAAACGTTTTTACATAGAAACATAACATAATTCATACTTTCAAAAGATACTGTTGGAGATAGCTTAGACTGGGGTGAAAGTGAGCTCAGGGGACTTTTGTGGCCATCAAAGGGAGAAATTGATAGGTGTATAGGCTGTATGAATGTTTTCCTTCCTTGTTCACCAGACTACATTTCTCAATATCTACTACTGTTAGAAGTGGTCATTGACTTTTTTCTTTATTTATTTGCTCAATGAAACACATAGAAATAATGTGTTTTATTTCTGCAACAGGTTGATTGGGGAGCTGTGTGTTTGGGCTCTTCCTTCTTCTTGACCATCTGCTGTAATCTGTGAATGTTGGGCCATGGGATTATAGTGGGCATTGAAGCCTCCTTGGAAGGAAGCTTCTTTCCAATCATGAACAGTGATGTTAAACTCTAATTTGAGGACAAAATAGTTTTGTTTTGTTTTTTTTTTTTAAATTAAGTGACTCAATTGCACCAGATAGTATTCACCCAGTTTTCAAAGGAGGTGATTAAAATCAGAATATAAACATTTTAGAAGTAGATGTTATCCAAAGACTGTTTTGACTAATTTTCACAAGACTCCTGAAAAGGAAGCATTATTGTCTCAGTTTTACCACTGAAAAAAGAAAGCTCAGTAAAGTTAAATAACTCACATGGGGTCATACAGTTCATAAATGGGAGAGCCAGGACAGCTTATTTCCCATGCTGTTCCATAGCCAAATATGTCAATATAAGAGCTGCTAACAGCAAAAAAGTGGAAAAAAAGGGCTTAAGTGCCCCCACATGTGCCGGTTGTGTCTATTATGGAGAAAGAGCTGAGGCTGCTGGAGATGGAATTTCTTATCCACACCACCTTGGATGGTACTTATGCATCTCCAATGGGCCTCTTCTGGGATGGAAGGCTTGGTTATACATCTACATTGCACTGCTGACAGTGAGTCCTTCAGGTCAAGACCTGGGGCCTACTCATACCCTCAGAGATGGGCCTACACAGCAACAAACACCCAAGTTTTTGGAATGTTGATAACAGGTAAGGCATCAGTTTCTTCAGTAACAGGATGAACAATGATGAAGGTGCCTGAAGGGATCACACTACCATGCAAGGTTGCTATGCAAACCATGGAGCATGATCTCCCACTGTGCTCAGCATATGGGCCAGTTTGGGTTTCCTTTCAAGAAGCTATATGTGCTATGGATTCTATCATGGGGTATCCACCTCTTTCTGGAGGACTGTACCCCTAAAACAGTGGGCAGAGAATTCATGCTGTCATTTCTGTACCTTACACTGGAATCCTTGCATTTTTGTAGCTTCCTTTAGTTACATTCACTGCTCCCAAGAAACCCTGAAAGCTGGTCTCCTATCTTCTTTATGTGGTCTCACCTTCTACATATCCTTCTTATGGAGGAGAAGCGTGAGGGCATTTGTCCATGCCAAGTTGAGTGATTGGCATGCCGAGCACTCAAGAAGGCCGCTGAGATTTGTAGCTGCCATTCCTAATTTGCATTTATATTGTATGATCCTGAAGGTGAGAACTTTTCTGTTGAGACTAAGGCACAACTGAGGCAGGAGAGGGAGTTGTGGGAGGGCCCTCAAGAGACCCTGAAGCAGACACAGTCACAGAAGTACCAAGGTGGGATTGAAGTCACTCCAACTGAAAGGTAATCATTCAACCAGACAAGGGAGAGTTGACTCAACCACAGGACTTGAAGTTCATGAGTTTTGTAAATGTGGGCAGTATAATAACATACCTCTGTTAAACTGTAGTGTGTATTGACAATTATTCACTCCCTCTCCACTCAGTCAAAATTCCCTGTCTGTGGAATATATAATTACTCACCCTACTGACATGAACTCTGGTTGAGATGCTTTGACTAAAGCACTGTGAGTGTGGAAGAGCAGATTTTTTAATGAATTTGGAGTTTTGTTTCTAACCCTTTTTATTCTTACCCTTCACCATGAGAATATTGTGTCCTAGAGAGTGCCACCCTTCAGTCAGCATCTCCGCTCAGTCCAACTCTGTAGGCCCAGCAAAAGGATAGTAATTTGCAACCTTTGTATATGAAAATTCTAATGTGAAAAGATTGTTCTACAGTGTACATAGCAGTACTGTCCACAGTTGCTAGGTCATGTAATCAACCTAAGTGCCCTTCAGCAAACAAATAGATTAAAAGATTGTAGAATATAGACTTAATGGAATGCTACACAGCTGTGAAAAAAAGATGAAACAGTGACTTCTTAATACAAAATGGATGGACCTAAAAGTGATTATGCTAAATGAAATAAGTCAGAAAGTGAAATACCTGTATCAGATGGTTTCATTGATTTGTGTGATATAAATAACCAAAAATATATCCAAGCAAAATACAGCAAGATTAAATCTTGAATGTAATGAAAGAATTTAATGATTACCAGAGGGGAATGAGGGGAAGAAAAAAAAAGGATAAGGAAAGAGGGGGCAGAGGGGTGCTGGCAAAGGTGGTTTTGTGGAGGGTGAGTGAAATATGTGCACATAATAGAAATGCAACCCATAATCAAAGTCAAAATTAAAATTTTTAGGAAAAATAAAGTGAGTAATACGTGGTTGTTAGTTATAAGCCCCAGAAAAACTGATGTTGTTTGTTGCCACATCAAAAGCTAATTCATCTTTGATGTGCATGAGGGCTTTCCCAAACACCAAACACTATCCCCTGAGATAACCCATGGGGGAGGGGGTGGGCGAAGGACTATCCCATGGTGGTAGGCTTCATGTTCCTCATGATCACATAAAGAGATTAAGAGTGAGAGTGACAGGTGAGAGAATCTAGTGTCAAACAGAATTCCATGCCAGGACTCTGATTATAAACACAAAATCCCTCTCCACTCACAGCTTCCTTGGCATGCCACACTGTTCCTTTCTCTGGGAAACATGCATCTGAGCCCCTCAAATTTGAGGTGTGTCAGAATCCCCTCAGGATGTAGCTAAAAAACTAGCTACCCACCCATGCTGGGACCATGAGCCTCTTCGCCACTTGGGAGGTGTCTCAGATATCCACAGGCTTAAAAAGCTGACAAAAAAAAAAAAAAAAAAAAAAGCTTTAGAAAAGGCCCTGGTCTGTCAATCAGAAAACCTCACGTGCAGGCTCACCTCTGCTCCTCATTAGCTATGACCGTGAGCCAAGTCACTTAACCTTTTATCAAAAATTGCAATAAGAATATGTGAACTCTCTTCCTTTTAGAGCTCTTGTAAGAACCAAAAGAAGTAATTAATAGGTGTGAACGTGCATTGCCTGCAGCAAAGTGATGTGAAAAGGGGAGTGACTGTGTGCCTCCTGGGTCCCTTAGAGATGCTGCTGAGACTCAGTCCCTTCTCCTCTTTCCCTTTAAGGTCAGAGCCCTAAAGTGACAAGGTTCCAATGTCTACACTCAGAGCTGCAGCCTCACCAACCCCAAATACCTTACAGTGGGCCTGGCTCCCAGCCAACACCCAGCAGCTCCAGGAGTAAAAGTAGGTGGGATGGGTGTGTCATGTCAAGGGGAAGATTTAAAATCCTGGGAAAGAGCCACAAAAGCTGCTCTGAATAATAGGTCAGAAGGTGCCAGACCAGCTCAGCAGGTTATAGCTCTGTTGCCTCATTAATCATTTCAGCATCTTCTTCAGCTTCTGAGAAGCCTGAGCCAGAGAGGTAGGAGGCATCCTGAGGGAGAGATACTCTTGTTTGCTATAGGAATGGGACCAAACGTAAGCATTATGTCACTCACATCCCTATTTTTCTAAGGGGAGCAACAGATCCCTAAATGGCTGGAGGGTCAATCAAGGTCATGCAACTAACCAAATGTTTTCATTCCCCATCAAGTGACTTCTCCACTCCATTCTGCTGAAGAACCACACCCTGCTTCTGGATCACACTGCCTAGAAGGTGTACATCTGTATATGTTTAAGTGTGTGTGTCTGGGGGCTGTGAGTGGATATATGTGCATCGGTGTGGGGAGTTAAGGGTGAGTGGGGGTGAAAGGGGTCTGTGAGATGGCAAAGCACTGAGGTTTAACGGGAAACTCAGTATAGAGAGGGGACCTACCTCCCTTCCCAGGGGCACACATTTTCTTCTGTGGACAGCACAAAGAAGTACTTACTTGACTCATCGCTCAAAACCCTTTATCTGCCATCAAAGACTCTTTGAGGCAATACAACTGTAACACCTCATTTTAGCTCATGGTTCAAATTCTTCCCATTTTCCATTCTCCCTTTACTTTACTAAAATAATGTAGACAGCTCTGAATCCACACTAAGCCTTTCTTCCCTCCCGTGAATGAACAAAATGTTGGCAACCCATAGAGAGCAGAGGGGTATCACCAAAGAACCATAAAGTCTACCCCTAGATGAGCCACACCCAAGGCCTATGTGGAATATGTACAATTTTGACATATTTTCAAATTATTCTTTCTAATCTCACAAGCCTAAAATGGAAATGTTGGCAGGTCCCAGAAAATTAGTAACTTGGATATATGAAAACTTCTATGTTGTTCTGCTTAACACATGCTCTGGCATATTTGAGCTCTATTTTCAATTTTGGAAAGGCCAAAGAGTTTGGCTTCTTTAAGGAAAGGGCTGTCAGAAGAAGGCTGTGCGCTCCATGCACTGCAGGCTCCCAGGCAGGATCTTAGTCTCTGGTGCATCTTTGGAAGGTTCCATTCATCAGCAAGGGCAGGGCAGGGGCATGGGAAGGGCCAGGTAGGGGCAGAGAAGAGAGACTTCCTGTGTCCCTGGCTTCTCATCAGGCAACCACAACCTGAGCTTGAGCAGAAGGGGACAGTCTGAACCACTGGACCTTTCCATTTTCTTTGTGTTCTAGTCACACGAGGAAAGGAAACAATAAGTCAATTGTCTCTTGAAGAGACTTGGACAGAGACAAAGTAGTAGAGACACCCAACCGCCTGTCCCCTAGACAGAGACCAAACATGAAAAGAAGGTGAGTTAGAAGATAAGCAGGAGCTGGAAAGTGTTAAAAAGATTCCTAGAGGATTAGAGAGAACCTCAGGTCAAGCAGAAATTAATGAGCGCCCCAGTTCAAAGGCACCAGCCTGTGCCTCCCCTTTCGATTTCTTTCTCAACCCGGTTGAAGACTTGAACTTATTCACCTCCTATGGAGTAAAGATAATTAATTCATATCATTTTTCTTTAAAAACCTTCCCTTTTTATAGAAGAATCACAACTGACTAGAACATAAGCAAAATCACGGAAAAAACGACTACACCTGGCGCTCAAGTACTGTCTCCCAAAGACGAGAGGATGTATAGACATCTCTGGGATCCCTTTCCGGGCTTAAGGACACATTGGTGAGTTCCCAAGTGCTTACATTTTCTTCATTGTACAGGACCTGTAATTCACAAAATTCTCCTTTATTAATTTGGAACATACTCCACGTAAAGTGTTTCCTTCATAGCAACAACAGGACAGTTGTCCAGATGGCAGGACTGTCGAAAACCTTCTTTAGTTTTAGTAATTTTAAGAAGGCACAGTATGCCTTTTCCTACCCTTGCATTATTTGCTTTCTTTCTTGCTCAGCTGTTGAGCTCTTTGACAAATGGGAGTATGTCTTATTTATATCTTTGCCTAATCCTGACCCCAAAACCTGCATGTTGAAAATGATCAATAAAAATTTAGTCTAGGATACATGTATGGATAGATGTGTGAGTGGACATACAAGTATGATGTCTGATTCCCAAAATATACACATGTGATGTGCTTTCCCTGACAGCTGGCTTTTAATTTAATCAGTACACCCCTTTAATTAAGCCAGTGCATTCCTACCTTTCTAAATAAAAGTCTACATAGAGTTATAGTTCAGCTACTAGCAATCTAAATATGATCCTTAACAGGGCAAATTGTGTTCCCTCTGTATTGTCCAGATTCTGACTCTGTCCGGATCTCATACACACTATTCCCAGCCAGAGCTGCAAAGGTTTGAACCACGTCTTTGGTGCCCTCGCTTGTTCACAGAGCTGCTGTGAGCCAGTCGAACTACACCTGCCTGATTATGACTTCCTGGTACATGGAGCCAATTGCCCTGTGCTCGTTCCTAGGATTGACTGTGATGACATTTTCTAGGCTTAGCCATTTCCTCTCGCTCCATATGCCTTTTTAGTTCTCCTGGCCAAAAAAGTATTTTTTGTAAACTACTGAAAAATTCATTTATACCAAAGAGTAAATGATTCACAAGGCTTGGTGCTTTACTCTTTCTGGGAACCTTTGTAACTTAAAGGGGACAACATCTTAAGTGAAAAAAGGAATCTCAGATTGTGGCATTTCAGCCAAAGCTTATCCTCAAGGCTTCCCAGCTGGACAGAGAGTCCTCTCAGGGCTCCTGGCTCTACTGCCTTCTTCCTTCCTCAGGGGTGCCGCCTTCCCTAACATCTTCATCCACCGATGACACCAGGAACCATGGGTGTCCAGAGTCCACTTGGATGACCATGCAAAACCCTTGACCTCCTCGTCCCCAGTGACCTTTGCCACTGCTTCACAGTGCTCACAGAATCCCCAACCACTTCAACCTTGTCATTGTGATTCATTTTATGTGCAACTTTCAACTTCCTCTCCTGCTGATTTGTTTAACTTTTCACCAATTGGCTCCTGAACTTCATTGGAATCTCAGGTCAATGAACCCCCTTCACTGCCTGCCAGTTCCTCAGTTAACATCTTTTTCAATCTCCTCCTGAGCAAACTTAGATCTCAAGGCCTACTACTAGACATACTTTTTTCTGAAATCTAAACTCCTCTGCTACTCTGTCTTTTTATTACATCTCCCTGGCAAAACGTCAACTCTGAATAAACCTCCTCTTACCCCGAGGCATGGCACAAACTGCTGAGTTTTATTAAGAAAGTACCACAACAGGGCAGACACATTTCCCTCCTCTGACTGTGCCCAGACATCATTCAACACTGCCCAGCGTGTTTGCCACTGTTCTTTCAACACACTTCCAGCCCAATCTGCCCTCTTCGAGCCTCAGACTCCCCCACTTCTTTCCTCACTCTTGGCTTAACAACCTGGCTCCTATTTCACAGGGAACATTGAGTCTCTTATGAGGCTCTCTCTTGCCCTCCCACCACCAAGCATGTAAAACCACCCCCTCCCTCCTGTTCCCTGGCCTTTTCTCCCTCCCACCAACCAAGAGTGATTTGTCCACACGGCTTAAGATCCATCCTCTCCTGCCTTGTCAGGAAATGTGCACTATCCACAGTCCTTTTTCTGGTTTCTCCTCAAGTGGATTTTTCCCAATGGCAATTACACAACCATGGTCTTCTCAAATTAAAAACTGCCTCCCCACCCCCAACTTTAGACATCCTTCCAGTCATTACCTCATTTTTTTTTTAACCTTTTAAGCTCAATTTCTGAAGGTTATTTCATACTTCTTACTTATAGGTCCTCACTTGTCTCACTTCTCAGCCCACTCCCAAGCTGACTGTATCCCCATCATTCCACTAGAACTCTCCTTGTCACCAGAGACGCCCCAGTTCCCAAGTCCAGTGGGCCTCATCTCAATGCACTTGTCAGGCCTCACTGGCCCACCTGGAAACTCACTATTTCTTGATCCCTACTCTCTTCCCTTGGTTCTAATGACATAACTCTATCCCTCTCCTACTTTTTGCCAACATCTTTTTTCTATTTCCTTTGCAAATTTCTCCTCCTTTTATTGACAGTTTCCTGTTGGAATTCATTCAGACTTGCTCCCAGGTCTGTTTTTCTTTATATTCTGACTAGTCCCCCAATGAGTTCATCAGTCATGTCTCCAGATCCCAGTTGTACACAGATGCATTCTCAAATCCACCTTTGACCTTGGTCTATGGTTTTTTCATCCTTCACAATTTTTATTCTGTCAGACTCTCAGTTCTCTCTCTAAGCAACCTGGTCGGGGGACATATGCATCTGGTCTTATCTTTATCCACACATCTTAAGATCAGAGCATCTTGCAATTCCTAAACCAGTTCATACAGCACCAGGCCACAACTGATCCCACACTACCATAGAAAGTCCATGGTGCATGCCTCTCACTTACTGCAACCACCAGGTCTATGCTATATTTCTCCAGTTGACTGAGAATGACTTTGGCTCAGACCATGGCACTGCAACGTCCTCGATGAATGACAAAATTATTGTAGTATTTGATCTCTCTAAGTCTCAGTTTCCTCATCAATAAAGTGGGGATGATGACACTAAAGGATCTAAAAATTATACTGAGCATATAAATTATTTTAAAATAGTGTCTACTGGGCCCTCCCTGTTGACACAGCAGGTTAAAGCATAGCACTAAGAAACTAAAGCCACTTCAGCATGAGTTTGGTCCCTGCCTACCCCAGAGGTGATCCACATGGTGCAGCAGACCTCTCTTGTGTCACCCACTCCTCCCCTCAGCAGTATATTTCAGCAGGTCTACCTGTCCTACTCCCCACTCTATCTCTGGTGAATCTCTCACCCCCAAACCACCACCACCTCTAGCCAGTACCCCAGCTCTTGTATGCATAAATAAATAAGTTTTTTTTTAAAAGTGTCACTTACATTGGCTTTAGCCTTTTGCCACATACACTCTGCGCTCTCAAAAGCTCCCCACATCCTCTGGGACATGCTCCCCTGGACTTCCTGCCACATATCACACAGTGGACTGCTCTCATCTATTGACCTCTTCCCTGGGACACATTCTACTCCTATCAGTCTTCATCATGGTCTCCTCTCATTAAGCAGAATTATATTGGCTATGAACTCTACCCTAGACTCAAGAATTCAAAGAAATATTTCATTTCTTTATTTTCTGTTAATCAAGTTCAGTTCGACCTTGAGCACTGCTCTCCTCCTTCTGGTGAGAAGTCAAGTCTCAGTCAACCCAGGGTGTACTTCTCTTCTCCCTGAGGGGTTATGTCACAGTCTTCAGGTGAGACATGGGAGGCCCCTCTGATAATAAGACATTGGTTCACTCAGAATATCCACAGAGAATTCCACTGCTTCAGCCCCTGTGGTACTGTGGGGCATACTTCTTCCCACCAAGCTAGCAGAGAGGAAGCTTTAGCCAAACTGGCAACTCAGACACCATTCTAAGGTCCTGCCAATGCTGACAGTATTCCAGGGACAGAGAAAAGGGCCACTCTGCTTCCACTCCAGGGCCACAGACATTGCCCTGAGCATTCTCTATAGTCACTAGGAAATCCTCCTTATCTTGTTCTCCATCTTCTTCAGATAGCCTTAACTTCATAAACATCCAGAACACTGCTTCAGCAATCTGCAACCTGTTTCAATTAGGAAAGGAAAAACAGTAAGTGAAAAAAAGAATGTATATCTCAAAAAAAATATTCTGTCATCATGTTCATGAATGTATTTAGTAGAAATTGAGGGGAATTGGGGTTATATTATTTTATTTCTTATTTTTTTGATGTAGCTGATATGACTGCATATATTCATGATGATGGGAATATAAGAGTACGCTATATTTTTCTTTGCTTGCTATTGCATTTTTAATGTCTAAAAAATGAATAACAAAATTTAAAACCTCCAATAAAAATTTATCTTCTAAATAAGCATTTCCAAATTTCTGTTCCTACACAATCTTCCTTGTAATCTTACCTGTGCTCAATGTTTTCCTTTCCCCCACAGCACATGTGATTCCAAAATTGATCCAAGCTCTCTAAACCATCTCCTACATGTCTGAGTGTCATATCCAAATGATCCCTGGATATCTGTATTTGCATATCCGACAGGCAGCTCAAACCCAGCCCGTTCCGTTGACACAGGCTCCTTGCCCCCACCATTCCAATCCATCATCAAGCCCAGTCAACTTGACCTTCAAACCTCTCACATCAATCTCCTTCTCCTCAGCTCCTCAGCCACCACCAATCCAAGCCCTCCCACCCCTCATTGGAAACCTCCATCATCCTTGGATGTCTCCTATTTACTTTCCAGTCTGTTCTCCACACAGCAGCCTACAGGGTCAATTACCTTCCACATCACATCCGACTGGGTCATGCTTGTTTTCTTGTTTTCAAATAGCCTTGTTTATTTATTCACAGTATAGGGCTTCTCCCCCTTGGTGATATCACCACAATTTTTACACTCTTGCCTAAAGTCCTCCCCTTAGGACAGTGTCCAGACTCCATCACGTGACCCAATAGCCCTGCTTGGGCTGAGTCTGAATTCCATCACCACTCTGTTTCTCCTCTCATTTCCTCACTTCAGCTACACTCACTCCCTTTAATTCCTCTAACATGTAGAGCAACCTCCAGGGCCTTGTACATGTCCATCCTCTGCCTAAAATCACCCTACACCCACAAAACCCTTCCTAATTTCCCTCATTGCTTCTCGAAAATCTTCTCCATAGCATCTTATTTGTAACTGCTTGGTTCAGCGGCCTGAATCACAGCCTCTACTATTCCTCATCCCTCCTAGGATGAGCTGAAATACTTCAGGTGAGCTAGAGACCCTGCCGCACCAGTCCCCAGCAGGGCCTGCTCCCTGTGCCAGATACCCTTGCCTTCTTGCACCCCCCCCAACAACTTGTGCCAAATTCTTTCCCATTTCAAGATCTTTGCTCATGTTCTTACTTGAGGGGTGCAACAATTTACTCCTTATTTGTCATCCAGGGAGTTCCTACTCATCAGTCTCCAACTCAGCCGTGATGTCCCCAGAGAATACCTTCCTTGCATCCTACTTAAGCCTGGTGCCCTTCAGCCTCCCAGTGCTCTGTGACAGCTTGTGATGGTGCTTTTATTTTTATAGTTTTTTGATAAAGTCTGTTTTCCACTCAACGAAGGTATAGATCTCTCTACACCCAGCCCTGCCGTTTCCTAGCAGTCTTGTTCGGTGTGGGGCACATAAAAGCTACTCAAGACATGTTAATTAAATAAATACATGAACATGTATGTGTTTGACTCTGCCCTCTTCTCTCCCTCTCAATAGATCCCCCTTCCACTGTGTTTCCTTCTTCAGTCATTGAGCCCCTTAGGCTCAGAATTCCAATGTTACCTTCGACTCCTCTCTCTCCACCTCTCTGTATCCATTATGCAGTAAAATATGTCATGTCAAGTATATTTCTAAAAAGGTGCAACACCCCCCATCCCCCACCACCAGGTCCAAGGGCCTTCCCTTTGGATAATTAGACTTACTTCCTAGCTACCTCCTCTCCCAGAAACTCCAGTCTATTCTCTCCAGAACCCACTGCATTATTTTCATGAAGTTCCGATAGACCTCTTCCTCAAAATAGCTTACTCTTTCACACAAATAAAATCTGAATGGAGCATTATGCAGCAATTAGAAGCAACAGATTAGATTTAAATACAGCAACATGAGTGAATCTTAAAAACACAGTGTTTAGTGAGAAGAGTAAGAAATGGAGTGAGATTATACAACACAATGCCATTTGCATACATTAAAAATACATGCAGCCAAACAGTAAACATTTTATAAAAACATATATCGGCAAAAAAGATAGACATCAAATGTAAAAGTGCAGCTGCCCAGGGAGTGGAGGGAGTGGAAGAGTGGAATGGGGGAGAAGAGGAAAAAATAAATAAAAGGACGGAGGGCTTGGCATGTATCAATAATGACAAATTGGCCTCGAACTCAGGAGGAGGAAAGACTCCACTTACTGCAAGAAAGATACACAAGAAATGAGCAAACAATATCTACAAAACAACTTGTATCCTGGAGAAGTAGGATTCAATTCATTGTTACATCTCTCTTCATCATTTTTAGGACATTTTCTTGCATATTGTTGGGGGAGTCAAGTGTTGTGCAAAGTGTGCTTTTATTTGTGTCGGACCAGCTCCAAGAGGAGCTCAGAAAATGAGCCATCCATCTTTCCATCATGCACTACTGGGCCTGGCTTGTCTGATCACTTCCCGCTAGTGGTCACTTCTCTCAAATACAGTAATTCTCTTAGCAATGTGAACTTACAGCACCACTTAAAAACATACAAGAAACAACTCTACACCTTTACTATAGATTTTATGTACATTTTGAGTGTCCTCATTTGACTAGGTCAGGTAACCTATAATGCACAGCCACACATTTCAAAGGAACTAGAAATTTTCTCTTTTTTGGTCCCTTATGCTTAAGCTCCTACCTGCCAGAAATTATGAAATCAAACTGGAAGTGCACTTTCAGAAGGCAGACAGTCACTTGAGATCAGCTTTGCTGGTGAAATTCAGGTTTCAATAAGTAATAAATACTGAGGTCTGTTGCCTAGTAATCCTAGTAATCTTCATTTGTCCCTTCCAGTCAATAGAGAATTGGAAAGGATAGTTGCCCACGGATTTGTAATTCCATCTGTGTCCGTGAGACGCCAAGAGAACTGCCTCACCTTGGGATGAGCATGCAAAGCTTTTATAAACTTTTATTCACAATTCAACCTTCATGGTGAAGTCAAGCCTCTCATAGCCCTTGAATCTGGCTAATGAAAGTGTTAATGGCTTCAGTAGACATTGTAAAGTAAATACTCATAAAAGTTTGCACAGCACACTCTTATATGGCCCCATAAAATCCACAAGGCAATTATCGAGTTATGAGCTCTTTGCCCAACTCTGCAAACATCAAAATTAGCACAAGTGGAGGTGATGGGGGACCCCCACAAAGGGGAGTGTTAGAGAGTGTCCGGCACTCCACCAGCCCTCATTTCCTTGTTGGTATAATGTTAGCCTCCAGCCCAAGTCCCTCTGCCAGTCCTCTGTCTCTGAGCTTCCCACAGAGGAGGATGCTGGAATGGAAATGCAAGCCTGGCCTCCATCCCTGCATCTTTCTCAGAGTGAGTGACTTCGGACACACCTCAGGCATATCACCTAATCAAAGGCTCTGCTAGGCACACTCACTGCCAGCATCAGTGGTGGAAGGCACACTGTTCATACTTGGTATCCCATTTAATACTCCCATCACTCGTTGCAACTTCACGATCCTATTTCCCCCATTTCACAGCTGAAGAAAGTTATTCAAGAGTCTGACTACTTATCCACTGCAACACACTGGCTCATCGTAGAGAGCAAGCAACCTACCATACCAGCACACAGTCAGCGCTCCTACATCACTCCCACAGATTTAAAGAGGCAGGAGTAAACATGCCATAATTGTGCAGCCATGGAGTAAAGTGTGCATGGAAATGAAACACACAGCGTCAGCGGGATGTGCCTGAGTATTTGTTGCGTCCGGGAACACCACACTGATAAAGAGACAGGACTCGTGGAGCAGGCTCCATAATGCAGGATGCTGCTCAAGAGCAAGGTCCTGGCCTTTTCATTGGCAAACTTGTCATACAGCATAAATCATATGAGGAAGTAGAAAAAGAAAGGGAGAATTTGAAGAAGGAGGGGAAGGTTAGAACTGTACTTCTCATCTGCTGATAGCTTGGTAGATCAAGCCCTGACTCCCCAGTCAGGATTTCAATCTTATCAATAGGCTTTCCACTGATCAGCTTCTGGAGTCCTTCATTATACATCAGTCAACGCCGTCCCCCCCCCCCCCCCCCCCAACCCGGGTGTTCCCTACTTTGCCCAACTCTGGTCATACCTTGTGATGTATAAGTCAGGAGTAAGTTTATGCCTCCATCCTCAGCCCCTGCCGGGCATTCCCAGTCTTACCTCTTGCTGCATATACTTCCAGAGTGATCTAGCTTTATGCTTTTAATTGATTTAAAAGTCACCTTGTATGGTTGGGCTCCTAAGACCTGGCAGTTCTGACCTTGCTTTGGGAATCCAGAACAGTAGGTAACAAAATGGAGGCTGGAGAGGCCATGTAGGATTAGCAGACCACAAGGATTCAACATGCCAGCGTTGAATACTGCCACTGCTGTTCCTGGGGGTTCCTTGTAAGTAGGTCATCTGTCCCTGGCAGTGTCTTCACCAGCTCAGACCCCATCACGGGAAGAACAATGATGTGCAGGTAACCAAGCACTTGCAGAGGATGTTGCCTTTAAATAAATAAAAGTAATGTAAATGTTACAAGGAAAATGAGTTTGTAGAACAAAGTCTGGCTGACTTTGTTCTGATGTTTCCTGAGGAGAACGTTCAGACATTATTTACAGAATGCCATAGATGTGAGGGTGTGTCCTACTCAGTCCATTTGTCTAGCTGCTTTTAAGACTCAGCCTGGTGACTGGTGAAGGTGGTATTGGTCTACCATATTTCCTCATTGTGAAGTTACTTTGAAGGGATATATTTTGAGACTATGTAAATACCTTATTTCTCTTCATTTTTCAAGCATTAATTTAGTAGACAGTGATGAAGCTTACCTGTAACAATTATTCCTATAGTAAGATGGATAAAGAAATCAGAGAGAAAACAAAGTGTAGTAAAATGTTAACAATTTGAAAATCTAGGTGAATGAAAGGTTTATGGACTCTCTGTTTTTGTAATATAAGTGTGAAATTATATTTCAGGGTAATTTTTTTTTTAATTGGGTCACTCACAGAATTGGCAGGAGGGCTAACGAGTCAGACCTAGAATTACCCAGCTAGGAGCAATATTCACAACATGCCTGAAATCGCATTGCTGAACAGCCTACTGAAGTGCCTCTGCTGGCCCCTGCTTAGTGCTGCTCCCACTTCCCTCTCCAGGCCACAAAAATATCTTCCTGGAGAGCTCCACTGTCTACCGTCTACTCCCAGCTCCCTCTGGTACAAAGCTGGGAGGCTGTCAGCGAGCAATGCAGCCTGCATCTTGGACCCCCCTGGTGCAAGGGTGGTTGGTAAAGTAACAACCACCCATTTTCAGTTTCTCCCACCTGGGCTTAGAAGACAGGGAATTCTTCAACATAAGTGAGAGGATTCATCTTGCTGAGCAGCCAAAAGAATAAAAAAGTCCATTATGTGCCAGAAACATCCATGCCAGCTAACCTCACCTGGACCCTCTCTGTTGCTTGGCAATCAATCCTTTCATTCTCCTCCTATCATATCCAACTCCACAGTTATTTGTGCTTTTTTCTACACTCTAAAAACCATTTCCCTCTCTCACCACTGACCCCTCACTTCTTTCTTTAGAGTGGAAAAAGGCTCCCCATGGTGAGTGTTCTGACTGGCCCTGTGGGCATAAGGCCAGGCTGATGTGGGTTCAAACCCTGACTTCATTTCTTGCTGACTGGGGACACTGAGCAAGTTATGTACTTTCTCTGAGCCTCCGCTTCCTGCCTGTGAAATGAGGTTATGAGGTTGACCTTGCAGGGTATGTCTGGAAATAAAGTGAAATGTGTGAAGTGCAGGTATAGAGCATAGCAGCTACTGTAGTTACTTCCCTGACCTGGGCCTCTAGTCATAATCAGCTGTCACCCCTGCTGATGACAGTGCTACAGGGCTGCCCACCCCTTGGGGACACTCCTTGTCCAAAAAGTTGCCTCGCCCAGAGTCACACCTCTTCTGGGGGCAGCTTACACCCACTGACTGATATGAAGGTACAGAGGCCCACCCCCCTTGCCCCAATGCAGGACAGTTATGAAAGGTCATTCTGATCCGAAAGTTCCCCAGGGACTTGGCGAGGTCCTTATGACTGCATCACAGACAAACTGCTCTCTCCATCTATTTTTTTAAATGTTTTTTCAACGAAGTACCATGTTTTGCATCCATGTTAGTATTTTGACCATATAAGGTTTTCCCCCTCAGGTATAGCTCTCCCACCACCTACATATCCATAGTCCTCCACCACAGTCCACTGTGCTCCCCCCTCCCTTTTCCCTCCCCTTCAGAATGCCTCTGATCTATGGTCAGCTTTCAAGGGTTTGTTTTAAGTTTGTGTTTCTTTGCCTGACCCTTTGTTTTCTCTGTCCTATGTTTAAGCGAAACCATCCAGTATTTATCTTTCTTTTCCTGGTTTATTCCTGCTTTAGCAGGATCCCTTCCAGCCCCATTCTTTTTTTTTTAAGCTTTTATTTATTTGTGCATACAGAACCGGGGTACAGGCCAGAGGCTCAGGGGCAGTGAGAGGCTTCACCAGAGACAGAGTGGGAAGCAGAACAAGCAGATCACAGAAGTACACTGCTGAGGGGAGCAGCAGGCGGGTCAGGAGAGGTCTGCCACACCATGTGGTCACCTCCGGGGCAGGTGGGGATCGAACTCATGCAGAAGTGGCTTTAGCTTCTTAGTGCTGTGCTTTAACCCCCTGCGCCACCAGGGAGGGCCCAAGCTCCATTCTTATTGCCACAAATGGCATGAGTTTATCTTTTCTAAATTCTGAGTAGTATTCCAGCGTGCATATATACCACTTTCTTGATGAGGTCACAGGTTGTTTCCATGTCTTGGCTATTGTAAATAGCTCCGCCCAGTCTTGATCCCTTCCCTTCTCTATGTTTCCTGACACTGAGAACATGCCCTCATAAATTCCTGCATACCAAGCTGGGAGGGTCCAGTTCCTGAATAACCCAACTGTGACAGCCTTTTTCTTTATCTTAGATTCAAGTTTATCCTCTTCCACCACATACCTGGTTCCAGTGAGTCCCAGGGCAAGTGAGGGTGAAATAGGCAGCTTCAAGGACCCTGTAGGTGGGGACTTCAGGAGAGTTAAAGAGGCTTCTGAGATAAGGCAATAAAAGGAAAAAGGGAAGCTCCAGTGATAAGGGCAATTCCAAAAGAGGGTGATCAGCACCCTAGAACAAGGGACAACTGGTGTTCCTGGACAGGGGCAATAAAAAGGCAATTCTCTGACAAAGGCTGTGAAGCAGGAAGATTCCAAGCACAGCAGCAGAGTGAGTGAGACCACTGAGAACTAACCAATCACAGAGTAATTAGGGAACGAAGGTCTATAATCCCTGAGAGAGGCCACCTCACTCCCCTGCCCTCCCTGGCCTGGTTCCTCAGAGCTGGGAGTCCTACTTTATTTCTGCTCTTTTTCTCCTTAATAAACTTTTTCTTTCTGTAAACAAATCTGCCTCTTTTCGCTTGCTCGCCTGAGCACCAACCATATTCTTGCTGCACCTTCGTGAGACACCAACCCGTGGTGGCCTCGTGGCCAGGATTCAACGCTGCCCCTGCAGCCTGGGATTAATTTCTGGCTGGGAGGCTAGTCCTGAAAGCCTGAATTACAGTATCACCAGCAATTGAACCCCATCTCCTACTGTCTCTCTCCTAGTGTCTGTAACTTCAGAGTGTTAACAGTGCCTTTCCATCTCCCACCCCCAGGCTTACGGAGCTTCTCTATCTGTTGAGATCCATTTCAGTTGGTGCTTCTTCTAGAAAATCTTCCCTGATGTTCCCATGAAATATAGTCACTCCCACCTCTGGGCTGAGTTGATGTATCAAGCACCAGTTCACTCTCAGATCCTTCCTTAACCCCCTCCAGTATTTATTGCTCTGCGCCTCAGAGGCGCAGGAAGCACCTCCCAGATGCTCCTGACTACTGACTCCTGGTTAGGGTCTGCCAGGGGTAGGCTTTGGGGACAGCTTGGAAAACAGCAAAGGAAGACTCCAGGGAACTTCCACCTCTTTCTGCTCTGCGCAAGGACATCACTGGTGAGAGGTGTGTTCACATGGGCTCAGCTTCTAACAGCATCCCCATCTCCTGAGTTCTCTCTGCCTCATCAGCCCATGAATGGTGATGGTGTCATTTGTTCAGCTCTCGGTGGCCTTACCACCCCTGGTTTCCTTTCTTCCAACCTCTTAGTAGCCATTTTCCCATAGTAACTCCCTCTATTGAACTCTAGTCTGGGTTCCATTTTTCTGGATGATACAGACAGTTGTTGCCTTATCTTCTCTCCTGAGACTGGGAAGATCTTCAGAGCAGAGAATGAGTCAAGTCTGGGGTCAAAAAACCCAGAAAAGGCTTTTCTCATTGTTGGTGATAGGCCAATTAACAAACACAAGGATCAAATGTGTGACTCTTTCAGACAAAGAATCCGGCTGTTAGCCAGTGAGGTTTCTTCTTTTCACTGTGCAGTATCATTTTGAGGAATTGATGTATCCTTTGCATTTTGTACAAAATCAGCTTTTATCCCCTTAAGTAAACTTCTACACTTCATGGCAGCTCCTCACTTAAAGGCTTAGAAACTTCTAATGTTGAAACAAAATGTGTTTTTCCGGCTGACGTCTCAAAGAATTATCTCTAGATCTTGTTTGTGGTTTTGAAGATAAACACTAGTAGTAAATCTGTTTGTAAATATTTTGAACAGATGCTAAGTCTTTAATTATTTTTTGCATTAAAAATTGACAACAATCGATATTCCCCACTGATGAGCTACAAACACTTTGTGTGTGCATGAGTATATATTCCTTTTAATAGCAATTATTGCTCCGTGATGACTAGGGAAATTGCTCTGCGGTTTAAAAGTGTATTTGCATCTATACCCAGGGGACTGTGGTTAGTAATGCCTACTGTATCAGCCACCTTATTTAAAATTTGCAATAGGAAACACAATTCAATCTAGCACTTTTCTAAAGGCAAATGGGAAATGGATTGGGCAGCAGAGTCAGGAAATGCAAATCCACAGCTAAACTCCATCCCCAAACCCATCTGCCTGGATTTTATTTCCTTTCTTTCTCCCCCAAGGCCAGTGGTGCTGACTCAGTAGTGCATTAAACACAAATGTGTGGGTTCAGCCCTGACCGGCCATTAATCAATGTGCAGCCACAAAGGCAGCATCCATGGATTAGCAATCTACTGTGAGGTGCCAGGCACAGGCAGGAGAAATTAAACCAGGCTTTCAAAGGTAGATGGGGACACAGGCCACTTCCCAGGCTGACAGGCCCCCGTTGATTGAAAAGAAATATAAATACCAAAACCGAGTTATAAATATGCGGTATCATTTAAGGGTTTATGTTGAATAATTTGAGTTCTTTAATTTGGGCAAAACAAAAACAAATAAAGAAGAGCACAATTGTGCCCTTAGCCTCCTTGGGAAATGACACCAAAGTCATTTGAGACCTTTTGTGACTGAAGCTGAAAGCAGGGCCTCCTGTCCTTATTTCCATACCCCAAGGGCTTGGGGGCAGCAGCTCAGGTGGGAGGCTCCAGTCACCCCCCACTCAGTGTACAGAAGGGACTTGACTTCCTAGAGTCTCCTGAGGAGTCTGGCCCTGGGCTCTTCATTCTGATTTTTTGCCTTATATTTAGGGAACCAGTGCAGTTCAGCTTGAAAGCTGGTGCTTTCTTTCCCATCAGAAACTGCCTGTGACCTTGGACAAGGGCAGCCTCCACACTGTCAGAAAGGAGCATCTCCTGGGGCCTAGGAGGAGGCAGGAAGTCTGCTCAGTTTTCAGGGAGAATGCAAGGCGGAAGGGGAGGCTCAGAGGTGATCTTCCCAGGGAGTCTCTCAAGGCAGCAACTGCCCTCTTTTTATCCCCTCCCTTCCTCTTAATCTTGTTTCAGGAAACAAGTGAGCCACACCTTGGGCTCCACCAGGGGAGGTGTGCCAGTGCCCTGGGGAACACAGCACCCCTCACCCCCTCTCCCAAAAATGTGAGAGACTCCTGAATCTCTCCTTTATTAGGGGCATCCAGGCCCTACCCTGCCAGTCCCCTGCCCCTAATAGCACAAGGGGGAGGCGGAGCACCTCAGCATGGAAGTCAGAGGAACCTGGAGCAACAGTAACCTAGCAACAGTGTCTCAGGATTTGAATGTAATTATACCCCGAGCGTGATAAATACTCGGAAGGGCTCCTTATGTGCAGATCATACTAAACAAGTCTTTGAAATTGCCCTCATCAAATATTGATAGAAGAAAAGTTTTTTGAAAAGGAAAAACCTGAAGAGCATGAGCAACCTTTCCCACCAAGTGCCCTGGGTGGTGGAAAAACACCCAGCCAGGCAGCTCAGGAATCTTAGACTCCCCTTCACTGGAGATGTGATGGGTCTGGAAGAGAAGTCTAAGCAGGCAGCAGTTTTCTAGTAAATGAGGTGATGGTCCCGTTCTGTTCTGGGAGCCGCAGAACCGAGGCCAGAGTCTAAGCTCTGCCCTCAAATGCTGGTTTTTCTTATGTAGAGTGAGTGTTGGCCCAGGGGCATTCCCAGCTGTCCTCCAGTGGGAACAGAACCAGGGGTGATGGCACAGAGGTCAATCTAGGCAGGGATGGGCTTGTGCATTCTAGGCACCAAATAGACTCTGACAAGATCAAGAGGTCCAGCACACAGGGTGCATCAGAACTGAGGAGGTGAGGGCCTTCCAGTGGCCTAGGGGTTAGTTCTCAGCACTATTACTGCTATGGCATGAGTTTGGTCCCCAGCCAGGGAGCTGACACACATGACACAGCAGGCCACTACTGTCTTGCCCACTGCTCCCCTTAGCAGGGCATTTCAGTCAACCTGCCTGTTCTGCTCCCCACTCTGTCTCTGGTGAATCCTCTCACACCACCCCCCACACCTCTGGCCTGTATCCCAGTTCTTCTATGCAAACATTTTTTTTTTTTTTAAGATTTTTTTTTTTTATTTATTCATACAGAACTCGGGTACAGGCCAGAGATGCGGAGGGTGAGAGGATTCACCAAGGACAGAGTGGGGAGCAGAACAGGCAGA
>NW_004567115.1:11900073-11974029 GCF_000260355.1 Condylura cristata | reverse complement strand
TGTGGTCACCTCCGGGGCAGGCGGGGATCGAACTCATGCGGAAGCGGCTTTGGCTTCTCAGTGCTGTGCTTTAACCCGCTGCGCCACCAGGGAGGGCTTATGCAAACATTTTTTAAAAAGAAACTATTAGTTTCTAATAATAGAAATATTATTCTACTATGATAGCAATATTTCCATGATTAAAAACTACTAGATAGTTTCTGTTAATTAAAACAAAAAACAAACAAACAAACAAATAAAAACCGAGGAGGTGAAAGTCCCAAGCATGAAGGGCCTGGTATGCCTCCATGAAGAACTGGGCTGTCCTGAGTCAAAACAGAAGTTTGGTATGGAGCTTGCTTGCAAAGGATGGAGTGGGCTCAGGCCAAGTGCATGGCCGGATAGGTCTCTAATTGTACAGAGTGCAGGGCGAGCCCCTTCTGGAGCTAGGAGGAAGGTCGGGCATCTAGAGCAATGGTTCAGGGTGACCACATGGCCTAAGGCTGATTTTGTAGTCTTCACTCAGCTGCTTTGCCAAGACCCCCAGGACTCAGTCCAGAGCTGCCACACACGACCCAGTGGGTTTCATCCGTCAATGGGGCCACAGGGGATCCCGAGCAGAGAAAGCCATAGGTCCTAGGAATGGAGCCAGACAAGACTGGGCTGTGCTCTGGCTTGAAAGAGACAGAAGATGCTCTGGAAAGAGACAGTGAGAGCAGGGAAGGTCATAATGCGAGAGGGCTTCAGTTCTTGACCTAACATTGAGTTATGTGTGGAATAGAGTAAGACTACACTCTGAGACCAGGAATGAGAGGAAACGCCCTTCATAGAAACTCGGCCTGCGTCGTTATTATTTAGGAGACCAGGCCAAGCTTGGCCACTAACCAACCCACTGTGTGACCCCTGCCAATCCCTCTTCCTCTAGGGCCAAGCTCACAATGAGGGCCTTGCTGCTGCTGCTGCCTTTCTAGAACCCTGAGATTCTATGACCAGACTGTCAGCTGGGCCGGAGTGACACACAGTGAGCCACAATGCCTCTAGTCCTGCCCCCCTGCTTCATCCCCAATGCCCTCTTCACAGGGGAGAGACCCATTCTCTGATGTCTCTCTCTGGGCCTGCCGTGTATCTGTCTCCTGCCTGTTAGAGGAAATCCTCCTCTGTTAGATACAAGATCTTTAAAGGGCCTCAGATCTGTCTGCAAGCTCTCTTCTCTGGGCTGGGCTCCCTTGACAGCACTGCTGGTGTCTCCCAGCAAGCGCGGGTGGGAGGCGGGGTTGCAAGAGGATGAAAGGCCCCCTTTCCTGCTGTGGGATTCAAGGCTGGATCAGGGCCCAATTACACTGCTTCAGTCATCCAGCTCAGTGTTCTTCCCAAACAATGAAGCATCTGACAGCTCCATTTTGGGTAATGCTGGCTGGGTAGACCCTGCTTCAAGGAAATTCCACTTACAGAAACCCCCTTGAACAAAAGAGCTAGAGAAGGGGAACTCTTTGATTTTCATGAGACTTTGCTCAGGGATCTCTAGAAACTTCAGCAGCCCCAGGACGCCACCAATGAGTTCATTTGGAGAACACTGGAATATGAACTGAAAGAGAAAAGGGTAGAAAAATATAAGTACCAAATTACTAATGGATACTTCTTTTTAAAGTTAGTAAAAATGGCAAGGTAGACATTAAACAAAGAAGATAATAGAAGGGAGAGAGAGCAACGTCGAAGAGAAAATTGCCAACAAGAAGAAGATTGGAGAAAGCATCTGCCCCACTACTTAGATTGGGTGTCCTGACTTGGGAAAATCCCTTTGTCACATATGTATTTATTTACTATTGATGGATATTGCCAATTGTTCTCACCCAAAACTTGTGAAAGTTCCCATTTTGTCACACCTTTGTCCTATTTTTTTTTTTAAGATTTATTTATTTGTGCATACAGAACTGGGGTACAGGCCAGAGGCTCAGGGGCAGTGAGAGGCTTCACCAGAGACAGAGTGGGGAACAGAACAGGCAGATCGACGAAGTACACTGCTGAGGGGAGCAGCGGGCGGGTCAGGAGAGGTCTGCCACACCATGTGGTCACCTCCGGGGCAGGCGGGAATCGAATTCATGCGGAAGCGGCTTTAGATTCTCAGTGCTGTGCTTTAACCCACTGTGCCACCAGGGAGGGCCTGTCCTATTTTTTAAAAAGATTATTTTACTTATTCGTGCATACATGAACTGGAGTGTAGACCAGAGGTGCAGTGCAAGAGAGGATTCACCAGAGACAGAATGGGGTGCAGAACAGGCTGACTGACTGAAATGTATTGCTGAGGGAAGCAATGGATGAGAAAGGAGAGGCCTGCTGTGCCATGTGGGTCAGCTCCCTGGTTGAGAATCGAACTCAAACTCAGCCTATAGTGGCTGGGGATAGTTTGACAGCTCTGAGACTTTAACCACTGTGCCACCAAGAAGGCCCCATACACACTTTTGTCCTATTGGTGGGGTGAATGGTAGCCTCCAGAAAGTATGCCCACATCCTAGTCTCTGTAAATTGTGAAAGTTACCTTAATTAGAAAGCTTGCAAGATGAGAACATTAAATCTCTTTTAAGAGTGAGGCAGAAAAGAAAACAGACATGCACAGAGGAGAAGGTGATGTGAAGACAGAGGGCAAAGATTGGAGAGTCATGGCTGCAAGCCAAGGATCACCAAGGACTACTGGCAGAGGCTTGGAGAGAATTTTCTCCAGAGTGCCAGAGAGAGACTGGCTAACACCTTGATTTCAGACTGCTGGCCTCCAGGACTGTAATGAAATATATTTCTTTTCTTTCACACCACTGAGTTTAGAATCATTTGTTATGGCAGACACAGGAGGCTAATACAGTGGGTTAATATGAAAACTTCCTTTTTCCTTATTTAAAAAATCCTCCTTAATAGATAATAGACTACTTGAAGCTAAAGTAGTAGCAACAATGAATTGCAGGTTATATAACACCTGCAGAAACAAAATGTACAACAATAACACAAAGAACAGGAAAAGGGGGGTGCAGAATTACCTTTGGAGACCATTATACTACACTCAAAAGTGATAGAGTATTACTGGAAGACAGACTGTGGAAAGTTAAAGATGTATACTATAAACTCTGCAGAAGCCACTTAAAAAGAACAGAGAAGGGAATGAACGTTATTAAGCCAACAAAGATAAAATGGAACCATAGAAAGTATTTAACATCCATAATCTGTAATTATTACAATAAAATATAAAATAATTCAATACAGCTATTTAGTTTATTGTGCTTACCTACGCACCTTACTTCCGTAGAAAACCTAGGTTTTCCCAGGCTTTGTGTTCTCCTCATCCTCGCTTTCTTGACTAACTATCCTTCTCTTGAAGAGTCTCTCTTAAGATTTTGTTTGTTTATTTGCCTTTCACTGGTAAATGTGGATGACAAAGTGTCTTCTTGTTTGTTGTTCTGTAATGCCTTTAGTTTGTCTTTTCTCATGAGCTAAATAGAGGTCTGTCAGGGTATGCAATCAAAGTTTGGCACTTCAACACTTTAAATACATTATTTTATTCCAGAATCTATTTATTTTTCTTTGTGAGGAGAACTCTGCTGCCAATCTGAATGTTGTTTACCTCTTGCTGTATTTTTCTTTCTAGTAGCTACTGAGACTCTCTTCTGCCCTTTATTTTCCATAGTATCATATCGTATGTCTCAGTGTACATTCAAATTTAATTATTTTTCAGTACTCCAAAGATAGGTTACCTCTTAAGACTCATCTTTCTTTGATTCAGAAGTCTTAGCTATTATCTCTTTGATAATTATTTCCCGTTGGGACTTCTATTTTCTTTGGAACTCCCCATGAAATATTTGTGGATTGTCATAAGCTAAATCAAAGCTATATAAGTCTTTTAATTACACATTTTCTATCTTTTACCCCATTTGTTCTGAATATATTTACTGCTGTTATTTCCAATTCATTCCTTTTATCTTCAGATATATCCAGTTTAAATTTTTTCTCTCCCATTGAATTTTTAGGAACTTTACTTTTTATTTGTTTTTTAATGTATCTACTATACCTGTTTCCTTTTAATGATCTTGTTTCATAAGCCCTTAGTTTTAATGAAAATTATTTCTTTTAACTATTTCAGATTTTTTTTTTTTGAAAGATTTATTTATGCATACAGAACTGGGAGACCAGGACAGAGGTGTAGGAAGTGAGAGGATTCTCCAGAGACAGAGTGGGAACAGAACAGGCCAACTGATGAAGTACACTGCTGAGGGGAGCAGTGGGGGGGTCTGAAGGGAGCAGCCAGGAGAGGTCTGCTGTGTCATGTGGGTCACCTCTGGGGCAGCAATAGAACTCATGCTGAAGTTGCTTTAGCTTCTTAGTGTTATGCTTTACTGCTACGCCACCAACGAGGGCCCACAATCTCAGATTTTTAAGGTCTTTTGTTTTCAGACTCCTAAAGGCATTTCACCTGGAGATGAATGTCTGTGCTGATGGATACTGGTAGCAATCCTTGATGGCTTTAGAGTTCTTCAAGTGTCTTAGAATTCTGGAATTCAGCATCATTCTAAGTCTGGATTGTCACGTATTATTCTCTCTTTTTTCTCTGTGCTTAGTCACCTGTTCAATAGTTTTGTGGGTGCACATATTCAATACTCCCACTGGGGAAAGCCCAAAGTAAAAATTCTTGTCTGACACTGGCAGTTCAGATCACCTTTCCCAGATTGATGTTGAATATAGAAAGGTCCTGTCACCATGTGTTGAGTGGTTTAGTCCACTTTTGGTTATAAGACTGAGTCTGATTTTGAATGCTCACCCTGAGATTCACAAGCTTCAGAGCCCAGCACAACAGGGAATGGAAGTAGAAAAATCTTCTTCAGGATTTTTCATGGTCTGGAATGTGACTTGAAGCCAGGAGAACTTAAACAATACCCAAGAGACTTAGTGGAGTGAAAAGAGTAGAAGAGCCTTGTTTTTAACGAGAGGCTGGAAAAGGACCAGGAAGCCAAAAGTGTTTCAATAAATATTTAGTGAATGTAAATAAATATGAATCAATTTCAGAGACAGGCAATGAACCAGGAAAGAGTATAACTAGGAACAGTCCAAACGAAAGGGTTTCTAAAGGAAGGAAAGGGAAGTCAAGTGAAATAGCATTAAAGTAGACAAAGGACAGCAAGGCAAGAACAAAACAGAACAAAAAACAAGGTAATTAAAAATAATAAAAATGAGTTTCAGAAATTCCACTCTTAAGCACTTACTCAAAGAATACAAAACACTAAATCAAAGGGAAACCATAAACATGTACCTTCATTGCAGCAGCCTGTGGAAACAACCAAGTATGGAAACAACCTAAGGGCTCAAATCCAGATGAGTGGACCAAGAGGATGTGGTATATGTACACAATGGAATATTACTAGGTTATCAAAAAGATAGACTCAGGGGTCTCCCTGGTGGTTCAGGGGTTAAAATGCAGCACTATCAAACTATTACCAGCCACTGCAGCACAAGTTTGATCCCAACAGGCCAGGGAGGTGACCTACATGGCGCAGCAGACCTCTCCTGTCTCCAGCTGCTCTTCAGCCATATATTTCAGTCCATCTGCCTGTTCTGCTCCCCACTTTGTCTCTGATGAATCCTCTCACTGCCCCTCTCCACCCCCCACAGTTCTGGCCTACACCTCAGATCTTGTATGTGTAAATAAATACATTTTGGAAAAAAAAATAAAGTAAACTTTTATATTTGTAACAACATGAATGGAGCTGAAGGGGATTATGCTAAATGAAATATATAAGAAGGAGAAAAACAAAGGATGATCACTTAAATGTGGAATATAGAAAAACCAAACAAAGGGTAAGATAAAAGCAAAATAAGGACAAACGCTAGAAAGCTGACTAGAGGACTGAGACTACCAGAGCAGGAGTAGTGAGAACCAAGTGGTGAGAGAGCACAACCTCTTATGGGATGGGCTGTGGGTGCCGTAGTGATGAAGGTGGTGTAGAAACAACACCTAGAGGGGGGGTCCTATACCTCTAAAACAGCGTACACTAATGTCGCCTCAATTAAAAATACCAATAGAAGCATTCAAGGAGGAGCACATCCTTTACCTGGTTTAAGCACTAGTTTCCATAAGCTAGTGGGAGGCCTTCTAGAATTCCCAGTTTCCTTTAAATATTTTTTCCCATAGCCTCAACCACTTCACAGTTACCCCACCCATTTCTTGCCTCCTTTAACCTCCAGCTTCTTAAAAGAACACATTTCCGGGCCCTCCCTGGTGGCACAACGGTAACGCACTGCATTATGAAGCTCTCCGAAGCCACTGCAGCACCTTCAATCCCCAGCCAAGAAATGAACCACATGGCGTGGCAGACCTCTCCTGACCCACCTACTTCTCCCCTCAGCAATGTACTTTGTTGGTCTGCCTGTTCTGCTCCCCACTCTGTCTCTGGTGAATCTTCTTACACACCACACCTCTGTTCTGTACCCCAGTTCTGGAAGCAGAAATAAAGAAATCTTTAAAAAAAAAAAAAAAAAAAAAAAAGAAGAACACAGTTCCCAGACATTTTCTTAAGGGAAGGCATCTCATTCTCCTACATCCTGACTAAGCCTTGGAGTCCAGACTCAGTCTTGGATGTCTTTCCTCTTATTGCTTTACAACAACTCTCTCCTACAAAAAGAGGTGGTCCTTGGCAACAGCTACTCCTTTCCATCTTGCAAACCCTGTCACAGCTGTCTACTGCCCTACAGGTCATTAAAGTTGTGATATCTGACTTCCATTCATGTTTTCATTTCAGGCCCCATCATCCTTGTGATTTCACTGTCTCTGTTAGTGAAACATCCAGGTTAGTGTCAAAAACCCTTCTCCTCAATTACACACTTTTGGGACTCAACTCCTGCAGCCTGGGTTTGGCAGTTACAGAGAATGCTCCTATGATCTCCCGTCATTCCAGATTCACAGTCTCTTTTCATCCATTGCCTTCACGACCCAGAAGCAGCATCCTACTGTGGGAATGAAGTCATAGCTCCAAGGGTCCAGGGTACTTTACTTTGCTTGGAACCTGGCCCTTTGCTTATTTTCCTCGCCTCACCTCCACACCCTACGCCTCATTCATCTTCATCCTTCACATTTCTCTCTTCTCAAAATTTCATCAAAAATTTATTTTTTTAAGATTTATTTATTTTTGCATGCAGAACTGGGGTATAGGTCAGAGGTACAGGGGAGATGAGAGGATTCACCAGAGACAGAGTGGGGAGCAGAACAGGTAGATTGACGAAGTACACTGCTGAGGGGAGCAGAGGGCATGACCGTGGCATTATTAAAGTCCACTCAGCGGCTCCCCTTCCTGATGAGTACCAGGCCAGCCCTGCAGCAGGACACAGGAGGCTGTGGACTACTGCGCTTTTGTGGACTGGCCTCTCCCTGCTCCTCTGGCCTCTTGCTTTCTGTTCCCTTCCATCCTCCATGCCCTGCAAACATTTGTACTATATACTACACCAACCACATACCCAAGCCACAGCCACACTGCTGCCAGGGATGCACCTTCGTCCCATCTACTATTGCCAGCCTCACGCCTTCCCACTCTGCCCTGCACCTAGTGCCAGCATCACACCTTTGGGCCTGGATCAATAGCTACAATTTATTGACTCTGTCTCTGGACCCCCATAATATCCGCCTTATCCCAGACAGACCTCCCACACCCTGTGAGTTCATCGCTTATGCAAGTGTCTGTGTTCCTCTCTCTCACTAGAGGCCATAAATCTGTGTTTACTTCATCTCTTTAGCCCCAGAACTTGGCCAGCACAGTAGTGAGCAAAAAATGTTTGATGAATAAATGAAGATTTAGAAAAATAAGAGGTGCAGAAAAATTGAGGCTAGAGAACGATGACTAGCTATGTTAACTCATAAATTTGGAATAAACGGACTCAAATATAAAACCAACTTTTACCACTTACTATTATGTGACCATTAATAAAAACAATATCATTCATTAAGGGTTTATTACATGTTAGACATTATCTTATTCAAGCCCAGTAATAAATCATTATCACTCATATTTTAGAGAAGGGAAAATGGTAGGCCTACAGAGTTAAGCAAATCACAGCTGCAAAGGAACGAGCTTAGACTCCCCAAAGCTGCTGTCCACAGGTCTCTGGTGTCCCTGCTCTGTCCTGTGTCTCTGGGTCCTGACACGACAGCCCCTCAGCCTCCTTATTATATTGTTATGAGCCTGAAAACACTAAAGTGAGGCTTCCTTGGTGGCACAAGGGGTTAAAGCACAGCACTATGAAGTTAACCACAACCACTGCAGCACAGGTTTGATCCCTGGACAGGGAGGTGACCCAAATGACACAGCAGATCTCTCCTTCTTGCCCACTGTTCCCCTCAGCAATGTAGTTCAGTAGATTAGCCTGTTCTGCGCCCCACTCTGTCTCTGTGAATCCTCTCATTGCCCCCCTGCACCTCTGGCCTGTATGTCAGTTCTAGTATGCATAAGTAAATGAATATTTTTTAAAAATATGTACATTAAAATGCATTTCAAATATGAGTCCTTATATGTTGGCATGAATCCACCTGCCTCTCCTCCCACCACCCAAAACATCCATTTAAACACCTTTAGTAGCTTAAAAGTTAAATAACTAAAACCTGAATTCATCACAGGAAGGGAACCAATGACAGTTTTTGGTAAAGTCACTATTGTGATTATTGTTAATATTATGATTATATAAGAGGTGAAAATCGTTTCTGGCTCAGCGGTAGAGGAAGCAAGAGATTTCTTGAGACCAAGACATAAAGACCATCCCTCTCAGACTTGAGGGTGGCATAATAAAGAGCTCCTGGAGTAATCGTGACTGAGTTGCATTGTTAAAGCTCTCCTAAGGGACACCCATGGGCTGTAATTGCTCCAGGTTGACTCGGCCCAAAAGCTATCTGAATTAAGTGAGTGAATTGGAATGTCAGTGGAACCATCTGGGAATCACCTTTAACCTTCCCCAGTGCTCAGCCCAGCCCACTGCTCATTACAGTGAAAACCCTGGTCACCTCCCCCACCTCCTCTTCTGAGTGTGCCTTCTCGTTCTCACAGAACCTGGCAGAACACTCAGTGAAGGGCAGGCTAGCGATGCAGCAGACTGCTCTCATCTGAGCACCAAGACCTCAAAACCCAACTTTTAACATGACAACCTGCTCAGAGGCCAGGGCAGCAGTACCACGCTTGGACTGAATCATCATCGGGCTCCAGGTGGGGAACCTGTAATTTAATCGCCTCTGCCACTTACTAGCTTTGTGGAATTTAGTAAATCAAGCACACTCTTGGGTGAGTCTACATGAGAGAGGAGAGTCAGGCATAGCGTGAGCACAGCAAGGACCACTGCATTATTCATTAGGGAAGGCAGGTGGAAAGGTGTCCTCTTACGAAGCTGCTGGACTAGACGTTTTAAAAATGAACCAGAGTATTCAAGACAGAGTCCATGAAGCATGGGTGGGTGACAAGAGATACTGGGGGAGGGGGGTAGGTGTAAAAGTGAGTTGGAGCATCCCATGTAGGTGAAGGAAAGTCCTGAGACAGTAGGGAGTAGGGATGTTCTCTGGCGAGCGCTGCACATACACACTGGAAAAATTACCCTTGAGACTATAGGGGTGGACGATCATACCTGGAAGCAAAGGGCCAATCCACAATCCTCTGCATTGAACGAGGCAAGGGATGGGAAAGGAAGTGGTTGTAGAAATGGAGGAGAAAACCTTTGCTAAAAAATTAAGACTAAGAGAGAAACAAACTGAGGGGCGGGGAAGGCAAGAAATGATTGTATCACAGAACTTTAGCTTGGTAAAAAAGGTTCCCTTCCAAAGCCCCTCTACAGATGTCTTCATGTGATCTCCAGGCCAAGGAGGATAACCCTGGGGTAACAAATATAACACATACGGCATGATTATGTCCATGCATGTGAGCCCATGTCAAGGATGGCATGTCTGCACAGATGGACATATGTCATGCACACACATACACAAACATATATAGGTGTGTAATATCATGCATGCAATGTGTGGATCAACCCATTAAAGAAAATATTCTTGTTATCCCCACTTTGCAGGCGAGAGAATAGAATTTACTTGTCCACAATCACACAACTCTTAAGTACACAGGTTTTGAATTAGGTATCTCTTACTCCAAACTCTGAGTTTCTAATCTTCGTATAAAATCACCAGAGACCAAAGCTGAGATCAATTCCAAAAAAGAAAAATATCCATCTCATTCTGATCCCACCTATCTCCTTTGCAACACAAAAACCCGAAACCTAATGGCAACATCTAGAGTTTGGATGAAAAAATGTCTAACCCAATAATTCATAGCCAGTTTGTTGTTTCAGCATAAAAGCAAAAGAAAGATATCCTTAAATAAAATGCAAACTTGTACTTTTACCAATGAAGGGAAGAAGCAGATTAAAAATTTAAGAGTTATAAATTCAAGGTAGGAGTTTACTGGTGGTTATTATTTAAATGAATTATAATAAAAATTATTAGGAATATAGACAAATGAAATACCAATGTCAAAAATCATTCTTGAAAAACTGCTTCTAACATATCAAATAATAATTACATTTCATAATATTTAAAAGCACATATTATACTTACCACAGACAAAATATTTTTAGAATTAATTGATTAGGGCAAGAGGAAGGCAAGGATTCTAATTTCCTAATTTCATCCTCTCAAAAGAGAAATTCAAGAGATGTTATTTTATCCTTAAAATCAGATGGAAGCATGTAGGCTTCCTTTCTCTACCATCTGTTTGTTTTTTTTTTTTAAGATTTATTCATTTATGCATACAGAACTGGGGTACAGGCTAGAGGGGCCTGAGCAGTGGGAGGATTCACCAGAGACAGAGTGGGGAGCAGACTAGGTCGACTGACAAAATGCACTGCTGAGGGGAGCAGCGGCAGGTCAGGAGAGGTCTGCCGTGACATGTGGTCACCTCCGGGGCAGGCGGGGATCGAATTCATGCAGAAGTGGCTTTAGCTTCTTAGTGCTGTGCTTTAACCCAATGTGCCACCAGGGAGGGCCCACTCTTCCATCTGTTTTTAAGGATAAAATCAATACCAAACAAAGGGTCAGACCAAGACAAACATTAAAACCAACCTGAGAAAGCTAGCCATAGATCTGAGGACCTGGGGAGGAGACAGGGAAGGAGGAAAACAAGAGAGGGGAGGGGTGAGAGGAGGACCGTGCTGGAGGACTATGGTGCTGTGGGGGTGGGAGAGCGGCAGTGACCACACCTGAGGGGGGAATCCTGGGCTGTCAACATATTAGCAAGGATGTAAAACAATGGTATTTCATTAACAAATAAAAAAAAGAAACAACACAAACCTAAGTACAACTTCAAGGAGTAAAAACTATAGTCATTGACAGTAACAATTATAAAAATATAAAATAAAATAGGAAGGCAGACAATTAAAAAAAAAAACAAATGGAAGAGAAAAACAGATTGAAAGATATAGTTTGCAAAGCTTGATGGTAACTACAAAATTTAATAAACATCTCCCCAACCTCAGGGCAAGAGAAAACTTAATACATCATTATCCATTTAATAAGAGACAAAAGACAAAATAAAACAAAAACTAAGGATCATAACTAATCAGGAACATTAGAAGGATGACATAAAAATAAATGTATCTGTTCTAAGAATAAATATTAATAGATTAATTTTCCTATGTTATTATTAGAAAAGGGCATAAGAATTCTCTTTTAAAAAATAAACAAAATATTGTGTTTTTGAGTGTTGCTCTTAAAATAAGATACACATAAAATTGAGAAGGAGAAAAACAGACAAAGATTTATAAGCAAACGCAAATCTTACTGTCAGAGCACTCACAAAATGTAAATGGAATTTTAAAAACAATTAATAAAGATAACCTTTAAGAATTCTGTGAGATGATATATGACAAAATGGAAATCATTGTTACACAAAGTAGGTCAAAAAGGGCATTAAAAGATATAAACTTAACATTATGATAAGAATTTAATGATGAATATGAAGACATTAATATTAAAAAACACATCATTTACAGTGAAAAAAAGTCATTAATCTTTTTGTACTAAAAAAAGGCATCACAATGTGTAAAACACAAACTACTGGAAACATAATTTGTTGAGTAAGTTCCTTCTGCAATGGAGTTGCGAGATTTGTATTAGGAAGGGCTGTCCAGGAAACAGAACCAATGATTTATAAACATATTTATATAGAGCTTTGTATTTAGGAATTGGTCTTACAGTTGGAGAGGCTGCCAGATCCAAAATCTTCAGGGTAGGCCAGCAGACTCTGGGCCCAGAGAGAATGCAGCTTGAATCCAAGGGCAGCTTGCTGGCAGAATTCCCTTCTCCTCTGGGATGACAGTCTTTTTCAATTAAGACCTTCCAGTGATTCCATGAGACCCATTCATGTTAGTGAGGACAGTCTGTTTTATTCATAGTCTACTCATTTAAATGCTAACATCATCAAAAAATTGCTTCTAATAAACATGTTAACACAAATATCTGGATACCACAGCCTAGCAAATTGACACATAAAATTAGTCATCATAGCACCTTTGTAAGCACTGGACATATCAAATCAGCAAGGATATTGGTGAAGTGAATAATATGTCACAAGGGAACTTTAGTTTCATATAATTATTATATATACATATTTATGTGCTTGTGTGCATATTTATGTAACTGAACTGTGTTCTATGCGCATAGATCTTCTCCACGATCCATGTCACACTTAAAAAAATACTGATCACATATCATATATAAGGCTAAAAAAGTAAATCAAATTGAATAAGCCACAGTAAATATGCAAAATTTTAATTCCACAATTCATATTGAAATGCTTTAACCACTTTGAAGTGGTTTTAAAATCCACTCTCCTAAATAATTATTAGATCAAAGAATAAAAATTTCATTTGCATTTGATTTATAGAAGAGCCATAATAAGAAGATTCTAGGTTAATACATATTGGATGAGTCTTAAACTAATCTCAAAGAAAATCTAATGAATCTCAAATGCTTTCAGCATTAAAGATAAATGAATGAAAACAAAAACACTCCCCCTTTTAACTAAAGAATTAAAAAGGTAAATCAAAACTGACTCAAGAATAAAGAACACCTAAACAAATAAAGTTGAGAATGTTTTCTAAGAATTGAATAACTTCAATAACAGCATCAGGCCCAGAGAGTTTTACAGGAAAAAAGTATTCAATATTTCAAACATTTAATAGACAGAAAACATCTAGGGTACATAAAATGTAACATATTATGATTTCTGATTTGTTTTCTAAAAGCTAGATTAAACCTAATTGTAAGAGACATCCTGACAAAGTTAACCTCCAAAATGCTCTAAAATTTTTTCCTTTTGATTATAATGCAAAGCTGTTTGAAACCAATCAAACTTAGTATCTACCACATTATTTTTTTAAAAAACAAATTTCACATTTGATGGAGGATAGGAAAACATTTGTTGAAATTCAAGTATGCATAGGAGAGACTTACCTTAAATAAAGGTCCATGTATCACTTAGGCAGGGCAGCTTAACTCAGAACAGAATAGGTCGCTTGCCAAAAATATAAAATTCTAATTCTCAACCTAGACATTTACAGTCTGGAAATGATTTCCCAAATTTGGCATTTTCAATAACAAAAAACTCAAATAATCCTTATATTTGCCAAATTTTGAGCACCATTAATCAAAACTAAACTAGCTAATGACAGTTAACACTGAAATGATAGAGATACTTCACATTAAAGCCTGGAACATGTAAGGGTGTCTGCTTTCGGCTTAATTATCTCAACTGTGAAAAGCTTAATTATTGAACTAGAAGCACAAAATAAAAAATAACAAGTATAAGTACTTGAAATTAAGATATAACATTGTTCATATTTTGATGATCTTCTGATAAACCCCAGTGAACTGAAAATCCTTTATAAAAAAAAATCCAGTAACATGATAGGACAAAGATTAAGTATTCAAAAAATACTTTCTTATATACTAGCATTAACAAACTGGAAAAATAGCGAACAGAAAAAATTCCATTTACAAGAGGAAAACAAAGATGTGAGGTATAAACAGATAAAAATTACTTAGGGTCTTTATAAAACAGCTTTAAAGCTTTACAAAGTCATATAAAATATACATATTTCCTAGTTTAGTATTTTTTCAAAAGCTGTTAATTTGGGGACTTTATATACTTTTGCCCACTGGCGTGGTCACCATAGTTCCCCCTCCACCAAATCACACCTGGCCCACACCGTGTACCTTGATCTCCCACTCCTCACACCTCTTTACTCCCTCCCAGCTCTATCCCTACCCCTCCCCTCCAGAAAGCCTCTTAGCTATGGTCAGCTTCCCAAGTTTGTCTTTGACCTTCTGTTTGGCTTTTCTATATTCCACAGATAAGTGAAGTCATCTGATATTTATCTTTTTCCTTCTGACTTATTTTGCTAAGTATAATCCCTCCCAGCTCTATCCATGTTGCAGCCAGTGGTTTGAATTTATCTTTTTGATTGCTGAGTAGTATTTGAATAGTCAGAGAAATAACATTTTCTTAGAAAGAAAGAAAATAGGTTAACATACCAATTAAGCCACAGATGATTTATGATTTAGCCATCAACATTTTAAAACTCAAACACTATAGGCGGCCCTCCCTGGTGGCGCAGCGGGTTAAAGCACAGCATTGAGAATCTGAAGCCACTTCCGCATGAGTTCGATTCCCGCCTGCCGCCTGCCCCGGAGGAGACCACATGGCGAGCCAGACCTCTCCTGACCCGCCCGCTGCTCCCCTCAGCAGTGTACTTCGTTGATCTGCCTGTTCTGCTCCCCACTCTGTCTCTGGTGAAGCCTCTCACCGCCCCTGAGCCTCTGGCCTGTACCCCAGTTCTGTATGAATAAATAAATAAATCTTTAAAAAAAAAAAAAAAAAACTCAAACACTATCTTTTGAAAGTATCTAGACAAATAAATACATAAGGCTAGTTATAAAACTTATTATAAAGAAACTAAACACAAAAGACTACTTCAGGAAATTATGAAAACTAATGATAGTTTTAATACTATCTGGTATTAAAATCATAAGTCACAGGAATTAAAATGATTGATTACTTTTATTGTGCAGAAAAATTTGGAAGTCAGACACCAAAGACAGCTTATACAAAAGAATGAGGACTCTGTTTTCTTGCTGCTTTTCTGTATCTTACTCATGTCTTCTTTCTCCAGAAGTTGAGGTGCTCTATGGCATCACCTTGAAATCTTCTTTGTTATATTCATCCCTGGGTGATTGCAATTTTTTAATGCTATCAAATACCTTCTCTACATTTTGAATCATTTTTTTTTTAACACCTATCTCTCCGAAAACTCCAGATACCCATGGCCCTTTACCTGCTGGACATCTAGATCATCAAGTCTCATTTACACATCGCAGAAGTTCTTCATCCAAACCCAAATAGTTTTCTCACCCTGAATTGCTTTTCCTCTAACTCGCCAATCTTAGAAACAGTATTTCCTCATCCTTTTGGTTGCTCACCTCAAAAGCTCTAGAACATTTTGATCCCACTCAAGTTTCATATCTAATCCACTGGGAGGGCTGTGGATATGCCTTCAAGGTACACTAGCGCTCAACCATTACCAGCACCTCTGCCTCTCCCGGTATCTAAGCCAGTCACCTCTCACCTACATCATTGCAAAGAGCCTCCATTCTGGCTTCCCTGTGTCCCCTCACTTCCATCAGTCAGTTTCCCAGATGGCAACCAGAATGATTCTTATAAACAATAACTGGCCACATTATGTTTAGAATAAATATCCCAAATCTTTATCTCAGTCCACAAAAGTCCCATATGTGCTGGCCCTGGCTCTGGTGTTCTGATAAATATTCAACAACCAGCTCTCAAAAAAAAAGAAGAAGAAGAAGAAGAATGTAAGCATACATATATGTTTCTTACAAATTTTACTGGTTTAAAGTATATGTAGTAGACAATTTGCAAAAAGTAATAAATGACACAACATTCTACATTGTAAAATCCATACATCAATTGATTCTCACAGAATGCTTTCATTGTTTTTGTCAAACTCCTGTATCTTCAGCAAACCTATGGCTTCAACTGACGAGTATAGTTCCAAAATGAATATTGGTTGATATATATCTTTCATTAATGAGTAAGAAGGAAGTGAAACAATAAAAACAGTTGTGCAAGTCTATTTGTTTATCAGTTAGAAGAGCAACTTTTTGTTGATAATTTTTAACAACTGGAGAAATATTTCTCATATTTTGTGCGATTCACAACATAACAGCTGTACACAGAAAAGATTTTAAAGTTTAATCTGCATTATTAATGTTTTGTCTTTCACTTTAAGCCTAGACATCAACAAAACAATAAATGAAGCTCTGACTTGTTGAATTTGCTGATTTCCATGGGGGAAATAGTCTCACAATGGCTGACTTCAAGCTACAAGCATGACGTGATGGATCACAGAGATGTGAGAAATGAGCAATGGTTTCCACCCACCGTTGCAATAGGAACAATGAGCTTCTAGAGCAGAGATAACAGACAAATGTAGAAGACCGTTAGAAAGTGATGACATCTGAGTACTTATCACCTTTATTTTTATTACAATACACTTAATTATAAGTTTATATTTTTCTAATTTAATTTTTAATAATGACTACGTTTCACAACTGCTTCGCAAAATTCCTCAAAATTTCACAGCTGGTTCTACCAAGCAAATAAAAAAGCAACACACAACCACCTGGCTCCCCTCCATCTTCATCATCTGAACCCTAACTCAGAGGTCTGCCACCCTGGGGTCCTTGTTCAGGACTCTTCCACTTCAGGGGTTTGTTTGCACTGACTATTCCCTCTGCCTGAAACACTTGTCCAGATGGTCCCAAGTGTGTTTCTCTTCACTGGAGACTGCTCTGAAGGCAGCACTCACTCCTTGCCTTCCCAGCTAAAGTAACTTCTCTGGTTCTCCTTCTCCCTGATGCTGGCTTTGCTTTGCATGGCAACATTATCTTTATCTGCATTGTGCATATTCATCTTCCAGTGTGACTACTCCACCTTCCAGCAGAAAGTAAAGCCAGGAGGGATGGCTTGGTCTCATATGTCACTGCTATCTCCCTGTTACCTAGGAAGGGTCTAGTATAAAGTAGGACCTAAAAGTATTCTGTGAAGTGAATTTATGAATGAATTTAATGCTTTCAAAAATAGAACTTGGCATGTCAAAAATTGTAAAGAAAATCATGGAAGTGCACAAAGGAACAGTAATCATAGAAGCTTTTCCAAAGCAGCCAATAAGTATAACCATGAATACAGGAAGAGTAAAAGCAAAGCAGATTAATAGGCATGACCCAAGAGATGAGAAATAATCATTTGAAAATGATAAATGTTTTGTTGAAAATGATAAGTTTATATCAAAGATATGTAAGTTAAAACTCAAGTTTCTATAATTTATCTTATGTATACTATAATTATATACATATATATTATATAATCCTATTTTGGCACTTCAAGCAGACATATAAATTAGCATAGCCCTTCTGAAGAACTATTTGGTGCTTTAAAAGAAGGCTAGAATTCCCTTGTATTCCTATTTGTGTGAATTTATGCTAGCGACATAAACAAGGATTTGTGAAAAATGAAGCTTATATAATCATAAAGCTGCTTAACACTAAAACCGAAGGAACAAGAAAAAGAAGAGGAGGAGAGTAGAGGAGGAAAAAAACCCTAGTAGTCATTTTAGCTTGTAGAATGACATTACATAGGAAAAAATAATTGTGAATGTAGAAGATACTAGAAGGAAATAATACTTAAAATGTTCACAATAATTGTTGAATAGTGGGGTTAAGGTGATTTCTCTTACTTTTGTATTTTGTTCATATTTGCTAATTCTCTACAATTTGTTATATATGCAATTTGAAAATTAAGGACAGAGTTTTTAATCTTAAGAAGAAAATGAGAACATCTTCTGGAGATTCCTAAGAGGTTAGGGACTATTCAAGGTGGCCATGCATACAAAACACAGGGCCCCCAAATTGCTTATACTTGCATATCACTTGCAAAAGTGGTCACATTCTCAGCTAGAATGATGTGATCTGTCTTAAACTCTTTCTTTGACCCCAAACAGTGTTCAGCACAATACATAGACGTGGTAGCTTGGAGCTGCCAATGGCACAGAAAGGAAAGATCTTGGGGTGGCTTCTTGGGGGTCAATATGCAGAGCTACTGGGTCCAGAATTGTGCAACCTGGGGCACAGGTGGCCCAACCAGCAGCCCGTGTTATCATTCTACATCTCTGGCTTGCTTGGCTCACAGCCAGGACAGCCTCAGTGCCTTCCTTACCCTGCCTGGCCCCAGTGGTAGGCCCAGGAGATAAAGCCTGGCAGGCTTTATTCAATTTTTAATCAAGATGCTAATAAAGTATACTAATGATAAGAAGGAAGGGCAATTTTTTAAAATGTCAAAGTACTTGAAAGAGCAAGTAAAAAGGATGTCAGAATGTGAAAATCAGGCACAGTCACAAGGCAGGGACAGTGACAATAGCTCAAAGGCATAATTGGGCCCTCTGCTGGGAGACGCCGCAGGGGGTTGCTAGCCACGTGGCCCAAGCCAGCTAAGCAAGAGGGAGTCTGATTAGAGGGCCTAAGGCAGCCCCAGAATGCAAAGGCAGGGCTTTCCCCAGAGGAGACTGTCCTCTGAGGCAGAAGGAGGTGTGGAGGGATGCTGTGGGGCTCCTCTGTCTGTGCTTCATAAGCCAAGCCCATGCATCTTTCCTGTGGCTAGTTCTTCCTGCTCAGTGGCCAGTGAAATCCCAAGGAAACCGTCAGCCTATAGAGTGCCAGGTTTAGAGGGAAACAATAGTGTCCCTAAACAAAGTGAGGAAAAATACTTAAAGTCAGTACTTAACAGCCCCTCAGCTATATGGGAGTGAGATCCAATCTAGTCTTAGAGATCTGATTGAAAGAGGGTTCTCTTGTGGTGACCACCTTGGAGATATACCCTAAAACTTTTAAATCCATAGATCAGTTGCCAAACTGTGCCTACAATAAGAGCCCCCGTATTTGGCTAGAGACACCAGCTATCTTGGCAGATTTTCTGCTGAAGCATTAAGATGAATCTAGTGCAAGTGCCAAAAATGGGCTTGTCAATCGAATAAAAAATAACAGTAATTAATGACCACTAAGTGCCTGTTTTTAATTCCTCTTTTCACCAAATCCCCATTGCAATGATTAATAGGAAAAGAAAAATCATAAGAAATAATTTCTTAAAAGAAAATAGGGAATATCTCAGGAGAAATTTCATAATTTTAGTGCCCCAAGGAATGATGCACCAGTTTCTAGCCCAACATAAATGTAAGAAGAATCTCCCTGGAAAGCAAAGTTAAGAGAGATTCCCCAGCACTATGTCACCTTAGAGTTGTCCTGAGGTCTTGGGACCAGTTGCTGGTTCCAGAAGAGTGACTTGGTGAGCAGATGGCAAGTACTGGCCAGCTCAGTATTTCTTTCATGGCATGGCATGAACTCACACCACTAAAATACCACTTTCATACTGATTTGGAGTGATTATCGATCATGTTGGACAGACAATGAGTTCAGGTTTCTGGACCATTACCACCACTTGGGCTTGGGCTTGGGCTTGGGCTGTATGTAGGGAGCTGTGCATTGATGTTCCAGGTTCTGATACCAACCTACAGAATCAGAGGGTGCTACAGTGAATGCAGGCACCCTTCATCCTGTATGCCCCTCACGAGGATCATCAGCAGGCTAGCTTCCATGTGTCAGGCAGTCCTTCAGGGGTGACCAGGCCAAGTTTTTCTGAGCCCATTGTTCTACAATCACAAAGGTCCTCCCAATGCATGTCCACTCTTGCAAGCTTCTACTAGATGTGGTGGTATTTTTGACCAGTCTTCAGTGGTGTTGGATCATGGATACAAATTTTCTGGGAGTATAGGGGCATTCCTCTTGCTATACCTACAGACTCCCCAACTGTCCTCTCTTCTTGCAGCAGAGGTGAAAGAGATCATACTGTAGGAATATAATGATCACAGTATGAAGAGGTTAAGGAAAGACCATGGGAGATGTCTTACATTTATGCTACAAAATGTCAAGGTGTAAATTTAAGATGACCCAAAAATGAATTACCATTCACAATTCCCTTCTCACTTTAAGGAAGATTTGCTTTTGAAGATGACTGAAACAAAACATGAAATGGCCTTTGTGAGTGCTTGAAAAACAATATAGCAGTCCCCATTCACCTTCAGTTTTGCTTTAAGCAGTTTCAGTCACTCCCAATCAACCATGATTCAAAAACATTGTGCGCCATAGGATATTTTGAGAGAATAAAAGACTACATTCACATGAGTTTTATTACAACATATTATAATGAACTAGAAAAAAGTTCTGATTTATTATTAGTTATTGCTAATCTCTTATTTTGCCTAATTTATAAATCAAACTTTATCACAGGTACATATGAGTAAGATAAACAAGCCCCCACAGTTCCAGGCATCCACTGGGAGTCAGAATGGCTCCCCTGAGGTTAAGGCAGGCTTCCATTTTCACAGACAACTTTGGTTAACGCATTGTTACCATCAAAGTAGGCCAACATTAAACAAGGCATTAGACAATGGCATACCCAAGATCTGTGTTGTTCCAATACAAGCAGTCCAGAAGTATGACCTTGTATGTGATAACATTCCTAGTGAGACATAGGAAATTAACTAGGCACTATGTATTTGAAGTTAAATAGACCACTAATAAGGAGCAAGTATGGCAATTCCCAGACCTGAACAGGAAAAAGTGCTGGACGTTAGAGAGTCTTCACATACCTTGACTGTATAAGGAACAAAAATATAAGTACATCTGTTTTATTGATTGGGTAACTCTTCATTAGCAATTCACTGAGTCAAACATGGGCCCATGGATTTGTAATAGAAAGCTTAACCAAAGTCATAGAGAAAATATTTGCCCAAGACCCTGAGGACCCCAGAGATAGGCCTGATGTTGTAAGTCTGAGATAGAGATTCTAATGCAGATGGCTTGTTGGAAACACTGTTGGGCACAACACCCAGTAGTCAGTAAGTAAATTCAGTAAAAGTAGAAGAGAGATGTCTGGACAAATACAATGCAATTATAACATTTAAAGCCATTTTAAAAGACAATTCCTAAAAGAGGCAATACATAATATGCAAAACTAAAATGGAAATAATTGATCTGAAAGTTCAGATTATTCCAAAAAAAATATAGTATAGGATGATAGTCAGAAAAGTAGAGGTAGATATAATACAGCTCTTCCTTACCTAAGGGGAAGGTAAATATATTTGGAGAAATATTTTTTAAATAAGTATCAGTTAAAAAATAAATGTGAGGCCCTTCCTGGTGGTGCAGTGGGTTAAAGCTCTGCATTAAGAGGCTAAAGCCACTTCCACATGAGTTCGATTCCCGCCTGCCCCGGAGGTGACCACATGGCGTGGCAGACCTCTCCTGACCCGCCCGCTGCTCCCCTCAGCAGTGTACTTCGTTGATCTGCCTGTTCTGCTCCCCGCTCTGTCTCTGGTGAAGCCTCTCACCACCCCTGAGTCTCTGGCCTGTACCCAAGTTCTGTATGTACAAATAAATAAATCTTTAGAAAATAAATAAATAAATGTGAAACAAAACAGACTACCAAAGAAGACCAAAGGCAAACCAGAGCAAGCTGTTGTAAAAGGTAGTCAAAGAAACAAGGGAACAAAATTAGCAGAAGTAAAACAAACATCAGTTACACACTGATTATGCCAAGGCTAAGTTCATCTAAGGCATCTCAAAGTTGCTTATGCAAAGGCAAATAATTGCTATTTAATAAGAGACATGTCTGAAACAAAATGTAACAAAAGAAATTTAAGATAAAAGGATGACTGGACTTCTATTGCTTTTATTATTTAAGAATGGCTATCTAGATAAACCCTATTGATATAAAACATAAAATACAGGATATTGTCTTATTTTCAAAACAATTTTTAAATGTATGACTGAAGAACATGTATTTACTCAAAGTACATAAAGCACAAGAAACTGCTTTTATAAGTAAAGGCTACAGAAAAAAATGAACTGCATAATAATAACTATAAACAAAGATATTTGAGATAAAAAGATAGATAATTTCCAATAGAATAATGGTTGATTTTCTAGGAGTCCGGGGAGAAGCAGAAGACCATAAAATTTCCAAATTGCTGGGAGAAGGTAAGTGTCAATTGAGGATCATTATAGTTGGTAAAGTTATCTTTCAACTATTAAGGTATTTTGAGGCAACTAATAATGTAAAAACTTTACTAATGGTACTCTGAAAGGACATACTTCAAGAAGGAAGAAAATTATCAAGGAAGATTTGAGTGCCAGAAAGATAGGTGAACAAAAAGGTGATCATGGAACTAAACATAACCAAATACTTATTTAAATATAATAAAATTTAAAATATAGATTTCTTTAAAGAAAATAAAATACTGAACAGCAATAGATATTAAGTATAGAAATGTCTTCATATTGTTGAAGATTTGGGTAAGGATATGATTCTGATTTAGTTTCATTTTCATTAACATAAGTGTGCATGTTAAAATTGCTAAATTTAGTCATGAAAGAAAAGCATTAGAGGATAAAAAATCAAACTAAGAAAAGAAAAAATATGCAATAGAAATGAGTAGCAAATAAATCTAAGGGAGTACAAGAAAAGGAAGCAAAGAGAAACATAAAAGCTAGGACAAATACTCCAAACAAAATGTTTAAAAAACAAAATGTCGTGTACACATATTCTCACACACACACACACATAAATGATCATCCATATTAATGAATAAATATTTCAATTAAGCAAGTTGTGAGACTGGACTTACAAAATATTTAAACATGTTTTAAAAACAAAGACCCAGTTTAGTTATAAGAACAATAGAACTATTAAAAATAAAATATGAAAGAAGATGCATCAGGAAAATCCAAACCAACAGACCACCCTATACATATGTTAATATGAAACAAAATTCAGTTTTAAAAAGAGTTTTTATTTCAGTGGGCTCACTAGACTGTGGTGGAAGATTATTCTAGTAGTGGGTATGGTATAAGAACATACATTTGTAGAAGTGTGAAGCTAGATCCTTAAAACATGCACAGATGATACTTCATTATCTAAAAAAAAGGGAGAATGAACAACAAATGTTAAACTCACAAATATTAAAAGTAATTTAGAAAAGCATATTTATCTGTTTATCCCATTTCCAAACTATTACTGTTTTTGCTGCTACTATGTTTACTGCTTTGACATAAAGGTTTTATTATATGTCAGTTATTTTTCAATAAATCTGGGTCAAAATTTTTTAAAAGCTTTTCCAAGTATAATGCAGGCTACTGCATTTTATAGGCTTTCTTTTTAACAACTTTACTGAGATTTGTTCATTGAAAGTATACAATTCAAGTCTTTGAGTACAATCACAGAGAAGCACAACCATCTCCACACTATTAGAATATTTTCATCACCTCATAAAGTAGCCCTGTATCCTTTAGTTATTGCCTCATAATCCTTAACTCTCTCTCTCTTAGATCTAAACAGCCAAAGTCTGCTTTCTGTCTCATTATATTTCCCTAGTCTGGACCTTTACATGAATGGAATCATATAGCATGTAGACTTTCATGAACATGAACCATGTTTTCAAGGTTCATCCAAGTTGCAGCATGTACTGGTACTTCATTCCTTTTTATGTATGAATAATATTCCATCGCATGGTTATACAACATTTTAACTCATTCATTCACATGTTAGTGAGCATTTTGGTGTAGTTCTCTTTTCTGTAATGAATAATGTCTCATAAACTTTAGTGCATAAGCCTTTGTACAAACATAGGCTTTTATTTCCCTTGGATATAGAGTGAGGAATCACAGAAGGCTTGAGTTTTTCAGGGAGTCATTTTAGGAGGGCTGAGATGAGTGAACAGAATATAGAATGTCTGTTGCTTGTCAGCACAAGATATGTTGGTGGTGCCTCTGGCTCAGAGTTAGAATTCTTCAGTAGATAGAAATTCATCAACCGATCTTGCCTATGGCAATGATTAGTGTAACAATTAGGATTAGATGATTTTCTATTTCTCTCACTCTAAATTGAATTTCTTTATTAAATCAATTTTATTTCCAAATAAAAAGAAAGTGACTTGACTTTCATTCCTGGCAGTAATCTGAACTTGATAACTTGGAAACTCTTTACAAATGCTAGCTAAAATATTACAAATATCCTGTTATATGCATTGTCATGGGCCCAAGAAGGATATTCCCAGGTGTAAAAAACAAAGAGAAAAATAAAACCAAAGAGAAAAGGACCTGAGCATATCCTGTAGCAGGATCTGTTTCCTGGTCTCAGTATTTAAGGGACTTGGGTTTTAATGACCTCACAGGAAAATGAAATGAAGTCTTTATCCTACTTATGGTAAGGAATAAAACTGAGACTTTTGTGTAAAAACCAGGTTCCTAGAAAGTCTCCACATTCTGCAAAAAAATGAACTAGAAAATGTCAACCCAACAGCACAGGGAAAAGAAAAAGAAAATTTGCTTATCTTGTTCTGGCATCTCAGTGGGAGAAGAATGCCTCATGGGCCAGTGATTATAGTTTTGAGACCAAATTTGAACTTTTATCAGGACCCACCACACCACAAATACATAATTTTAAAAATTATCTCAGGGCCCTGCCTGGTGGCACAGTGGGTTAAAGCCCAGCACTAAGAAGCTAAAGCCACTTCAGCATGAGTTTGATCCCTGCCCTGGAGGTGACCCATATGGTGCGGCAGACCTCTCCTGACCCACCCACTACTCCCCCATTAGTGTACTTAGTCCAGCTGCCTGTTCTGCTCCCCACTCTGTCTCTGGTGAATCCTCTCACCATCTCTGCACCTCTGGCCTGGACCCCAGTTCTATATGCATAAATAAATAAATCTTTCTAAAAAATTATCACAAATTGGTGATATCCTTAGAGAATCTGACATAAACTAAAGAAAATTAATTTGGAGAGACACAACTTCAATCCAGGTTGCATAAGTTTCCTAATATTATATCTGCAAATGTGAACTCACAAGGAAATATTACAAAATGTATATTCAGCTTCATGAGATCAGTGGAAACAATAACAGTAGGTTTAAATACTAACGATGATCAGATAGTGCAAATATAGAACAAGAATGACATATTAGCATTATTGTTTAAAAAATTAATAAAAATAAACAGGAAAAAGAACACTGTATATAAAACAAAATGGCACCTTACAACTGTCCCAAAATAATGGAGGCAAAATCTGAAGAATGGAAGGGACAAATAGACAATTTAGTTAAAAAAAATGGGACACTTCAAAGTTATACTTTCAAAAATGGATACAACAAGTAGGTAGAAGATCTACGATGAAAGAGATTTGAACAATAATATAAATCAACTACATTGAACAGACGTCTACAGAATGTTCCATCCATGATAGCAGAACATTCTCAGGGCACATCTCTCCAGAATCCATAGTTAAAAGACACAGCTTCTTGGCCCTCCCTGGTGGCGCAGCGGGTTGAAGCACTGCACTGGGAGGCTGAAACCACTTCCACATGAGTTCGATTCCCTCCTGCCCCGGAGGTGACCACATGGCGTGGCAGACCTCTCCTGACCCGCCTGCTGCTCCCCTCAGCAGTGTACTTCCTAGATCTGCCTGTTCTGCTCCCCACTCTGTCTCTGGTGAAGTCTTTCACCACCCCTGAGTCTCTGGCCTGTACCCCAGTTCTGTATGCACCAATAAATAAATCTTAAAAAAAAAAAAAAAAGACACAGCTTCTTGTCAGTGTATGGCTGCTATTGTTTAAAGGAAGATTAAGCAACATACTCCTGATTAATCAAATGATCAAAGAAGAAATACATTGAAATATAAGACATTAAAATATGTTTTATGTTAATATGTAATATATTAAAGAAAATAGAATGGTCTTGTTTAAAATTTATCACCCAACAATTGTGTTTTATATGTGCTTTTACTTTTGCTTCAAAGACAAATATTTCTATCATAAAGTAAAGAGAATGGCAATTGGAAATTCTAGAATAAATGAAAAGCTGTATATGAAATAGCTAAGCTAAAGATAAAGAAAATTATAGATAACATAATTTTCACGATTTCTTTGATCCTGACATTTGCAGCATTCTCCTTAGAGAGGCACAGATTTGGAGACAATTATTTTCTCTTCCTCTATGGATACAGTGATACTAAATGACTCCAAAATAAACAATATACATATCAGCCGGTATGATAAACAGCAAGTATGGATATTAAAATTTATAAATCAATCTAAACAAAACGCAGAAGGCTACAGTATGTCTCACTCAGAGACTTCCCCATAGGAACGTAATGGTGCAACAACAGACATTGAGAATGAGAGAAGAGATGCTCTAAGGTCTCTATTACATAGTCAAAAAGTACTGTCTAAATTGACGAGCCAAGAATAGTGGATATTGTAAAAAACACTAAATCATGAAGTGAGAGAAAATGAGAATTTAAGTTGAAGGATGGGGCTGTGGTCCAATACCCACAAGTTCTGCACACCATATTGAGACAGGTCAGAACTCACAGAGTCAAGTTTTCCAACCACCCCCCACCCCCTTCTCTATTCAACAAAGGAAAACAAGGAGAGAATCTTCTCAGAAGATTCAGAGCCCGAGCGTTAAGACACAAACTTCTTGTCAGTGTATTGCTGCTATTGTCTAAAGGAACTTCAGTCTTACTTGACAGGCAAGCTGAAAGAGGTTTTTGCCTGGGGTATACTAGGTCCAGATCATTTAAGGTGGCACCACAGAAGGAAAAAAAGCAGCTACGTGAGGTGACAGATGTATTAACTAATCTTATTGTGGTGATCATTTCACAACCCATACTGGGATCATAGCTTCCTGTGTACACCTGGAAACTTTCACAGTGCTATGTGACAATTTCATTTCAGTGAAACATGATAAAAAGAAGCTCCCTGAACATCAGATCCTCTTTCCCTTCCCATTTGACCTGAATGTCCCATTTCCTTATGACTCAATGTTCTTGGTAGGTGAGTTCTAGCTGAAGTTTCATAACTGCACTGGGAACTCAAGAATATGCCCGAGCCCCTTTTCCCAGTCTGACAGACCCAATGAGGAAAATGACACCCAGGAAATATCCTGCGGCTGCTTCCTACACTAACCCACTAAGGCACTGGAAAATTGGAAACTGTAAAAGGTGAGTAGACAGGAGGAAAGCAAGAACAAAGAAATGTCAGAATACCAAATATATACTGTGGGCCTCAAGAATCATGTAAGTACAGAAATCCACAAGTATTTTTAGAGAAATGCTCTATTTGGGAGGCTTTGGAGAGAAATTTATAAAGAATTTATATTTACCCCCCCAAAAAAGTCAAATTATCTAAAAGCACCAGATATTTAAGTGTTCAGTCTATTCTTCTTTGAGATAGCACATACCTTTATGACAATTTTAAAAAAGAAAAAGCTTAGTCAAGATAATAGGAACAATTCAATTAATTCCTAAAACATTTGCTCAAGGAATTATTTAAATACCCAGAAAGACTTCAATAAGCCAAAGAAGAATATATGTTTTCTGATAAATCCAGGCCAGGTATGACACAAAGGATTCTCCTGACAGTCCACCACAACCGCGATTTCAGATTTAAAGGTTATGTCATCAAATCATCAAAGACGATTTATTAGCCACCCCCAGGAGCAGTGCAAGCAGCAACAGTGACACAGTGTCAACGAGTGATGGCAGCAGCCACACTCATCAACACACATGTGAACAGCCTGAACTCGGCTTGTGGGAGAGAAACACACGGCAACAGCCTGCACAACAGTCATCCAGTAAGAAGGAGAAAAAGTCAATTCCTAGTAAAAGAAAAAAAAATCAATGAAAGAAATATGACTGGTTTGCACTTAGAGAAATTTACCCACGTGCTCACCCCCTCCCCTGAAAGCTATCCATTCATGGTATTTAGGATACACATCTGTGATTCTCACATTTTTTCTTTAAGAGTTGAGACTAATACCCTGTCATATCTTGTCTGATTGCAGCTGTAACAATGTTGAAATCTTCAAAGACATAAATGGTAAATATTTATCACTTAATTAATGTTAATATTTTGGGATGTTTGTGACAACTCTCAAGATGATTGACAACATGCTGGGGGTAGAGCAAAAGCAGGATTTGGATTTCATGATGTAAAGTACTAGTGAGGATGAAGATCAGATTGAAATTAATCCAGATCCTGAACAAAACTCAGTATTATTTAGCTAAATCAACAGAAAATGCTGTCAATCAAGACTTTTGGCTACTGCTTGATGTAAGATGGCAGCCAGCAAGTAAGTGACACCAGTGTTAGGGTATTCAGTAAGCAGATTGTTTTTCTGCATGGATGGCCACACAAAAGCTCCCATGCCACATGTTCTTCCTGAGTAGGATCCTGCCAGTCCCCCTTTAAGAGGTAGAGTCTGAATGTGTTTTCCTGAATCTGGCCTGTCCTGATGACCCCTTGTTGGGAACAATCGGGAACAATCGGGAATTGAATGAAGTGAAGTACTGCTGAGTTCTGAGACAAAGTCTGAAAAAGCCTGGTGTGACTTCCAGTGTTGGAGGAGTCATCTGCTATATAAGAATTTCTAGTTATTTTGAGGCCACCCTGTTGCCAAGACAATAGGTATTCCTGCATATATTCCCAGCTGAGTCCAGCTTTCATCCAATCTGATATGGGTTTTTTTCCTATACAACCAAGAAACTGATACCAGCTAAGTGTCCTACTCAGCTTAACTCAGTGCTGACACTGTCTACCTGCAGGTAGCACAGACCCACAAGTTAAGGACTGAGTCTCCCCCACCCCAACTTCAGATGTCAATCACAAACTAGTCCAGAGTATCCCCTCTGCTTTTGACTGATCATCTATAGATTATAGACTATAATGACCCCCTTCTTGGACTTGATTAATTTGCTACAATGACTCACAGGACTCAGGGAAACATCTTATTTGCTGGACTACTGCTTTATTATAAAAAGATATAACTCAGGAACCAACAGATGGAAGAGAGATACAGGACAAACTAGGGGGAAAAGACTGAATTTCTCTGCTCTCTGACCTTGCTACTCTTCCGAATCTTCATGTGTTCACCAACCTAGATACTCACTGAACACCCTTGTGTTTTATGGAGGCTTTCTTGCCTAGGCATGATTGATTAAATCACTGGCCATTGGTGATTGTTTCAATCTCCAGACCTTCCCTTTCCAGAGAGAGGAGGTAGAGGAATCTGACCGTTCTAACATTATAGTCATTTTTTCAGTCTCTTGGCAAACAATACTCATCCTTAAGTTACCTATATGCTTTCCAAACGTCTCCTCATTAACATAAAAAGAGACCATTATAACCATTCTCTTAGGATATTCCAAAGGTTTTAGGAATTCTGTGCCAGATACCGGGAGGAAGATAAGTACATATTTCTCATTATATTTCACAATAAACTTCTATTTCACCAAGATGTGAAGCCTGTGAGTTCTCTAGGACCACTTAGCGACCTCAGTCCATGACAAAGGTGACATAAGAATAATTCAACCAAACTGGGTGAATTGCAGACCCACAAAATGAGATATAATAAAAATGTTTATTGTCACTAACTTTGCATTCTTTTCTTATACAGCAATAGATAACCAGAGCATCTTGGCAAATTGTACTAATAGCATTGGGAAAACCTCAGTGGACCCATCTCCAACCAGGCCTGTGTTTCCTTCCACAAAATCTCTGTATGAGTCCGCATGGTCTGCACTCTGGCCATGTGGGGATAATTCACTCTCTATGAAAATGTTTATTTCAATGCCAAGTGACCCTAGCCCATTCAGGTACTTGTTTTCACTTCCTTAGCCATTTGACAGAGATGCTTGGAAAGCAAGAGATAAAAATTAAAAGCTTCTCCACACAAAGAAGGAATCAGAAATTAAAGTAAGATATTTCTGTAAACTGTCATCTGAATTGATGAGAACCTATCCTGTTCTACATAAAACTTCAAAAATATCTTGACTTGTTAAATAAAGAGAGCTAGAGACAGTTGTCAACTCTGTGTTGTCTGATTGCTGATTTGTAACTTAAAATATATTTCTCCCCAAAATTAGAGAAAATGTTAAAGCATGAATCTAAATAATGTTAACATAAGCTGGGCCTCATAGGGTAGGGTCATGAGCTAAGAAAGGGGGAAGGGTAAAGAAAGAACTCTCTCTCTCTCTCTCTCTCTCTCTTTCTTTCCTGGGCTCAGGGCCAACCTCAGGAGAAAGTGAAGAATGTATAGCTGTGTCTTCAGACTTCCATTACCTTGGAGTCTCTTCTTGGTTTCTGTGACCCTCGGGTCACCCCTGGTGTTGGAATAACATTGGCACCTTCCCTTTACAGCTCCTCCCACTCCAAGCTCTAAAAGTAGAGCTCCAGTCACCAATGTCATGTCCTCTATCTAATTGATTCCCTCACTCTCTCCTGCAACAAATTCTCACTAATCTATCAATGGTCAGTTGGTTCTCTCATTTACATTACTAGTATTTCAAGCTACTTGACTAAGTGAAACAAAAAATGATGAGGAGAAACAACCCACAGGCAGAACAGTTCTTCAGCATCTGCTGGCTTTAAAGTGTCTTTCCTCCTCCCTTTCTGAACCTGTAGATTATCTCTAGCTTTTTGGAGGTGGCATGTGCACAAGAGTGAATGATGCGATTAAGGGGAATTCTTGAGGCAATCTCATCTAAGTTTGTATCATTTGTATATTAAAAGCCTTGCGTGTGGGGCCCTCCCTGGTGGCGCAGCGGGTTAAAGAACAGCACTGAGAATCTAAAGCCACTTCCGCATGAGTTCGATTCCCGCCTGCCCCGGAGGTGACCACATGGTGCGGCAGACCTCTCCTGGCCCGCCCACTGCTCCCCTCAGCAGTGTGCTTCATCGATCTGCCTGTTCTGCTCCCCACTCTGTCTCTGGTGAAGCCTCTCACCCTCCGCATCTCTGGCCTGTACCCCAGCTCTATATGAATAAATAAATAAATCTTTAAAAAAAAAAAGCCTTGCGTGTAACTTTCATCCCTCCGGTGAAGTCAGCAAAGGCTGGTTCCAAGTGTTTACTACCTGGCTCAGTGGAGAAAAGCATCCTGACTTTTGGCTTTGCCAATCTACATGGTGTAAATGCTCCCAACATTGCTGATTTTAAGGTGCCAGCCTTCCAGAGCTGAAAATGGACTTGAGGGCTGATGTGTACTGACTGGCTTCCTGAATCAATTGCCTGCTCCAGTCACCAATGTCATGTCCTGTCCCCAAGTCCAAGCAGTCAGGATAAATTTGAGCACTATGTTCGAGAGAAAACACCATTGAAATCCAAAATATACCCTTCTATTTTACCCCTGCAGCCCTGCTCAATTTCCTGCCCCCATACCTCTTTACCTCACCAAACCTGGAACCACTTGGTTTGACCTTGAACTCATCGTGAAGCACTGGTGACCACAAGGGGGCCTCGGTCTCATACACCCCTTTCCCATCCACAAAGTGACTTGAGCCCTGGCCTCTGTGCCCAAGATTCATGTTTGGTGTGCCCGTACAATCTGATGCTGATCACAAGGGTCCTCTCCTTGCCGACAGGCGTCCCTCAGACTCATGCAGACTGGACAGTTTGGCAAGGAGTGGTACTCAACTATGACTTGAGAGTCTTTGATGGTCCAGGCATCCAGTCAATGTAGAAAGTGGATTTACTCTGCCTTGGAGGTGATGAGGCTAAAGCCTAGACACAACCCAGAGTCATACCACTTATAAAGACACAGCCAGACTGGATGAGGCCAAAAACAAGTCTGTCTGACCTTAACACATACTCTCTTTCTGTCATGCTTCTGTTTTTCAAACCTTTCCCCAGGAATCTAGAGTACTGAGCAGATGATTTTTAAAGACATTATAAATATTTTATGAAAATTTTGCATTTTAATATATCTTAACCATTTTTGTAAAACTATACAAAAAAAAAAAAAACAGGCAAAGCCAATGCATTTTATAGCAACTATGAATCAGTCACCTTATGCTGACAGGTTAATGCATGTGACTTCAAAATAAAGTTTCCTTAGTATCTTATGCATATGTAGATTTCTAAATAAGATTTCATTAATGCATTTATCCTTTTTGTGTGGAAAATTGTGCACATGAACAGGATTGGTACGAAGTCGTTAACACAGCAACTGCCAAAGTTTTGTGTTTTTCACCAGGGAGGTATAAGACACATCTACTCCATTGGTTGGGAGAAACTGAACACACTAAAGGGAAACACACTCTACATTCGCCATATGTTTCATGTTCTCACCACTATTATACTTTTAACTCTGCCTGGCTTGATGATTGTTCATACTAGTCTAAACAACATTACCTTTTTATTGAGAGTACCCATCACTGCCTAACCAGTGTATATATTCAGTGTCTATTTTCACAAACTTCCCTCCTCTCCCACCCTCCAAATGTAAACTCTAAGAAGGAATGGATTTTTTTTCTTTTTGTCACAACACCCAGGCCCCTGGTCAGAGTATATATAAAAAGTATCGAAGGTGGTTTTTTTTTTTTTTGAATAGATGGATGAACAAATGAATGAATGAAAACTTAATTTGACTTCTTTGAAATTGAAAGCTACTATGTGACAGAAGCAGGTACTAGGATATATGAGAGTTTCCTAATGATATTGCTAAACATCTCATAATGTTACAACATAAATTTGAAAAGTGTTTTCTACCATCAGTTGTGATTTCAAACTAGCTGAAGATCCCATTCATCAACTCCTTCCAGCTTCTGCATTTACTAATTAAGGAAGCATGCAGTGCTTACACATGGGAGTAATTCAGTTTTGGAACAAAAATGCCTTGCCATTCTGCTTCAAACCTCTGAATCACTTGCACTTAACAATATACTGAAATCATAAACCACACTTAATATGTGCACCTAATATTTATGTGAATTGGTATGTTTTCAATACTATCCAACCTAAAACAATTGCACATATAAATGGAATGTTGAGAGTGAGCTAAGACTGCAAATATTATCCCCAAGAAATGACTTCACAGACCGTATTAATCCAAAAAGTCTCATTGTTCTTACTATCTGGTTTACAATGAGTAAACATTATACATTGGAACTTACAAAATCAATTCGTTCCAACCAAACAAACCTTATCTGTTTTGTAAGTCAGAGTGCTTTTGTTGTCTGAGGGAAACAAAGAATTCCATGGCTTAACAGACATTAAAATATGAAACTTATGGCCCTACTAGGCCGAGCATTCCTCTTCCTGGATGATTGCAACACCTGGCTCTGGGCTATCTGGAGAAAGTCATTGGTTGGTGGCAACCCAGGGGCACCTCGCCAAATCCGTGCCTCATACCTGGGACCAGTTTTCAGCCTCTTGCTTCAGGCTAACACACAGTGCCCAGAGTGGGATACAAGGACTAGCCAGAAGCCAGAAAATCTGAGTTCTCCCCATCTCTGCCATTTATCAGCTGTGAGGAATTAACAATTTCTTAAGCATTCACTCCTTCATCTGGCAAAATGATAACATTAACCACTTTGGAGGACTCTCCGGAGAATTAAAAGTTCATGAGGAGGCAAAGCCTTTAAAATAGAACCAGGGTGATATGATTATTATTTCTATGTTGATACCATTGCAGCTCCGAGGTATGACCCATATACACAGGGCACCTTGCTTTATGTCTGTCTGATAAATATTCAGCAAATAATAATGAACAATAGCTAAAGAGAAAACTAGACAGTAGTAGGTCAGGGATTTTTAGGAGTGTTGAGTTGTTTAGTGCTTGATTAGTGTGGTTTCCCTGAAGGAGGCTCTCCAGCTTCAGTGTCTAAGAAGAGAGGAAGAGCCCAAACCTGCAGACTTCCAGGGACACACCATGCACCACATTGCCCCTACTGCTTAAGTGTGAACTGCTTGAAACAGTAAGGCAAAAACGTCCAAATGCTCCTGATGTAAAAATGCATCCAGATCCTGAGACGGGAAGGAGTTGGAGGAGCCCCTGTTTTCCCACCCCTGCCCCCTGGAAGGGCACCTAAGATGTTGTAGACTTTGAGATCATAATGCTGAAACCCAAATCTCATTTTCCCCAGGAGACCGCTTGGGACCGTGAAAAAGACCCCTGAGGAAAATATCTCTGGGCAACACAGCTGGTGTCAAGCTGAACCCAAGCCTGGTAAGGAAAAGATAGCTTCCCTGCTTCAGGATCCTGTCCCATACCTCAGTATTTCAGGGTGGGAGGTATTACCAACTGTGAAATGAAGAAACTCAGGGTGGTATTGCTTCCAAAGGTGTTCTGGTGCTAGAAAATTTGAGCTCAATGTAAAATAAGTTTGAAAATAAGCAATACTCAAAGTTGAACATTTTCATTTCCAATTGGGCTGCTCAGAGCCTTTTGCCATATCGATTCATAGAGCGACTCCCCAAGATCTCCAAACTGGTTCTGTAGATCCAGTTTCTGAATGTTACATACACAGCCCCTCTTATTCTGACCCATTCCTTGATGGCTTCATTCTGTGGGATGCTCTTTAAGTCTCTAGTCTCAGATATCATCTATTGATATTAATTTCATGGGGTGAAGAATGATGAACTAAACTTTGGCTACCAGTGAGGATGCCACTCAGACAAAACCACAAGTCATTACAAAAAGCCATACACCCCAGATACAGCTTCACTACCCAAGAGCATGGAGACCAGCCTGCTCTCTGCTCTGACTCTTACTCTGCCACACCTTAGGTGCAGGGTTTCACTGGGAACATTCCTCACTGTGTCAGCATGCTTTCTGATGACAAGGATAGAGCTTCTACTCAAAAAAGTACACCCCCCCCCAAAAAAAAGTTAGCTAAAGATTTTAGATTTTATTGGCTTGAGGAACAGAAATGTACAGTGAGAGGTCTGACTTCAGGAGAAGCTGGATCTGGAGCTTTATTCTCTCTATCTGTCAATTCTGCATTCCCCTGTGGTAGTTACATTCTTAGGCAGGCTCTTTTGCAGTACAGCTTTGAAACTCCAGACTTATATTCAGCCACATTAAGTAACCCCCCATTAGCAAATATAGAGTCTCTACTGTCCTAGATGGCCATATAAAATTCTGGGTTTGCACCTCATTAACCTGGTTGGTGTCACTTACTTAACACTGAACCAATCACTGCAACCAGAGCAATGGGACACGAATTGTCCAGGTCTCAACATGTACTGAGGAGAAGGATGTCATTCTACCACATGGCCTGCAAGTGAGTGAAAAATGGTTTGCCAAAATCAAGCCAAGATCAAGCTGTGGGAGGGGAAATGGATGCTAGGCTTAGAGAAACATCCCACTAAAGTACTCTTTGCTGACACAGTTGGTTTGGCAGTTCTGGCCTCTTCCCTCACAGTGCAGTGTGACAGAAGTGGTAGAAAAATCTCTGCACCAGGAGCCTTCCCTTGTCCTACCATGTCCAGTGAGGCTACTCCCTGATGTCCATGCCCCTAGCCATCAAGATGGTTGTCTGTGTCAGTGCAGTGAAGAAATGCTCAAGGCAGAGAGAGATGCTCAGGGGCAGTAGCTGCTGCCCAATGACCACACAGTTCCTGCAGGCCCTGGCTGGGCAATTTCTTCCCAAATATTCAAGCAATAGATATGGCACTGGGGACATGGGAGAGGGCTAGAAAAGAGGAAGAAAAGTAAACATGGTTAAAATCTTAAAATACTATACTAGTTATACTAGTTATTACTTTCAACTTCCTCTGCAATCAATCCTCTCTGACAGAAATGCAATTCAGTATTTGAAGGCTCATAGACTCATGGATGACATAGGACTGAAAGAGGACCTGATGGGCTTACTGTCCACTGTCCACTCAGCACAAGGAATCATCCCCTTAGCAGGCGCCCCCATGGGTTTGAACACACCTCAGTGACAGAGGGCTCACCACCACACAAAGCAGCCTCCTTCATTGCCAGTGAGCCTATCTTGAGCCAAACTCTACCACCCAGAAGCTTCCAACCACTGGTCTTGCTTCTGCCCCCAAGCTCCACCAGCATGGCCTAAGTGTGTGTTAGTGCCATCTGCTGAGGCAGGTGTCTGGGACAGAAATTAATAATGACAACCAAGCAGGCACTCGTGATCATGATCATGAGCTTTCCGGAAAGATGGGTCACACGCCAGGATCCAAGGATACCTCTGGCTTTTGCCCACCTTCTACTCAGAGCTGACAGTTTGAATCTTGAGTCACACCTTGAAATCTCATTCTGCTCTGACTTTCCAACTTGACATAGGTTGTTGTGGGTTCTGTTCTGACCTCACTGCACATGGTTCTGACTTGTCCTGAGATCTAGAAGCTCCTGACAGCCCCTGACCACTCTTTGCTCCAGAGCACCAGTGTAGTGCCATCTGACAAAGGGATCTGCTCTATTTTGTGTGAATCTGAAAGTTTCTCTTTTCTGGACAGATACAACCATGCTCGGGCAATTGGATCAAAAGCGAGTAAAAGCTTCGACCTCCAGGGCTTTGCCCTTGGGTAATGAACGGCCTACCCAAGAGTGAGCAGCAGCTCAGTGACCACACAGATTTTCTCCATGGAACCTGCCAGAATGCAGGGTGAGACTTCCCACCACTTTTGTTATCCAGTTTTCTCTCAGCTGATCCAGACCATAAGGGTCCTGCGAGCTGGATCATGTCATACTACTCATCAGGCTCAACAAACACGTTCCAGATGAAAAGATGAGTGACAAGACATTAAAAAAACAAACAAACAAACAAACAAACAAACACCTTCCACAGCCTGGATGCAGAACCTTGAAAGGGGGACACTTTGCTTTATTGAATTCAGCCCCCCCTCTTCAGCCAGCAAGCATTCCTTCATTCATCTGCTCAGTCAAATCCCATCACATATGCACTCCCCGTCCAGCGTCTTCTGCTTCTACCCTGACAGGCATTAAACCAGTCAAGTCTGCTGAGGGTGAACATTCCTGATGGGGGAAACCCCTGTGCTGCTTTCCTGTTTCTCTTGCCGACCCAAAGGAACCCTTTGACTTTGACCCCTGCTGGCATCAGCAGCCCTGAGTCTCTGCCAGAGCTCCTCAAATAAGAACAAATGGCCACTTGGCAGGGAATCGATGAGCCCAGGGAAGGGCCTTTAGAGGCAGGAGCCCTGTGACCTGCGCCAGATACACTGTGATGCCAACACCACTAACAGCTCCCCCAGCTGCCCTCCCCACCTCCTCTGCCCTGTGGAAGACACACTCTGTACCGCAGCTGGCAGGACCCAGGTGGGCGCGCGCAGGGCAGGGTAGCTTTCTTGACATAGTGTGGGAAGCACACGGAATTACACTGCCGAGGGGCAAGCAGAATGGATGTTGGAGGCTGACAGGCCCAGAGACCCCAGAGCAATTTCACTTGGTTTTGATTCATGGCTTGTCAGTGTGCTAACCAAATATTCTATTTTCATTTTCGCCTTCCTCTCTCTCCCATTGACTGGCATCATAATTGAAAACTGTGGCATGAAGGGCCGGGGCCACCTGTCTGCCGGGCCCTCAATTCCGCTGCTCAGAATGTCTTGCTCCTGAAAGAGGGGGACCGAGGGGGGAAGCAGCAAACAGATGGCGTGCCGATTATATTCACACAGGCCACCCTCCGCTGCCTCTCGGTTATCTCAGCTTGAGCAACCTGGGCCTCCCGCCCTCCGTTCTCTGCCTTACAAGCTTATTCCCGCTTGTTTGCTCAGCTATAAAAAGGATACAGGGCAGCAAGGTGGGCTAAGTTTGCAATCACTCTTTCACTGCTGTTTGCCTGCCAGGAGGCAAACTAAACTGACAAGATTGGAGTTTTAGAAAAAAGAGACTACCAAACTTGGGGTATTTTAAAATTTCCTGATTTCACAAAAATCTCTTAAAGCCTAACCCCCAAGATAACCCCTATTATTTATTGAATCTTTATAATCTGCTATAAATTGCATTTTATCTTGGCAAAGACATACAGGCTAGGGATGGCTATTATCTCTGTTCTGGAAATGGGGAAACTGAGTAAAGAAATGCTTAGAAACTTGTTTGGGGGTCAAACAGTTAAAACTGTTAACTTGTCTGGGATACTCCCTTGGTTTTGATCAAAGAACAAAACCTGAAATAAATAGATAGGTAGGTAGGTAAGTAGATAGATGATAGATAGATAGATAGATAGATAGATAGATAGATAGATAGATAGATAGATAGATAGATAGATAGATAGATGATAGATAGATGGTAGATAGATAGATGATAGATCGATAGATCGATCGATAGATAGATAGCAAAATGTTTCAAATGAGAATAAACATGAGTCTATCAATATAGGAAAAGATGAGGCTTGCACAAAATTCCAGGGGTCCCTGCTGCAGGAGTTAGAATGACTCATTTACCTTAGTCTTAGGGTCCAATTTGAAAAGGTGCAGGAAGGAACTGAGAGAGTGGAAACTGCTAAGGTTCTGAGCCCCCGTAATGTGCAGAGCGGTGTAACTAGGAGCTGCCCAAACCCTTGAGCTCCACTGACCATGTCCTGGGGCCTCACCAGCTCAGCTGACTGACAAGGGTCAGAAGCCCAGGCTGGGAAGGCCTGGAGCGGAGGAGGGTTGGGAGGAGAGGGCACCCTTGGACAGCTGAGCAAGGCTGCACAGGCCAGAATGCTGCCCACTGGGCACTCTGGGCTGGGGTAAGAGTAGATGGTTGGAGGCCAGGATGGAAATGTGAGTGGGGTCAGCTGTGGGGTTGCATGCACAGGGAGAGGGCTGGAGGGCACAAGATACCACAGCTGGTGCAGAGAAAGCTACTGCAAACAGTTCCTACAGCTGAGCTCTTTGAGTAGTCCAGGGCAGGTCTCTAAATCTGTGTTCTTATCCAGATCATCCGCTACGGTGGGAACTATAGCAGTAGAGAAATAAAAATCTAAAACGAACCATTGTCCTATTTTTCAGTCTCACCCCATAGCCTGGGCCATTTTCCCTGCCATTAACAGAGTAATGGGTGCTGGTCTCTTCCTTGTCTTTCCTATACAGGCAGTCTGCTCACACGCTGGGTCCAGGTCCTTAATAATTGGTTACCCCAGAATCCTGAAACCAACAAGTTTTAAATTTGAACATGTTACCAGCCAAAGGGTTTAAGAGTTGTCACTGGGTCAGAACCAGTCTCACCAGTCCTGGGCCTGGCCACCAACTGCTACAAATGCCAACAAAAAGGGCTTTAGTTCAGCAAAAGAAAAAATAATAATAATAATCTAACCCACAGGTTGAAGGCAGAACTAGAGAACTAGCAGGATAGAGGTGGAGGAGATCCAGTTACCTAGTGATGGTGTGAGGTGGAGCGACAGACGCAGGAGCCTCAGGGTGCCACAGGCTTCTGCTGCTGCTAAGGTCAGGGGCCCCCTCAGCACGGGAGGGGGTGGGCAGGTGTGAAGGTCAGTGACTTCCGTTCACAACAGTTGTAACAAAAAGTGAGCCCGTGCACTTCTTATCTCCCTTTTGATGACTCAAAAATAAATAAAAAATAAATAAATAAAACACTCTGCTCCACCCCTGCCAGCACCCCTCTAACTCAGGGTGGCAGAGGTGGCGGTCAGACCAGGGCACCAATGCAGGCAGCATCCTCCCTGGCCTGGGTGGCAGGCAGAGTTCAGCCCTTCACGTGTATGAGGTCAGCCCAACAAAATCTCACTAACTTCCTGCCACAGGTCTATGACCTGACTCCCACTCTTCCCTTCAAGCTGAGTTTATGTGCTTTGTGATCAAACACCACCTATTCCTGGCTACCTGTCCCCCTTGCCTAGATTCTGTGACCAAACAGGTGTCACATGTTCCATCTTCAAAGATGGAAGAACAGTTTCTATCTGTACCTATGGGGTTGGTCAGGCCTCTGGTTATCCAATTTGTGCTAGTTGCTATTGCTACTGTAAGAAACTCCTATAAACACAGCCACTTAGAACAATGTGGTTTATTTTCTTATTATCTTATGGGCTTGGGATGTCATAAGTCTGAGGGAGTAAGATCAAGAGGTCAGCAGGGTGCCACAGCTCCCGAAGGCACCCAGAGAGAATACATTCCTACCTTTTCCACTTTCAAGGGACCACCCACATTCCTTGGCTTGTGGCCCCACAGTGCTCTGACCCTGACTTCTATTGTCTCCTCTCTCTCTACCTCCTCTCTATTCTCTGCCTCCCTCTTAAGGCGATCTTTCTCAGTCCCACTCAGACAATCCAGAAAAACTCCTCATCTCAAGATCCTTCACATAGTCACATCTCAGTGACAGATGCACAGATTCTGGAGGTTGGGTAGTATCCATTTTGGGGAGCTATTGTGTTACCGACCACACATGCACATTCACTCCTGCTCTGGGCAGGGAATGAGGAGTCAAAGCATGGCTTTTGAGGCTGGCACTTAGCTGCTTGGAAGGCTGCAGGAAGGCCACTTGCCCAGAACTTACATGCTGCTCTTACACCAAGAATAAATTGAAAAGTGCAGAGATCAGTAGGGTGCAGGAGAGGAGAGGGATGCATATCATGTGTATGTGCACATGTTCACATATGTATATATTTGTGCCAGAGAAAGGGTGATCTGAGGTTCTGAAAGCAGAGAGAACAAGGAGAAAATGGCATGCAGCATTCCCTCTTAAAATGATATAATAAGAATGTGCATCTCAAATTCCCAAGACTGTTCATTGCTGCATTCCTTTCTCCATGGAAGCTTTTCCCGCCCTCATTTCTATAATAGAGGTCTGAGAAAAACAAATTGCCTTTTGTTGTCCTGAATTTGACTACTGCCCAGTGGCACTGAGAGGCCAGCAGTGTTCAGCTGTAGTTGCACAGTCTGATACTGGCCTCTGAATATGGATTTGCAGAAGAAATTCCAAACTGCTCAGTGCCTTTTGAAGCTGCCTTTCCTGTGTGGACATATCTCTCCTTAACACCCCTCTTGAGCACATGAGTGGGAAAGTCTTAACAGAAGTGCTCTGGGCCTGGCTATACAAGGCGCCCCTAAAAAAAATCCCTGCACACTGTGATGCCCTATGGAGACCAACTGAGGCCTCAGAGGAAGGATTCCAGGGTCACAGCTCAGGAAAGGAATGAGGAAATGAGGAGCTTGAGAGAAGAAAGCTGCCCTCTCTGCTCAGGGGTGTCTGGGACAGAAGGCGAGGCACTGCAGGCATCATCGTGTCTTGGAGGGAGAAGGGAGGGGTTCTCTGCAAAGCCCCCCGATGCAGCTTTTCTTCAGAGTGGGCCAACGGGCTCAAGGGCAGACGGAATCCAGACCCCTCTCTGAAGGGGGTCTGCAGACTCCTTGAGGTCTCTGAGGGCCCCTGGTTTTCCCAAGCATTCAATCCGCAGGGAAGCGATTCTTGCCAGGGCTGTGAATTTCACCAGTGTTTCAGAGAAAACATCGAAATAACCCATCCGGGAGCTGCAGGATCAGCGGGGACAATCTTCACAGTTTCAAATGATGTTGAATTTTTTATATTTCATTTCTGAGAAATTTTTCTTGTTTTTCTATCCAATACTTTTTCACATTTATTTCCTCCATTTACCTCCTATTTTTCTATCAATTTTATTTTTTAAATATGCTTCCCTTGGCTAACCCTCCTTTTTTTCTCCCTTTCTCGTATTCCATGATCTCTTCTCAACTCCTGAAAATATCTGCTCTCCTGAGAGATTTCCCTTTCCTATTGCCAAACCATCCCCTAAATACATGTTTTAATAAGCTCCCAACACTGATCTCCTTACAAATCATTCTTTGCCATTTTGCAATTGAACCAGTGTCTTGGTTAAAATGAAAATTCCCCAGGGCACACAATAAATAATAAAAAAGAATAACAATCAAGAGGGTTATGATTCAGAGCAGAAGGAAATAATGTGAAACAGTCGGACTGTAGTTTGCGAGTCTTATGCTCAAAATGCAAAACTGAGAGGGGGGTGGGTAGGTACCTGGCTCCTCAAGCCTCAGGCCTTATGGGAACTCCAGCCAGCAGCACGTGCTGAAGGCATTGATTTGGGGGTCTTTCTTACAAAGACCTGCCCTTTGCAAGATGCCAGGGGTCATTCTTAGAGAAGGAAGGAACTTAACCTAAAAAATGTTTCATGCCAAGGGAACAAATACTTCATGCCAGGCAATGCACCACACACTGGGACAGTGAAGGGCACAGGCAGAGCAGTCCTGGGTCTGGCAGAGTTGAGGCACAGAGACTAAAGGGCAGCATGCCATAATGGTGACCTAAGCATGGTCCAGTGTCAGAGGACACTAGCTTTCATCCCTGGCTCTTTCCCTGTGACTTCAAACAAGTTGCTTAATCTCTCCAGGCTTTGGTTTCTTCATCTGTGAAACAGAACCAAGAGAACCTATGGTTGTGTTTATCATCCTTATAAAAACCTCAGCCAGTTGTTGCAAGGACAAACATCACCTCTATAAAGACCTGAGTCTACGGCTGGGCCCCAAGTGGGCACTTATTACATGGAAACCCTATCAAGAGGATTTAGAGACCTCACAAACTAACACTAAAATGAGAAGGCCTGAGAGACCTTAGGCAGGGGTGAAGTGAGGAGGTGCAGGGTATTACATAGGGACCCAGACGGGGGCTAAAGCAAGACCATAGAAACCTCATATGAGCTGTAACCCAGGATCTTGCCCCTGTAGGCAATGAGGCCTTTGTGCAGCACTAGGAACCCCAAGCTGTGGGCCTCTGTGAACCCCACCTCAGTCATAGGGAATAGAGTCTCCTCTGATGTTGCCAACCCTACTTGGTCAGAAAGACACTACTTCCCATCATCACTGCCTCTACCATTGAGTGCTCTATTTCACAGGTAAAAAACTAGGCTGAAAGGAAAGTGACTGGCCCAAGGCAACCTAAGGTCGACCTCTGCTATTGTCTGATTGGGTGTGAATATACCGGTCACAAGTGGGGCAGCAGTATCTCCTGGAGAAACCTGGGGGCTGTTGCACAAGCAGTCAAGAGGCCTGGCCCTTCGAAGGCACAGAGCCCTGAGGACCGATGGCTGTGCTCCCCAAGTAATGGTGATTTTGTCTCCCTGTCAAAAGAGGTTCAACACAGGCTGCTTCCACTCTTGGGAAGCAGCAGCTGGACCCACACTGCCCACTAACTGGACCTAGGATCAGTGCTTCTGCTCCTCTAGGTCTGTGTTTACTCAGGGTAGACTTGTTGGAATCAGTCTCAGACTCAGAGACCCACCAAGTACCATGCTGGCTGCCTGGCCTCCTTCCCTCCAGCTCTTTCTTCCTCTCTCCTCTTATTGCCCTTGAATGCATTTAATTGACCAGCTTCTGCTTTCCAATTCATCATAGGTAGGTTCTGTCATCCCAAATGGCTTCACTCCCAATCACAAGCACTTGTTGACTACCTGGACCCTCAAACATTTGAATTTGCTCCCCAGGACATGGTTTCCTCCAAGGCCTCACTACTCAAAATGAGGTCCTGGACTAAACCCACCAGTGCTCCCTGAGAGCTTAGAATTGCAGGATCCCAACCCTGCAGCAGATGTGCTGCAACCAAATCTGAATTTGGCAGTTTCAAGCACATTAAAGTTTGAGAAGCGGTACAGTAGTGCTGGGTACCCTCTCTAAGATTCTTCAAAGCCTGATCCTATGTCCTTTCCTCAAAGCATACTGTGCACAAGGATACAGAGCACTTGTGAGTGTCCACTGGGGTATCAGCACTTTCAAGAATTCTTATACTGATGGTGTTAGTAGCTTGATCTTCAGAAAGCTCTTTTTTCAGATTCAGTCCCTAAAAGATGGGCAGTTTATAAGGGAGATGCAAAGTAAAACCACAATGAGATACTACCTCACCCCAGTGAGTATGGCACATCTTCAAACAACTAGCAACAACAAATGTTGGTGAGGATGTGGAGAAAAAGGAACACTCCTACACTGCTGGTGGGAATGCAAACTAGTACAACCACTATGAAAAACTGTTTGGCAGTTCCTCAAACCGCTAAACATGGAGCTTCCATATGACCCAGCAATCCCACTTCTAGGTATCTACCCAAAAGACACAAAAACACTGATTCAAAAAGACACCTGCACCCCCAGTTTATTGCTGCTTTATTGGCAATTGGAAAAACATGGAAACAAACCAAATGCCCAAAAGTGGACAACTGGATTAAAAAGATGTGTATAAAACACAATGGAATATTATTCGGCAACCAAAAAAATAAATGCATGCCTTTTGCAACAACATTGATGGAGCTGGGAAAGATCATGCTTAGTGAAGTAAGCCAGAAAGAAAAGGAAAAATATCCGACAGTTTCACTCATAGCAGGATTATAACAACCAGGCAAGATAATAATAAAAATGAACAGCTATATACCAGATACATTTTGTGGGGGCGGAGTGGGGAATGGGATCAAAACCAGTGGAGGGAAGGAAATGCACTGGACTATGGTGATGGCACAAGGGTGATTTGGTGATGGAAAGCCCACAGTGATTACAACTGAGATGGAAAAATGCACAAAATGATGTAAAAATGAGCTATTAAAAAAAAAAAAAGATGGGCAGTTAACTCATAAACTGATCACAGGCTGGGTACCCTCATGAAAACTGGTGATGCTGGAAAGAAATGCAGACGTGGCAAATTTTAAATCCGCCGAAACATAATCAGCTTTTGCTTCTGCAGCAATTAGCATAATATTACCGATAATGTTTTACATGGCAATTTTGCTGTAAACATTTGTGCTAATTTGCCATGACCTAATTATTTTATGACATATAATTACGAAGTATTTTTCAAGTCGAAATATTTTTGTTTTACGTTTCTATAATCTTTTTCTAGAAAAAAATTAAAAATCAGCACTCCTACAACTGGATACACACAGTCCTCTTTTAGCTGTTGTTTGTGACACTTAACTTCACTAAACAGGAGGAATTCCCTAGTGTAGGAACGTCGATGATCTTGCATTTGCTCATGACTAATTTGAATTGGGCGTCATTGAATCTGCCTGCTCCATTATTACACTGTAAGGTTGTCAAGTCCATACCCCCAGCCTCCTACCAACACCCACTCACTCCCAAACACGCAAACATTGAATTGGGCAGCAATAGAAGGCGGCAAATGCTTGCAGTGAGAGAAAGGAGGTTGAGTTTCTGTTTTGATGAATGTGAACGCTTTAGCTAAGAAGAGAACAGGCACATTGTATGATTCTCCCTCACAGTCTTCCTAGAGTGCTCTTAACTGTCTCCCCAAATCCAAAAAATACTGAAGCAAACAGCCTTAACCATTCCTGAGTTCTGGGTGGCAAGGTGGAAGATATAATTCTGATCACTCCAATGGGGGCCCAGCAGCACCTAGCCCTTGCCTACTGCTGTTCCCCTCTGCGGAGCAGGTCTAATTAGTGGCAGGTGATGAGGTTTCCAGAACTTCAGTGACCAGGCAGAGCTATATGACTCACATGCCTGGAATACACTGATGGAGATAGTCAGGCTGTGGAAGCTTGGCTGTGCCCACTCAGGCCACCCACCAAGGCATGTCCAGATGGAGTCCAGTCAAGTCAGAAAATGACCTGACCTCACACCACCCCTCCCAAAGGAAGGTAAGCTATTACAGACCTGGACATTATAAGGAGACCTGGGAACAGGGAAAATGAGCACTATGAACCCCTAAAAGCAGTAGGCAGCATAAAGAGTTAAGGGGTAACTATCACAGGCATAGGCACAGGGTCTGTCTGCTCAAACTCCACCAGTGTGGGTTCATTCCATGCCCAAGTACAGTGAGTCAGAACTGGGACCTTGATCTGGATCCAGATCCTGTCTCCACCACATACTCAACCTATAAACGAACACAATTTCTGTGTGTCAGTGGTATCTTCTCTAAAGTGGGAAAAAATGATCATATTCTCTATTCTAAGGATTTTGTGAAATGATGTTAATATTTATATGCTTCTGAACAGGCACATGAGGTTTTATAAAATAAAATAAAATTCCTTCCAGTTTTCCATCTAGACAAGGACTCAATCTGTAAGGAATACATTTCCATTCACCTGTGAGAGGTGAGAAGCAGTGTAGACTAGGCCCTTTGGTGGTGATTGAGCTGATGAACTTTATCCATTTGTTGCAATAAATATTTTTGGATTGAATTGATGGAATGTTAACAAAACACACTCTGCTTAAGGTACTGGTCAGGTCCTAGAGAGAATAAAAATATGAATAAATAAGTTCCCAGACTTGAGGAACTGAATCAGTAGAAATAGGTATGCAAACCAACAATTGTGCATTCAAAGGCAAAACTAATGTGCGCAGTCAAATCACAAAAGAGGAAACAGCTGAAACAAAACTCTACAATTTCTGTTTTCTAATTCACATTTGTAACAATAGATTGCAATGCATTTCAAAGTTTTTATCAGCCTTATTAAGGTATAGTTTATGAGCTGGGCCGTAAAACTCACCAATTCTACATATAAGCACTATCAGTTTTAACAATGCATGGTCACATAAGCACCTCACAATCATAACACAGAACATTTACATCACACCCAAACATTCTCATACCCCTTTGTAGTTAACTCCTTTAATCCCCAATCCCTGATAACCTCTAACCTGCTTTCTGTCAGGATAATTTTGTTTTTTTCCACAACTAATTATACATTGGATTATACATTTTATACTTCCTTGTATGCCTGGCTTCTTTCACACAGCATAATGGTTTTGAGATTCATCCATGCTTTCGTGTGTATCAATGGTTTATTCCTTTTTATTGCTGAGAGGATGACACTTGATAAATGTGCATGAGTATCCATTTACCAGGAGATAAACATTTAGATTGTTTCAAATTTTTGGCTATTACAGAAAAAAACTACTATGAGCATTCATATAAAACTCTTTATATGGATATATATTTTCATCTCTTTTGGATGAATATCTAGGAGTGGTGCTGGTGGGTCACATTATGAGTGTTTGTTTAATATTATACATAACTATAAAACTGCTTTCCAAAGCTTTATTCTATTCTGCAACCCCACAGCAATCAAGGAGAGCTCCATTTTTCCATATCCTCACCAACACTTGATAAGTTCAGTCTTTCGCATTTTAACCATGCTGATAGAGGAATAGTGATATTTCACTGTGGTTTTAATCAACAGCATCCTTTATGTGTACTCCTTTGGTGAAAAAGCTGTTCAAACAGTTTGCCTTTTCTTTAATCAAGTTGTTGTCTTATTCTCAAGTGGAAAAAGCTCTTATTCTGTGCTGGATATCAGTATGTTATCAGATGTCAAATATCAATTTCACAAATATTTTCTTGCAGTTCAAGTTTTGTCTATTGATTTTTCTAACATCATGTCTCAGAGGGAAAAAATGAATGTTTATGAACTTCAATATAATTCTATGATTCATGATTTTTTTGTGTGCCTTAATATAACTCAAGTTATGGATATTTTCTCCTGATTTCTTCCCCGAGTTTCATAGTTTCAACTCTGACATTTATGTCTCTAATGTATCTTAAATTATTGTTCTTAATTTTGTGCATAAATGGTCAAGATTTACTATTTTGCATATGGATCTCTAATCATTCCAGAACATATGTTTTAAAGATTATCCTTTCTCCTCTGAGTTACCTTCACACTTTTGTGGATTATTAACTGACTATATATGTGTGGGATTCTTTCTTGACTTTCTTCTGTTTAATTGATCTATGTGTCTATTCTTTGTCAATATTCCACTGTCTTGATGTCTGTAGCTCTAAGCAGGTTTTTTTTTTTAAGATTTTTTTTAAATTTATTTATATGTGCAGAGCTGAGGTACAGGCCAGTGGTTCAGGAGAGGTGAGAGGATTCACCAGAGACAGAGTGGGGAGCAGAACAGGCAGATCAACGAAGTGCATTACTGAGGGGAGCAGTGGGTCAGACAGGAGAGGTCTCCCGTGCCATGTGGATCGCACCCACGCGGGGGACGGAACTCACACTAAAGTGGTTGTGGCCAGCTTGCTGTGCTACGTCTTAACCCATTGCATCACCAGGGAGAGCGATAACAAGTTTTGAAATGAAATAAAGTAAGTCCTCTTGTTGTGTTCCCTTCTTGAATGATTAGGTTATTCTAAACCCTTTACATTTCAGTTTAAGTTTTTAAATCAGCTTGTCAATTTCAACAAAAAGTCCAGCTGACATCTTGACTGGGAAGGTGTTGAATCTATAGGGCAACTTGGGAGGAACTAACATCTTAAGAACATTGCATCTTTTCATCCAGGAATATAATTATCATGATAACTTTCACAGTTTATAATTGAGAGTGGTATATAACTTAGTTAAACTTTGCTTATTTTTGGGTATTTGTGTTACTTCAAGGTATTTACCCTATTAATAATGCTTTGCTGATATGGTATATTGTGTTAAACATAAAAAAGTAGGGTACAGGCCCTCCCTGGTGGCGCAGCGGGTTAAAGCACTGCACTGAGAAGCTAAAGCCACTTCCGCATGAGTTCGATTCCCGCCTGCCCCGGAGGAGACAACATGGCGTGGCAGACCTCTCCTGACCCGCCCGCTGCTCCCCTCAGCAGTTTACTTCCTCGATCTGCCTGTTCTGCTCCCCACTCTGTCTCTGGTGAAGTCTCTCACTGCCCCTGAGTCTCTGGCCTGTACCCCAGTTCTGTATGTACAAATAAATAAATCTTAAAAAAAAAAAAAAGTAGAGTACAAAATTGCATAAAGTTTATTGCAAAATATATGGAACATATACACACATATGCATGTAATACACACACATTAAGTAGTCTAGGGATAAACATAAAGAAACAAAATTAATTTAAAAATACTAGGGAGATATTACTGCTGATGTATTATTTTTGCTCTGCTTTCCAGATATACTTTGATATGCATATGCAACACAAGTCTCTTCCACCTATCTCAAGCAATAGAGGCCAGAGACTGTATAGCAAACCGGTGGTAACCAAGCAGGCCCTGAGAGGATGCAGTTTTCCCAGTACAGAGAAAGAGGAGGGGAAATGCCAGGCCAAAGGAAAAGTATGAACAGGATATAGCAGTGTGAAATAGGGAAGAATATTGAGGGGGTTGCTGGTAATTTCTTATGCTAAACAAAATAGGGTGGAGATAAAGAGACTGGGGTCAGATTAATGAAGAGGCTGGATTATAAAATTCCCAACATGTGACTATAGTATTTAGCACTTTACACTTGGCAGTGAGTCAAGCAGACTTCATTTTAGAGTAATCACTCAGTGAGCAGCAAGTGAAGAGGCTAGAAAGATTGGACTCTGTGACACAGCAATCAATTAGAAATTCATGCAGAAACATAGGTGCAAGATCAGAGGTGACTGGACTCAGGAAGTGACTGGAGCTGAAGGCAGCTGGCAGACTACAAACCCTGCAAGAGGAGTGGATGTTGTCATAAAAGACAAAGTGGGATTTTCACTATTCACTTAAATGAGGATCCTGGAAATAGAGTATGGGCAGGTTTAGGGGTCAGAGATTAAAGCTAATCTTATTCAATATTAACTTGAGGTGTCTTTCGGGATTCAAGTACAGATATCAAGGAGGCAATTGACTATGGCATCGGTGACTACCAAGCGTTTAGGCTTAATGTACAAATATAGGCATCCTCCGCAGAAAGCAATTTTTCATATTCCACAGACCAGGTAGGTTCTAGTTTGGTTACCTGTTCTTATATTGTAAGCTATCCACAACTTAGTGGTATAAAACAAAAATTATTTTATATGCTAGATTCTGTGGGACAGGAACTCAGGCAAGGCACAGCAAAATGGCTTGCCTCAATGACTCAGTGTGGAGTAGACATGTGGTTCCCTAAGCACAATTAGTGTTCTGAGAAAATTTTAGCATATTGCAGACTGCAAGTGCACAGTTTTCCAGCAGGCATGGGGAAGAAACTGGGTGAAAGGGGAGATAGGTAAAGTCTGGTTTGGGAAGATAGTTCAGGCATGAAAGTATATGAGATTGTGATGCCTTAATAAGACTTGATTTTTTGCCATGACTGTTATAATCAAGGAAGTTTGGAGTGGTAGAAATTTCTACCTAATTCCTGAAGGAGGGCAGATAGTAAGTGTTCCCTGGTGTATCCCTGAGTGGTATAGAGACATAGGGTAACATTAGTAGGCCCCTAAGACCTACCCAAACTCCTTTGTTCATGGGTGTGTGTGATTCCTTAAAGCTACTAGTTAGTTCTCACGGCAAGAATCTAAATGAAGTGGTATTCCTCAGTTATTCATAAAGTATAGAAAAGGATAGGTACAGGACAGAGCTGAGAGAATAAAGAGTATTCTCTAACTTAAAAGGGGTAGAGAGGGTTATTCCATTGAGGTAAAAAATGGAGATGAGGAAGAAAAGGGACTCTGTGGCAGTAAAGGTGGAGATGTATTTCCTATTTGTGGACATAAGTTCATTAACTGTCCATGCTCACAGAAGTCACTGTGGCCGCTGAGAAATGGTAAGAAAACATTGTGCTATGTACAAGTGCTAGTTTATGTTGAAGCTTAAGACCCACCAAAAAGAACAAGTCCTGACAAACAAGAAATGTTGTTAGTCAGGAACTCTAAAACGCTATGCCCTGAGATTAAAGGCGAAGTGAATAGATGAGCCCTCAAATGCATGAACCCAAGCTATGAAAGATTTTTATCCATTATCTGACAGAAGTGATCTGCCCTTAACTTAACTACTAGACAGAAGAAAATTGAATCTTCTGTGGAAGAAAAAAAAAAACATCAAACAGAATCTCTACAATTTTTCATTTGTGGAGAAAACAGTGTTTTTGTACACTGTCAAGCATTCCATAAGATATAATAAGGCATGACAAAAGCTAGGATGAAATTATAATAACCAAGAGGGGAATGAAATCTAACACAGAACATTATGAAATTGCCAGATTCAGATTTTGAAATAATTGGTGTTCATATGTTCAAGAAAATATATATAAAATCGAAATGTTTACCAGAATCTACAGAAGGAATCAAATGGAAATGTTAAAGCTGACAAATACAATGACCAAAATTAGAATTAACTTTTATATCTTCAACAAAAGACTGGAGGAGGTAGAAGAAAGAATTAATGAACTGGAAAGAGCAGTAAAATAAAGATATACAAATTGAAACAGAAAGAAAAAAAAAGAATGGCAAATATAGAAAAGAACATTGAGGAATATGGGGTAAACTAAAAAGGCATAATGTGGATAATTGAGAACCTGAAAGAAAAAGAGAAAGAGAAAATAAGGCCAAAGCAATATTTGAAGTGAAAATGGCCAAAACAGACTAAAGGATTTCAATCCCCTGATATAAGAAATTGTATAAATCCCAAACAGTTTCAATATACATTAAAACAGACATACCTGTACACAAAGCAGAAAAATTGCTATAAACCCAAGACAGAAGAAAATCTGGAAAAGCAATCAAAGAAAAATGGCCCAATAAAACTGGCAAGTTAATTTTAACACAGAAAATAGAATAAGAAGACTATGAAATGTCACCTTTAAAATGATAAAAGAAAATTAGTTCCAGCCCAGAATTATATGCGCAGAAAATATAGTCTTCAAAAATGAGATAAAATAAAGGCATGTAAAACTGGCAAAAATTAGAAAATTTGTTATCGGGAGATTTTACATTCAAATAAATAAACACTAAAGGAAATTGTACAGCCAGAAGAAAATTGCCTTATATAGAAACAGGTAAAGTGGACAGGAGTAAAGAAGATTCAAAAGCATAAATATGTAGATAAAACAAAATGAATACTGACTTAAAAATAATGTGTTGGATGGATTCATTCAACATAAATTAAAATTAAAATCCAACTTGTAGAAATTGACAAGCTAAATCTAAAATCTATGTAGAAATCAAAAAGCCACAAATAGCCAAGGGAAAAAATTGATATACTTCCAAGATTTTAATAAAGTTATAAACATACTTAAGACTGATAGAATGATGTCATTATACACAAATGAATCAATAGTAGGAAATAGTCTAAAGACAAATTCATTCTTATTTAGTCAACTGATTTGTGACAAAGGTGTGACTATGGTTTCTGTGAGGAAATTGTGATCTTTTAAATTGATTCTGCCAGGTCAATTTGATATCCATATGGGGGTAAAAGAATCTTGACCCCAATTTACACCACTTGCAGAAAATCAATCCCAGATAAATCATGGGCCTAAATTTGAAAGGTAAAACAGTAAAGTTTCTAGGAAACAATACTGAGTCAGGTAAATACTTCTGAAACAAGACGCAAAAGCACTAACCACAAAGGAAAGATTGATAAATTGGCCTTTATTAAAATTAAATATTTCTGCTCACCTAAATATACCCTTTATAGTGGGAGTATGCAAAACTAAAGCCACAGGGTAGAAGACATTCCCAATACTCATATTTAGTATATACGAATACATCACATAGATATTATATTTGGTTATTATATCATAGAGATACATAAATATGCATTTACAAATACTACTTTTTAAAAAAGACATGTCACAATGAGTTACCACTACATGCCCAAACCCATCCCCAGAATGGCTAAATTGACAAGGAAAGATAATATTGACAAGGAGATGCAGAGCAACAGCAATCTCACAAATAACATGTGAAGTATAAAACAACTTTGAGAAATATTTGTCAGGATCTACTAAATCTGAATATATGTATGTTCTATAACTAGCAATTTCACTTCTATGAATTCAACACAAATGTGTAGACTCTTAATAAATGACTGGAGAGGAACAGAGAAGTTTCTAGAGTATTAATGAGGATCTTTGCCATGATGGTAGATATAGAAGTGCATTCACTTTTTTTAAAAAGATACATGGATGGAACTGGAAAAGATCATGCTTAGTGAAATAGCTAAAAAGAAAAAAAAAAATACTGGATGGTTTCACTCAGAGCAGGTAAACCAGAGACATTCTATAGGGGAAGAAAGGTAAACAAGATCAAAATGGGGGTGGGAAGAGCATGTGGGATTACAGTGATGGCTCTTGGGTGAAGTGGAGGTGGGAAGTTCATGCAGATTACAACTGAGATGAAAAAATGTACAGAATGAAGAATAATGTAAAATTATATAAAATTTTAAAAAATCCATCAACAGTATTCTATTTCTTTTACCCTGATACACTTTTATAAGCTATAATTTAGAAAAGTTTTATTTAAAAAAAAAAAAAAGCACACCAAACCTGTGAAATTCAGAGGGCTAAAAGCTAGAGATATGGCAGAGTTTACAAACAGACCCATTCATGAGAAGTCACCTGAATTAGCACAGAGGTGTGACTCTGATTTCCATATGGAAAATCCTGGTCTTTCAATTAAAATTGTAAGTTTGGTGTTCAAACATAGGATGAAATTGGGGCCAGAGCTTTTCTCGGGTCTTGACTAACTTCCAGATTCTGTAATTCTCTAAAATTTCGATCTATCATCCTTTAATGGAACAAAAGTAGGGGTTTTCAGGGAAACTGACAATTTTGCCTGAGAATAAGTGGAAGTTATTCTTTATTGTATTGTTTCTATTGTGTTAACAATGGTTTACAGTACTGTGTAATATGTGGAGGTATAAGTTCATATGTCTTTAAATGTGTAGTAACATACCCTCCATTAAAGCACCCTGAGCCACAGTCCACTGGGTCCATCTTCCATTTATTCCCCAGGCCCTCGGGTAGCTTAAATCCCACAATTAGATTACTAGGGTTTGTTTCAGTTTGGTTTTGTCTGCTACTTTCTTTTCTTTCTCTCTATTTCACATACAACTGAAATCATCTGGCATTTGACTTTCTCCTTCTGTTGTATTTCACTTAGCATAATTCTACAGTTCTATCCATGTTGTTGTAAATGGCAGGGATTCATCCTTTATTATAACTGAGTAGTACTCCATTGTGTGTCTATACCATAGCTTCTTAACCATAAGTTCTTATTATTGGGAACTTAGTTCCATAATGTGGATATTGTGAATAGTGCAGCAGTGAACATGCACATATGTCCCTTTGAAATAGATATTTACTAAACCAAACTTGCCAATACCCTATCCACCTCCAACTTTGGAGGGGAGTCCCCTAAGGTCTCAAGGTGCAGTGTATTATATTTTTTCTCTGCCCATTTTGCTGCATTAAATTGACCTAATTTTTAAAAGTATCTGTAGTGTTAACTTATTGAGTTGAACTACTTTTACTTTACCTACAGGTGGCACTGTTTTATTTGATTTTTGGCATTTGCTGGTTTCTCAGATGCCAAGACCTGGTTTACAAATGCAGTATCATGGCCCTCCCTGGTGGCTCAGCAGGTTAAAGCACAGCACTAAAAAACTAAAGCCATTTCAGCATGAGTTCAATCCCCACCCCTGAAGCGATCTACATGGCACAGCAGACATTTCCTGACACATCCACTGCTCCCCTCAGCAGTGTACTTCATCAGTAGGTCTATTCTGCTCCCCACTCTCTCTGGTGAATCTTCTCACCGGCCCTGAACCTCTAGCCTATACTCCAGTAATGTGTGCATAAATAAGTCAATCTTTAAAAAAACAAAAACAAAAAACAAATGTAGTATCAACAGGTAAGGAATGGGCCTGGAGAGTCCCAACTACTGGTGCAAATATGCTGGGTAGGTAGGGGTAGGGTAGGTTCTTGCTTGTGACATCCCTGATAAACCTTATTACTGGAGCCCCAGATCCAAGGCACTTCTGTCTCTTTACTACTATTCTTCATGAGATCAGTACTGATCCTCAGAGGTTCAGGAGAGGCATTTCAATATAGCACAATGACTCTGTCCTTATTACCAGTGAACCAGCCTGTGGGGAACACCCCAGTTCCTGTGCACATGTTTTCCCTCAGCCAAGGGTATCTTCCTCCACTCCATTTAAGTCTCCCTCCTCAGGGTTCCTGACTTATCTGGCAACCCCTCCATCTGTTTCTTCCTCCCCTGACTATACTATCCAGGTATTTATCTCCACCTATTTTCTGTTCAGAGTAGCATGACTTTCTGTTCTGTCTCCTCTCTTATGCCCCATTATATGATGGTCTCAATGTCTATGGAGTGATCCAGTTTCTTCACAAGCCAACATAATGTCCCACTAGGTAGCTGCTAACAGCATTCTCAAGAACAAAGCAAGGAACTTCCTCTGTTGTTCAAAGGTGACCAATCCCTGTCCCATTTTGCTGAAAGTTTTCAGATTCCCTACTGCCTTCTCATGGACCAATAACAATAGTGTTTTCTATTTCACCATTCCAGTCCTACTTCAAAACCTTCTGAAGCTCATCATCTCTGTTTTCCAATGGTATAGTTGACAAGTCTGAGTTTTGTCTGAGATACGGTCCTGAGTCAGTATTATAACTTCTGGAACATAGTAGAAAATGGCACTATTTAAATGAATGATTTAAAATTTATGCAACTTCCAAAGAGAAGATGAGAGCTGAAGATAGGCTTCACGAACACCAGGGATTGCAAATCAAAAAACCTGTAACTTCTTCATACATCTTCCTGAGAAGTTGTCCTTGTAATAAAATTGACTCCCTCAAACAGGAAAGTTGGAAGACCCTAAAGATGATTGCACAGATGCAGGAGCCGACAATGTGAGCCCAAGACTGGTGCCATCATCATTATGGGACTATTTCCAATGAAACCAGAGCCAGCACAATATTATGCCATGGTGCCAGATTGCATACAAGCATATGCCATAGGACCATGTATCTTCACTGGTCTTGGGCATAGGTGTCTTTCACTGGCTTCATCTGATAAGACTCCTTCAAGGCACAGATGAGGAAGCCTGCAACATCTATGCTATTGCTCTTTTGACACATTTGGTTAGCTTCAGGGGTTTCACCCAATCTCCCATAAGAAGTAGTTGTTCCCTAAACACCCATTCTCTTGCTTTCCCACATCTGTGTCTCTACTACCATCATTATTTTCTTCTGGAATGTCCTTCTCATCCTCCCTTACCAGCTATAAAAGCCTCATACCCCACTTTCCTACTCAAAGGAAATGGCACCTCATTCCAAAGTTTCCCTAAATCCTCATCTGACCTATCATGCGACTAGACTGTTTAAAATCTCCCAATGGCTCTTGGTCTCTTCAGAATATAACCTAAACTCTCCTGAACCCCATAATGTTGTTTATTCTCTAACGGAGAGTTAAACTTGATGACTTCTCATTATAGCTACCATTTGTGCACAATATTCCCCTTATGGCCTTGACTCCATGAGGACAGAAACCTCTCTAATTCCCTGCTCTTTTCCATTTGGCATTGTGTGGACTTGGCACACATGAAATGGTATTGATCAAATAAATGAACAAAAGGCAATAAAATTCAAATAGAAAACTGCAGGGGACATAGTAGATTCATCCCAGCTTATTTCTGAGCAGAAGTACTCAAAAACCAATATCAACTAATCCTAGAAGCATAACTACAAAATGTCCATGTCAGAAAGAAACACCTAGTTCATTGCTTCTAGGCTCACCCACCACCTGTCCCTTTAGACTAGAATCCATGTATTCTTTGGTATAGTCAAAGGCATGGCAGAAATATTCATGACCAAGGAAGATAAATATTCAGGGCGGGAGGTGTGGAACAAGACTTTTTCTCCTATGGGTGCGTACGAGAGCTATGGGACCAGCAGATAGGACCAGATGGGGTGAGTAACATTTATTCATTTCTAAAAGAGTGAAAGGTCTCATTGTTGAAGAAGAGTAAAGATTCAGTTAGGTCAGGGTATAGAATGTAGGATGAAATTTGGCAAAATTAAGGTACAATATGGAGTCTGATGCTAAACTGACTGAAAAGGATACAAAGTTTGGATGTGTGCCTGACAGCAGTGAGTAGTAGAATTAAGGATAGTTGTGGAGAATCATTTCTCACCAGAATGGGAGATGGATGAACTTCCCAGACAGCCATGAATGTCAGGAAGTTGGCTGAAGGCTTGGTCTCAGGGAGGTAGAAAGTGGGGAGTCTGCACTAGATTTGGCCAATAGACCGTAATTAAGAAACACAGGCATAGAAAGCTTGATGAAAGTCCATTATCTGTTGATATGTGTATAATAGAAAAAGAAATCAGTCAATGTTTATGCCTTGATGAGGTTAAATAGTAGTATCTTTCCGGACACAAGGAAAACAAGAATGACACAAAGGAGACCTTGAATTCCATTTTGACCGTGATGGGTGTGAAGAGCTATTGACATATGACTGGGCATTAGGAGCTACCAATGAATAAGTGGGTGGCCGGATCTTACCACTTCTTTCATCCCTACTCCAGCCCCTTCTTCACACTACCAGATCACTTTTCCAAACTAAGAACTGAAGTGTCTTGTTAACTCATCTTGGAACTATAATACAGATGCAGGGAACATTCCACCTTCCACTCCCCTACCTCTCCTTTCCCAAATCTCACTGTGGAGGACAAAGTTAAAGACCCCCATGATGTCCCAATCCCTGGCACTGTGACTGTTACCTTACATAACAAAAGGAACTTCCCATTGTGATTAGGTTAAGAACCTTGAGATGGGAGAATATCCTGGATTAACCATGTTTGTCCAACCCACTCACAAGAATCCTTAAAAGCATAGTCTTTCTAAGTTACAGAGAACCAGAGAGGTGAGACTATGTCAAAGATTTAATCTGAAGATGTTGATATGGAGGATGAAAGAGGGAACAGGAACCAAAGAATGTTGATAACTGTAGAATCTGGAAAAAGCAAAGGAATAGATTCTCTCCTAGAATTTCTACAGCTTACGTGATGCATTAACTTTAGCCGGGTGAGATTCACACTAGTTCTGCCCTACAGAAAAATAAGTTATACTACAATCAATTTTTTTAAGCCACCAAGGTTGTGATAATTTGTTACAGCAGCAAAAACCTACAAAAACCTACTACCTTCAATTCAGGGTCATTCTCCCTGAAATTTAATTTCCTATTGGAAACAATTGACAGTTTTTCAAAAAAATAAGAAAAAAAGAGTCTATAGGGAAAAAAAAGGCCCAGGGTCCCCTTTAATATCAATAGTTCTGGCATTTGAAGAGGGCCAAGGACTATAATAAAGCAATTCATGTCATGGAACTAGATGAAATCATCTAGTGAGAAGATAAGGTTTGAGGAGAAGGAAGCTCAGGGAAAGAAGATGAGACAGTAAATGAGACAGGAGGGAAGAGAGAAGGGGAAAACAAAGATGAAATAATGCCAGCAAATCCAGGAGAGGATGGCATTTAAGTTGTTGGTCAAATGCGCAAAGTGCTACAGAGAAGAGAAAATTGAATTTGACATCAAGCAGGTCACTAGTGGTCATCAAAGGAAGCATTTCAATGAAGATAGGGCAAAAGTCAGAATTTAGATGGTTGAAGATAGACTAGAGAAAGAATTAAGAAGCAAATAAGCAAATAAAGCCTTTCAGAAAGGACTATGCATTATTCATCTTTATATCCCATAATACTCACCACAATGCCTGGAACACAGTGGGTGCTCATTAAATGTTGAATTGAGGGAAGTAGTGGAGTCAGTAGGTAGAGACCAGCACTTCTCAAACTTTATTGTGAAGACAAATCACCTGGTGATTCCAATATACTAGCTCTGGGGTGAGACCAGAGATCCTGCATCTCTAATCAACTCTCAAACGATGCGAAAGATGGGGATTGCTGTGGCCCTCATTTTGAGTAGTAGAGACCAGGATAAGTTCCAAAACTGTAGGATTTGCTGAATTCAAGATATACATCTGCACAATGGAATCAGATCAGATACCAAACACTTCCAGCACCTTGGAGTAAACATTAAAAGTTATGTAACCCTCTCTCCACACTGTAGCACAATTGCTTCCAAGATTAGCACTACCACTAACCTCTCACTTATCAACACAACTATTCCTATTCTACTACTGATTAATACAAAGGGTGAGAGTTTGAGGTAGTCTTAGGGAGAGGTTTTTTTTTTTTTAAAGATTGATTTATTTGGTCCTCCCTGGTGGCACAGCAGGTTAAAACACAGCACTGAGAAACTAAAGCCACTTCAGCATGAGTTCGATTCCCGCCTGCCCCGGAGGAGACCACATGGTGTGACAGACCTCTCTTGACCTGCCCGCTGCTCCCCTCAGCAGTGTAGTTCGTCGATCTGCCTGTTCTGCTCCTCACTCTGTCTCTGGTGAAGTCTCTCGCCGCCCCTGCACCTCTGGCCTGTACCCCAGTACTGTATGCATAAATAAATCAACCTTTAAAAAAAAAGATTGATTTATTTATGCATACAGAACTGAAATACAGGCCAGAGATGAAGGGCCAGTGAGAGGACTCACCAGAGACAGAGTGGGGAGCAGAATAGGCTGACTGATAAAGTTCACTGTTGAGGGAAGCATTGGGCAGGTCAGGAGAGGTCTGCCGCACCATGTTGGTCACCTCCAGGGCTGGGGATGGAATTCGCACTGAAGCAGCTGCAGCTGCGTCCTAACCGGTTGCACCATGAGGGAGGGCCCCAGGAGAGATGTTTTAATCCTTTGATTTTAGGCATTCCAAATATTTGGATTCAGAAAGAGCCCTCTGGCTTATGACCCTTCCAACAATCATGTTGCTCACAGTGGGACAAGGCCCCCAAATGAATGTATTGTTCTTTCAACAAGAATAGTGGGGGGCACCATGCTGTGTACATAACAAACACTTGGGGAAGGTGAATAATCCCAATCTTAACTACTTGCCTATGTCCCAATCAAAAGGAAAGTTTTTCAACATCTTAATATAAAATTCCATGAACTATGGCATTAAATGGCACCACCATAGAGAGAGAGAGCTGGGTTTTGAATGACAGTGTTGAACTTTCTAAGAAATTTTATCAAGAAAACTAAAGAGGAGAGTAATTCAGGCAAAACTGGTGAGGCGGGCCTTTTGCCTTAAAATCAGTGCCCATTAACTTCATATGCACTTTTGTTCCTCAGTTTTTGTGCTGTCCCAACACAAAAGAGAAATTTGGTCAAGAGAAAGGAAAGTAGGCTAGCAACTAATGGTTAGAAAGTCGGCCAGCACTCTCTCCTTCAGTAGACTATCACACAGCATTCATCCTCATTGGCTTAGGCAAATTTCACATTACTGAAACCCCCTTGGCTAACCACTATCCTGAGCTTTCTTGCAACTCTGCGGCTAAGACCAACCTGTATGTTATTTTAGTCTTTGACTATCAGCAGTTACTGTCTAGGAGAGCCCACCTTCTTTAAAAAGGAAACTGGGTCAGGCCCTCCCTGGTGGCACAGCAGGTTAAAGCACTGTACTAAGAAGCTTAAGCCACTTCCGCATGAGTTCGATTCCCGCCTGCCCCGGAGGTGACCACATGGCGTGGCAGACCTCTCCTAACCTGCCCGCTGCTCCCCTCAGCAGTGTACTTCATTGATCTGCCTGTTCTGCTCCCCACTCTGTTCCTGGTGAATCCTCTCACCCTCCACGTCTCTGGCCTGTACCCCAGTTCTGTATGAATAAATACATAAATCTTTAAAAAAATTAAAAAAAAAAAAAGGAAATCGGGTCAGGGCTCATTGATCCCATCTGGAAAGACCTGGGTTGAGTGTCCATCTCTAAAGTACAGAGGCTGGGGCAAATAATTAAATGTCCCCACCTGACAGGTTTACCTTAGGTCAGATGTTCTACTCTCTGGACTATTCTTTGTCAGAAGAGCTACAAGTGAATCCCCCTCTATCAAATCAAGTTCCCATCACCACAGCAAAGTACAGTGACACTAAGAGGAAAATGCAACAAAGGTCCACCACATTGAGCTCACATATTTGGGCTCATGTTCTTATGAGAGAAATTCAGACTCCTGACGACAAGTAAATAACTCACAACCCCCAGCAGATTTTTTTCTGTCTCCAACACAGCACCCATGTATGCATCCCTGCCTAACTGTTCTGACCATACCAGCTTCTGATCTTCTGACCCATCTTCCCTGACCTTCAGGTGGCAAATCCACCCTTTTTTCTCTTCTATTTTGCAGACCTGACTGAAGGTCAGTTCTGCCTGTTGCTTCACTTAACACACCAGAGTTAATCCCTGTCTCTTGTTTATCTCCTCACCAAGGAAGGGCTTAGGAAGGAATGCATGCTAGCCTATAAATAAAGGAAAGAATAGACAAAACCCCCACTGTGCAGACCAGACTGGAATCCTGCCTCCGAAAAATCAATGTCTCCATTTCTTTTCTTTCTCATGAGTCAAACTCGAGGCTTTAGAGAACAGCACATCGTCAATTGAGGTATGACGAAAGAATGGCTTGAAGGTATTGTGTTTTGCAGAAGGACCACGAGAGAAATTTTCAGTCACTGTTGTTGGTATTTTAAGAGATGTTTACATCACAGTACACCCAGTGTCTCAGGTGTGCTTTGCCTTTCTCGGTGATGCTGCTGTTGATAAGTCCCTCGACAATCAAAAAAATCAATCAAGGCAATTTTCCCTCTAAATCTATTAGCTCACCAAAAAGTCAGGCTAGCCTAATAAGTAACACTCATGCATTCATTCATGTTATTTATTGACAGGCCGCACACAATATGGTGGTAAAAACCATGAACTTGGGAGCCATAAGAATTGATTACTCAGTTCTGTCTCTTATTGGCTGAGTGACCTGGGACAGGTTATTTAATCTTTGAGCTCCCATTTCCCACATATTTGTGAGGATTCCCTGAAATGATATTTGTAAATTACCTGACATGTAAAAATTACCCAATGTGTGTTCCTCTTTAGTACCAGCTATGTGGCCAATACTGTGCTAGGGGATCCAGGCCAGTTTATCTCTTGAAAAAGACATAACAGATTAAAATGAGATGAGATATTAAAGAATAGAGGCTTCATTCCACCTGGAAATCTAGGACCAGGGAGACAAAGGGACTTGCCCCAAATCACAGACTATTATGGCAGGTCTGGGTCAGGGCTCAGTGTCCTGATTCCATCTTTGTCACACTGCTTCTTGTCAGTGTAAAGATTGTTCCAAACAGGCCAGCATCTATAAGACTATTCTTCCAAGCTGTGGAGATACAGATTCCATGTCAGCATAGATCTACAGGCCTGTCCTGCAGCTCCACTTCCCCACCCTCCAATTACTGCCTGGTAATGAACCTACTGCCTCTTGCTTTTGCAGTCTCGAGATTGGTAACAAGGAAAGAAGGCCAATGGCTCCCAGCCCAGATCTGAAGCAGTGTCCTTCAGTAGGTGGCTAATGTCCAGAGTCCCTACAAACAAACACGGCAGATCATAATCACTGATTAGGTAAGAAGGTAGGTCAAGAATAGACAAGACCCTGTCCCTGGCACAAATTCCCCAAATATAACAGTACAGACTTCTGCAGCTGGTGGACAATCTGGTGGCTCACAAATACCATCTAATGATCTAATCATAAGTATATCATGCTTAACCCTTTCCTAGTCCCTTGGCAGGGAATAGGGCCCCACTTAGATCTAGGACCCCAGTCAACTATTGATGCTGTCTTGCATGTATTTTGGCTTCTGGCAGAGAGCACTACTAATACATATAAGTCACCCTGCAAGTCTAATACAAGTTTTAAATTCTAGTCCATATAGGTGCCAACTCTCCAAAGGAGATCCTGCCAGGGAATGACACAGATGCCCTGGAGTCCAGGATGAGGCCATGACCAAAACCAGGCACGTCATACATAAGATGGAGCCACAGTGCCCTAAGCATCTTGCCTCCCATTTCTTATACCTTCCCAAAGATACAATCAGGTTGCCAGGCAAATACGGGAGCAAGAAAGTCTGAATTCAATTTAATACCTGATGGAGGTGAGAGAGGATCTAAAAGCTGGTAAAGAAACTGAGTCAGGCCCTCCCTGGTGGCACAGTGGGTTAAAGCACAGTACTAAGAAGCTAAAGTCACCCCTGCATAAGTTCGATCCCCGCCTGCCCCAGAGGTGTCCACATGGTGTGGCAGACCTCTCCTGACCCGCCCGCTGCTCCCCTCAGCAGAGTACTTTGTCGATCTGCCTATTCTGCTCCCCGCTCTGTCTCTGGTGAATCCTCTCACCCTCCACATCTCTGGTCTGTACCCCAGTTCTGTATGAATAAATAAATAAATAAATCTTTAAAAAAAAAAACTGAGTCAAGCAAATCTTCATGTCAGCAATATCATCCCTCAAACCTTTGAGATTTTCCTTCACATCCAATCTTGAAGTAGATTTTACCATTTATTCAAATTCTATCTTTATTCATGAGTGGAAGGTCATTTGCTAGGTACAACATTATATTACCACTCAAGGCATAACATAAGCTCTACTTTCCCAGCGCTCACAGACTTGTAGGAAATTTGAGTGAAGGACTAAATCTTACAACATATCTAAACTCAAGGTTTGGGAAAAGACCTTTAAGAAGTAAGGTTAAGCTGAGACTAAACCATGAGGAGGAGTAAACTAGAGGAAGACTGAGGGTATTTCAGCAGAGGGAACAGCATGTGTGAAAGTTCTGAGATGGGGCATTATAAAATATTAATGAGATGAATAATGATGATTATGATGATAATCACCATGATGATGGCAACTACCATTTATCTAGTGCATATTACACGCTGGTTACTTAATATAGAATGGTTCACTTGATCCTTAAAACAATGATGTGAATAAATTCTGTCATCCCTATTCACAGATGATGAAAAGATTTTAGACTTGAGTCAAGGCATATGACATTGCCCTAGTCACATGATCATAATTGAATTTTAATTCAAGCAAGCCTCTGGTGTGACTCTGGATGATCACACTCCATCATTCATTGATTTGTTTCATCATTCTTTTACTAATCACCAGGCTACGATATAAAGAAGACAAAGATTGGAACCAGCCTCCCAGGGGATCACGTCTTTCCAAGAAGGTGTAAGGAACAAGTTTAAAACTCTGAGCTCTTACACCACCTTCCATGACTAGCCTACCCAGCAATGAGGCCAACTCCTGCTATTAGCACATTCAATGGTCCTTAGATTCCTAAGGATTTCATAACAAATGACCACAAATTTAGTGGCTTAGAACAGTAAGATCCGATTACCTCATAGTAAGTGAAACCAAAAGACTGAAATGAAGATGCTTGTAGAACCATGTTCCCTCTGGAGGACCAAAAGGAGAATACTTCCTTGCTTCTTCTAGCTCCTGAGGATTCTAAGAATTTCTTAATTTGGGGGTGCCTCCACCTTCACATGGCCTTCTCCTCTGTCTCTGTCTTCGTTTCTTTCATAAGGGCACCTATCATTGGATGTGTGGCCCATTGTTTAATCCAGGATAATTCTACCTCAAGATTCTCTACTCAGGTATGTGCAAACACCCTTTGATCAAATGCGGTCAAGGTACGAGGGGTTAGGAACTGAATGTATCTTTTTGGAGCCACAATTCAGTCCACTACATTTACATACCATGTATCTAGATATTTAAAAGTCAGGTCAAGTTAACAAACTGGCAAATAACATATGTTTTATCTGCTTACCCTGACATTTATTCTATCATGATAATAACATTTTAAATTATGGACAAAGCTATGATTTCATATAACCAAAGGTGATACACCGTGTTGATGCAATTCAGTTATTATTGCTTAAGTATAGGTGGCCTGTTGATGGGCTGATGACATTTGTAATAAATACATATATAATTCATAAATTATTACATAGGTATGCCATGAGATTTATATTCCTTGCCTTCAGTTCAATAAGATCACTAACTGTATTCCTGTAATCAAGAGCTTTGTGTTTCTTATGTTCAATTGATACAAATGAGGATAATAGTAATACTCACCTCAAAGGTTGCTATGAGGATGGAATGAGTCCAGCCTGCAAAATATAAAATGTAAATTATATTCAAAGTGTACAAAATTTTAATAAATTTTCATTTAAATTAAATGGATCATAAAATTTAATATAATTCAATTTATTTATCAAATATTATAAATATCTTCTTCTATAATAATTTATTAAACTTAAAAGGTCAAATATAAATCACAATTGGTAAACAGGAAAATCTTAGATGATTATCTTAATCAACCTTAATTTCTAATTCAACTTTTCAAAAAGGTAATTAAAACAATATATATCTGACATAAATAAGAGTATTGTAATATGAACATTCAATGCCCATATAGTTGACAGTGTCGAGAATCATTGTGTACCCCGCATTTTCCATATAGACCGACATAGCTATAAATTTAAGAGGAATATAAATTTCTAATATTGCAAAAATATTCTTCATCTGCTATATATAACGATGGCGAACACCATAATAATTCTGAGTACTTCCAGAACCATAAATTGGAACATGAAGAGAAAAAAAAAATATTTTTAAAGAATATGTGACAGCGCTAAAAAAAATTATACTTTATTACAGTAGAACCTATTGCATTCTTGCTACCTAAGAGGATTTGACATGCTAATTTGTCTTTTCTCGTACCTAAGTGATTCCACTGCTGCAGTTCTCCCTGATAACAACAGTCACACACCCACATACCAGAATGAATTGACTGGTGTTTCAAGAACATAGAACAAGAGCCATGGAGAAACATTTCCTTGGGACCTAAAAGGTGCTAACTATGAGAGCAAATGTTTAAATTTGGAGGTCATGAAGTGCCAAAAATAACAGCTGGATCTCAGTGCCAAAAGCGGTGTGTGTTTGTATATGTTTACATGTGTGTGCACATATGAATGCATACTAGTGATATATAGATACTCTAAACAGCAAAGATTGGGACAGAGTAAGTTCTGAGCTACAACTCCCAGAACGGTGTTTCTGTCTTCTTCCTGAGTCTAATTTCCCCTGCCCCTCCCTCCCAATTGAGGCTGAATCCTTTCCTCTGCCCTCCAGAGACAGAAGCCCAGCATTGAAGATGGCCTTGGGTCTATGGCTTGGATCCCTCCCTTTGACCTCTCTGAGGCTGACTACCTTCCCTCATCACCCACTGTCCTCTCTGAGACCAACTTCACCTTCCTCAGTAATCAGTTGACTCATGTGCTTCCAGAGTCCTCTGATACTGCGTTTGCTAGGGTTCCCAATTACTTACCATAAAGCTTGTCTGTCACTCTCTGCTGAGGCCTGTTGCCTGACTGCCTACTTCTGATTGTCTTTAGGGGTAACCACTTAAGATGGATTCCTGGACAACCTCTTTGCTCTCACAACCTCTGCCTAGCATGCTTTACCCCCTCACAAGTTAGCTGAGCTTTCAGAGAGGAATTGCTTTAAACATACACCCATCACAGAAAGTGCAAGAGGGATACATAGCTTCATGACTAGGTAAAGTGCTTTTGTAAAATAAGGGCTGCAAATGGTGAATTTATCCAACAAACATAGGTTTTTGCGTGTGTGTGTTGGTGTTTGGGGGGTGTTTTCTTTTTAAGAATTTTTTAGAATTTTGATTTGGAATGTCTTTAAACAGGGCTTGCATACTTCTCCCAATTTTCTTATATACCCAGCCCAATTCACACATTTTCATCACCAGCCTAGCCTTGTATGTAAATATGCGTTGTATTTTAGATTCAGATAGAGGTGGATTTGAATCCCTTCTATGCTTCTCACCAGCTGTGTATTCTTGGACAAGTTACACATCCTTTCATAGCTCAGTTTTTTCATCTTTCAAGAGGATACCCAAATTTACCTAGCAGATCTATGATAAGACCAACAGTGAATGTGTTAGCATAATGTCTGTACACACTAGATGCTCAGTAGTTGTTATCTCTGTTCACCTCACTGCAGGTCAGCTGATTACTGAGGAAGGTGAAGTTGGCCTCAGAGAGGCCTCTGTGTAACAGGGAAGGTAAGTAAGGAGGTAGCTAGCAGCTGAGAGTTCAAGCCATACTCTCAAACTTGCCACTAGAGTTGGGGTCTCTCCATCTGGATTCTTTATAACCTGGCCCTGAATGAGGCCCCTTCTTTCCTTCTTTAAGATGAAGCAATTAAGGACTCCAGAGACAGCCTGCAGCCAGAAACCTAAGTTAACTAAATCCAATAAATGACTCCTTGTATTATGTAGAAATCATGGGTGCTTGTAGGTACTAATTGGCTGTCTTCTCTAGTTTTCTTACAGTATTTAAGTTGTTCCTTAACAAATTTTATTTTGGACCTCCCTAATTATATTACTCCAGGCACCTATTGTCAATGAGCTTGCCAGTGGAAAAAAAATGGAGAGTTATTTATGCTTTTTTATATTCCACAAGCATTTATGGAATAACTCTGATGATCTCAGTAGTGCAGAGCATGCCAAAGTATAAGATACAATCCCTGGAGGAACTAAAGACTCACTGGTGAGAAATAATAGATATGTGGAAAATGATTACATCAAAACTCTATGAATCAAAAGACAGGAATTTAAGGGGAATGATATTTTGGAACACTTCCATCATCCTAATAATGTATCTCTAGTTATTTTTAGTTTCTTTTATAGCGAATTAAAGCAAATAAAGAGATGTACCCCTGGACCTGGGAAGTAGCATGACCAGAGACTTGCCAAATGGACTGAGTGGGTGAAGTGCTCCATCCAGTTGGGGTGAAAGCCCATGTAGAGGAGAGGCTTCGTTTCCATAGATACCATTAGGCTCTAAATGATAGCTACAATACCCAAGTGTTTTACTGCCTCTGGTATTTCTCCTACTTGGGCCAATCTGTCACACTCTAGACTGACAAAATATCCTAAGGACTATGTGAAAAATATCAATCTCCTACTCAAAAATTTTCTGTAGATTTCCCCTGCCTGCCAAATCCTATTGCTCACTGAACCCAACTCCCTCCCCACCCCCCACCCCCACTTTCACCCCCATGACATCCTTGGAGATGACATAGTCTCAGGGGTTGGATGGAAGTGCCAATGGAAAAAGGGAGATAGCAAAGTGGATTTGAACCTAGCTCAGTCGTTGGTTTGCTAATGTAGAGACTTAAGGAATATTATTTAGTTTCAGTTTGCCTTAAATCCAAATGGAGTAGGGTTGTTGTGGGGATAAGAACACTTAAATACAATCAAAAGGTTTAGAGAATTGCTTAGCACATAGCAAATATTCAAAAAACTTTGACTCTCAGTAAAAGGAATAAAAGTGTTGACAGAGGGAGCAAGGGAACCTGGAGAGAGGTCACTACTTTTGTCCTCAAAGACCAGTTGAGGACATAGTAAATAAACTGTTTTTTGGATATTGTAAAGGAGGAAAGCATTGCAAACATATTTTATGATAGAATTCTGTGCCCAAATTAGTTGGTATCAAGCAACTTAGAGGGACAGATATAACAAAATATCTGGAAAGGCAAATCTCAGCCCAGTCTATGCTGGTAAACCAGCTCTTTAGAAGACAAAATAATCCTGCTTTTAAAGCATCCCATAGAGTCTGGTAGCTTGTTTCATTAGTCTCTAGATTTTTTTTTAATCTCTTTTAATATATTCATTGACCTAAGAGTTATTCAAAAACATTTTGTTTAGCTTCCATATATTTTGGTTTGTTTCAGGATTCCTTTTCTGGTTAATTTCTAGCTTTATAGCATTGTGATTTGTTAAGATGCTTGGCATAATTTCTATTTTTGTGTATTTTCTGATACTTGTTTTATGTCCTAGCATATGATCTATTCTTGAAAATGCTCCATGTGCACTGGAGAAGAAAGTATATTCATTGTTTTAGGGATGGAAAATTCTCTAAATGTCCATTAATTCCATCTGATCTAATGCTTCATTTAAAACCTTTATTTTTTGTTAATTTTCTGTCTGGATGATCTATCCCTTTATGTCAATGTGCATTAGAGACTTTGACAAAGATTGTACATTTTTTTATGTTGTTTTGGTCTGTTAATAGCTGCTCTATATAACTAGCTACTACTATATTGGTGCATAAATATTAATAAAAGTTATATCTTCTTGATGAGTAATTCCCTTGCTCATTATACAGTGTTCATCTTTGTCCCTGATTACCTGTTTAGTTGAAGTCAGACTTATTGGACATAAGAATAGTAGCTCCTGACTTACTCTCTGAGTTGTTACCATATATAGCCTTAGTCCAGCCTGTTATCTTTAGTTTGATGTTATCTTTTGGCTTTAAATGCGTCTCTTATAAACAAAGTATTGATGGCTGGAATTTTTCACCCACATTGTTAGCTTATGTCTCGTTCTTGGCAAATATCTATCACTCACATTTAGAGGGTTGTTGATATATCGTTGTTTATTTTCATCATTTTGTTTTTTATTGTTTTATTTTCCTGTTGTTTCTATTCCCCTTTGTTTCTCTCTACTTTTTTGGATGGGTTTCTTTCATATTGCTATTAATTTCTTTGCTTCTTCATGTGCAAGTGCCTATTGTAGAATTTTGGTTAGTGATTATGGTGGGAGTACTTTCTGAACTCATCCTATATGAGCTAGTGTCTGATCACCAACATTTATCTGTACTGGTTCTACCCATTTATTCTCCCCCCACCTTTAGTGTTGTTAACCCATTCTTGCTTTTGGTATTGGTGTTATATTGCTTTTGTTGTTTTGCTAAGGAAATTGTGCTGCAGTTTCTCTTTTCTTGTAGAAGAACACCTTTTAACATTACTTGAAAAGCAGGTGATCCTAAGGTTTTATATTCAACACCTTTGGGTACCTTTGTACATAGACACACTCAGCATAGACCAAGAGGACCTGCCTGTGTGTCAATGTTCTCAGCAGAGCCCTCCCCAAAGCCAAGACTTGTGACCCCAGAAGAACTTCATCCCAAGCAGAACCGAGGATAAAAATCCGCAGCTCCATCCAACAGCTCCTCAACAGTCTTCATTCCTTCAAGGATGACTGCAAAAGCAGTTATTTTTGCTGTACTATGTTTTATTTCTCTTCAACATCCTATTTCCTATTCTGTAATTATTGCCAAGGAATGTTCACAGAAAACATGCTAGATTTCTGACAGTCTGTCGTGTGGGAGAGAAATGAGTTCTTCCTGTGTGTTGCCCCAAGATTGAAGTCTGGCTAGGGAAGGAGCAGAGGGGCTTCTGGCCACTGTAGGAAGAAATCTAAGGCTGCTGGGTCCAGAACAGCAGCAGGTTGCCCCCCCACCCCCCGATATCTACCCAGACACTGCAAGAACACTGAAAAGCAAGTGACTGGCTGGCCTTACCAATCCTATAAAATGTTTTCATTGAGTTTTAGGATTCCAGAATCCTAATTATTATGAAACATCTAAAAATTGTAGAAATGTTTAAGAAGACAAAGTAGCTTCATAACCATAGTAAACTACTTTAAACATTTTGATGTATATCCTTTCAAGTATATGTTGATAGATATACAAATTATTACATAGGAGAGGGAATAAAGTTATGTGTAGATTGCCTTACAACCTTGCCCTTAATCCCTGTAATATGTTTTCTTGGAAGACTTTCTATCATACCATGTACAACTAATTCATCAAAAGACTAGCTCTTTTTACGAGTAACTTCATTCTTTCATTCACAAATACTTATCGAATGTGATTACCCACTCAATGCTAGGCACTACTCTAAGCACTAATGCACACAATTATAAGCAAAACAGGAGACTTTGCATTCCAATACAGAGTAAAATATGTACAAACAAACAAAATATAAAATGTCCAAGAGATACATGCTCTAAAGAAAAACAAAGAAGATTAAAGGCATAATACACAACAGAGAATGTTATCTTAGATTCCAGAGTCACAGAAGGATTTTCCAAGGGGGTCTATATCTATTATCTACAGCTAAACAACCAAGTTTTAGTTGTTGGTTGTTTAAACAATATTTATCAACTCACAGTTTCTGTAGGAAAGAACCCCTAGAAATAACTTAGCTACATCCTCTGGTTCAGGGTCACATATGCACAGTCAAGGTATCCACTAAATTTCACTTATATGAAGACTTGATGGGGGAAGGATCTACTTTCAAGCTCACATGGCTATTGGCAAGAATTAGTTTTCTAAGACTGCTTGATGAAGACCTCAGTTTCTTCTTGGTTTTCAGCTGGAACTTTCTCTTAGTTCCTTATCATATGGGCCATTCCATAGTGCAGCTTACAATATGGCAGCTGTTTCATCCAAAAAACACAAGCAAGAAGATCAAGGTGGGGAGTGGTAAAGAAGAAGAGTCAGCAAGATGGAAGTCACATGACTTGATAGTCAAGTCTAAGAATTGGCACCCCTTCACTTTTATTACTTTCTATTCATTAGGAACCAATCTCTAGGCCCACACTTCACTCAAGGAGAAGGAATCGCTCAGACAGGATGTGAGTGCCAGAAGAGGGACAATGGGAATATCTTAGAAATTGCCTACCACAGGCTGATATTTTAAGAGGATTAAATGAAGTGAGTCATATAAATATCTGGGAGGAAAACCATCCAAGAAGAAGAATAGCTAGAGCAAAGATCCTGAAGGTGAAACTAGATGAGGAACAGTCAGAAGCCCTTTGTGGCTGGAGCAGAGGATAGTGAGGCAAAGATCATGCCAGGACCTGTGGGCCATGGGAAGGACTTGTGATTTTAAGAGTGATAATTCATATCACGCCTGTAATTTGTATTATTATAATATATTTACCAAACTAAAAATAAAGATCACTTTAATTCAGTTTAATTCAGCCCCTTTGTACATATGTGTGTGCACATTTTGATGATATTCACATAGGATACAAACTCATGCACATATGTATGTATGCATCTTAAAAGGATTTTCTGGACCAAATGTATATGCACTTAAAAATGTACATATGCAAATATAGCTAAACACCTCTCCATACTTTCCTCATTTACTTTCCATCAATATCATGCAAAAGGAGAACCTGGACATTAAGTAGTATTAAGCTTTGAATCTTTGTTAATCTGACATGAATAAAGTTCCATTCCTTTGTGATTTGCTTTTGTTTCCTTTCTGAAGAGGGTGAGTGGTTTTGCTTCATAGGCAGAGGATGAATCTTTTTGCACCTCTGTTTTTCTTTGACATGGCCTGTTGAGGTTTCAGGGTCCTCTACTCACTGGCTCTCACAGAAGCCAGCCTTGTGGCCTGAGAAGCTGCCCAGCTGTCCAGCATGGCTGGTTCACCTCCGCTCCCTGTGACCCCAGAGCCTTCTCAAGCCTCCCTACTGCTGAGCCTTTGCTTACTGCCTTTGTCTGAATTCCTTTTCCCACATCACCTGCCCCCACGTGTCAAACTCAGGCATACGCTCAAGCCCATCATGCAGGTGCCCCTATGATAGGCCCCACCATTTCTCATATGTACACAAAGCTCTGAGCATCAGGGCCCAAATGGACTATGGTTAAGAAGGTATACACCAGACTGTTGCCCAACTAACTGACCATGGGCCAAGTGCTCACACACATGCCTCCATTTCTTTCTCTGAACTGAGATCAGAAATGATGGTCACTTCTTTGGTAGGTTGGTAGGATTATTAAATGAAATAGTTCCAGAAAACCACTATGAATAAGACCAAGCCTATGTAGGTAGTCAGTCAACATGAAGTGTAATCATCATCCCATCCTGCACCCCTGCTTCCATGTGAGCACCTGAAAGCCAGACAGTATGTTACTCATTTTGCTGTGATCAGCTGCATGTCATAGCTTGACCTGTACAGTACAACACTGAGAGTCACTTTTTTTTTTGAAGATTTATTTATTTATGCATACAGAACTGGAGTACAAGCCAGAGGTGCCAGGGTGGTGACAGCATTCACCAGAAACAGAGTGAGGAGCAGAACAGGCCAACTGACATCGTACACTGCTGAGGGGATCACCTCTGGGATGGGGGTGGGGGGATCGAACTCTCACTGAAGCAGCTGCTGCCAGTTTGTAGTGCTTCCTAACCCATTGAGCCACCAGGGAAGGCCCAAGAGTCACTTTTATATTTGTGCATGTGTCAAAGAAAGGAATTCACACCTGAAGGAATGAATGGATTATATGTGTCGTCTTAATATGAGGGACTTAACTGCCAAATGTTATCTTGTGTACAATTGAGAATCCTTGGAGGATTTTTGTGAAGATTAAATAACAGAAAGTAATGTTTTAAGAAGGAATTTAAGGAATAAGTAAATTTGCAAATAAGATTTTTTAAAAACCTACAGATTCTCCAGTCCCCAGGAAGGCATGAGTCCAGCACACATTTGGAAGTGCATTTTCAGCTGTTTGCTCTCCGGATTCCTCAGGCAGTCTCAGCAGCCCCTGCCCCCATTCCCTGTTGCTCCAGCTCACCTGACTCCTCTCAGGTGGACCATCACCAGGGAGAGCCCTCACTGCCACTGAGCTGGGTCCTCTCCAGCATGTGCTGTGCCTTAAACACAGCAGACAGCCACAGCCCACAGGCCACATCCAGGTCACAGATATATTTTATTGCAAGAGCATGTTATTTTCTAAAAATTGAATTAAAACTAAAGAGATCTGCTTTTTGGAAAAATACAATTATTTGACTTCTCTTGCAAAATCTAAGGTCTGGCCCCAGAGGCTAGAGCTCCCATCTGGCAACAGCAGCCTGAAGCCAGGTAGCAACAGCTCAACTTGAATGTCAGTTCTGAAAGGGGATCTGACTGGAACTCTGGATCTGCTGCACCCATCGTATTTCTTTAGAGCTAAATACAGTCACCTTCTTTCCTGTTGTCAGCAATACTGCCTGGTGGAAGTCAAATAGTAGTCCATAGAGGAAAGGCTCTTGCTTGGTGCTCCCATACCTATGTCTTTTTAACACAAGTGAAGAGGCTAATCTTTCTGAAGTACAGTTTTAGTTACATTTATTACAACACTCAGAAAACCTCAATAGCTTCCCATTTTCTTTGACATGAAGTAGACACTCATTAGCCTGGAACTCTAGGTTGAAAAACCCAAGATTAATATTATTCTTCATTCAGTTTCCACAGCCCACCTCTTCATTACTGGTTATTTTACCACTGATTATTCCCTCTACCTGGAAAAGCCTTATCTCCAACCTCCATGTATCTAGGTCTTCTCTATCTTCCTTGTTTCAGTTCAACTACTTCCCCCAGTTCCATCTAACTGGAATCTTGTTCTCTCTCTCTCTCTCTCTCTCTCTCTCTCTCTCTCTCTCTCTCTCTCTCGCAGGCTGATCCCTTAGGGTTCGAAACCATTAC
>NW_004567115.1:11881466-11899973 GCF_000260355.1 Condylura cristata | reverse complement strand
CTCTCTCTCTCACTCTCTCTCTCTCTCTCACTCTCTCTCTCTCTCTCTCTCTCTCTCTCAATAGCCTTTTTTAACTAGGAATTATATGCAGTTTATCTCATATAATAACCCAATAACCCATAAGCTCTTTGAGAGCAGGATTTAGATCTCATTCTGTACCTATTCATAGTAACTGACTATTTGTTGAATGGGTGGATGAAGACAGATACAGGTGGACAACAGTGGACATAGAAGAAAACCAGACATCGGATAGATGCCCCCTACATTGAAGTAACACTGAATGTCATTTTTACTCTGTCCCTTGGTTTTGTGTATCCTATTTAGTTTTTGATTAAGACTGACCTAAAAAGAACTGAAGATGTACTTTCTGTACCTAAAAATGAAAACGATAGAGTACTGAAGGTAATGGGGCATCATTGAGCCCCCTTTTCAAGTTTGTTGCCACATTTGCATATAAGGGAATAGCACAGGGGTCTTCCTGGTGGCCCAAGGGGTTAAGTGTCAGTGACTTATGTTATCAGCGGCCACTGCAGCCAGAATTCGATCCTCAGCCAGGGAGCTGACCCACTTGGCACAGCAGACCTTTCCTGTCTCTCTCATTGCTTCCCTCAGCAGTATTATTTCAGTGGGTCTGCCTCTTCTGCTCTCCACTCTGTCTCTGGTGAATCCTCTCAGCCCCTACCTCACCTCTGACCTCAAGCCAGCTCCTGTATGCATGAATATATGAAATTATTTATTTTTAAAAAGAAATACCATAAATCTTATTTGAGTGTACACAAGACAGCCCCCCACCCCAGCCAGCTCTTATATTTCAAGTGGTACCACTTTGAAGACTTCTTGAACCTCAAATAGTTGTTAACAAAACAATATGCTGATCAGTTCCAAGAAACTAAATCAGAAGCAATCAGTTTTGGCAGCTGCTTGGCTCATGAAAGGTGACACCCAATTAGAAAATATGATCAACTCTAAACAATGTGTGCTTCCAACATCCCACAGTATTTACAGCTGCAATCATGGATCTGACAGTTATGGATCCCACTTGGAGACACAAACTCCTCCAGAAGCCATAGTAATAATAACCTCTTATTCGTGTATGGCGCTGCATTTCATCTGAGTTCTCGCAAGCACACCATGAGATAAGGACGGAAGTTATTCCCATCCTCCTTTGAAAGGCAGTAGAACCTCAGAGAAACAAGCCTATCCTGGAATTAAATATCAGTAAATCTTGTGCAACCGCAGGACCAGAATTAAAACCCAGGTTTTAACTCCTCCACAGCCTCAAACCTTTGCTATTTGCAACCACAACCTTCACCTCTAGGTTTGCAAAGAAAAACTATCCCGTATGTAATCATATTTTTAATAATTTGTGCAAATGACATCATAACCACTTCTAGCATTTTAGTAGGATGACTTTTGGGAATAATCCTTAGTGTAAAATCAAAATTGTTTCTATAAAGTACAATTTCAATCTCCTTTGTCCAATTCTCATTTGAAAGGAAGGTAGGTCTGAATTTTCAAAGGAGTGATTTGGTCCTTATTAAACTTTTGGGCAGACTGTATAATAGGGTGACTGTGAACCCCTAGAAGGAGGCCCACGTTCAGTCCCCCGGATCAACTTTGACTTACTAGGAACTAGCCACTTTAAATATGCTTGCTGGCGGGGCCAATGCACTGAAGAACTAAAGAAATGCAGTGGACATATTGCCTATTGATTTTAGCAATGTCTTTGATGGAGTTTCCTATAATATTGTTGTGAACAAATTACAGAGATATGGACCTAATGATAATACTATTTGGTGGATTTATAACTGATCAAATAAATTTGAAGATGATGATGAATGAGTCATATGGTCCTACAGGATGCTCTGAATGACATAATGAAGAATTGTAACCAAAAGTTTTATCAATTATTACTAAAATTTCATCCTCTACAGCTTCTCTATCTCATCTACATGGCTTAAGGCTGAGGGGAGGGAGCTGAGAGGTGGAAAGCAGTATCAGCAAGCCAAAATATGTCATGATAGGCTATTTTCAAACCTGGTGAGATGCTATTTCAACTGATATTTCAAAAACCTTGAGGCTTTATACAGAGAGTCAAGTGTAATAGTTGAAGATGAAGAGATATACCTTGATAACTTATAAGGTAAAGACCTAGGGATTGAGGTTAGGTCCAGACTCAGTTTCCCTTGAGACTGTGGTGGTTATGATCAAGGAAGATGTAGGAACTTAGAGAACAGTTTTTCAGTAGTAACTACCTCTAGTCCATATCTCCAGGGGACTCTGAGTTCTGTGGTTAAGAGGTCACTTACCATTTGGAAAAGGTTAAAAAAAAAAAAGGAGGGAAGCTAGAAAGCACAATAATTAAATCACATTTGAAAGCACTGCACTTGAGAGAGACTATTCTTACTGTGTGAATGCTAGAGGCAGGGTTAGAACCAGTGGGCAAAAAGTTAAAAAGAAGTATATTTTCATTCAACTTTAAAAGTGGGACAGGCAAAAAGACAAGTGCAGAAGAAGTCATACTTGCTCTGGGCTTTGGACTTGCACCAGGGGCTTGGGAACATGGAAGATGCTTGTGGGTGAGACATGTAGAGACAGCTGGAAGAACAGTAGGTGAGAGACCTTTGGGGAGACTAACAATGGCAGCCATTTTGAGTGGTCTGTACTTTGATTTCTCCTTTCTTCCCAGATTTATTTGGCCCTTTTGGCCCCTTTTACTACAGTCCTTGCCAGATGGTGCCTCAGACTTGTGGCAAGCTTTCAATCCTTAGGGCCTTGCTTCAGTCCAACCCTGTTTGGCTAGGGGATGGGTATATTTGGGTGCTTTGTTAAAGACTATTACCCTTCCTACTTGTTTTATGCCCACTGAACTCTTTCTTACACACTAAGACAGGCAGAGGCCCAGAACCCAGGCAGACACAAGCCCATATGGAGGGGTTGCTGCCCTGTGCCTGGGCATGTAGGCTGTGAGGGCCAAGCCCAGCACAGAAGGGCACAAGCAGCTATCTGTGGACCCTCCCCACAGTGGCACAGCAGCTGCTTGGCTGGGTTCCCTCTGGTCTGCCTTTAAGGGCCACACCTAGCATTGCTGACCTCTGCTGAGTACCAGCTCTGAATGGCAGGACCTAATCCTGTTAATAAATCCTTGAAGCTAGGCCCAAAGGTTCAAGTTGAATGGTTTTAACATCTCCAGTTTTTCTCCAGGGTTGTCTTAACCAACCTTTTTGACTTCTTTCCAGCCCCCTGGGGTTCATCCCTAGCCCTGAAAGGCTATTAAGCTGTGAGGTTCCCCACTGAGTACAGTGTTTTACTGAAGGCTACAAAATTAAGGATGCTAATGAGGGTGGGGTGGGTGGCCTAGAGCTTCCATCTCCCTGAAGCTATTTGCAAACAGGAGTCCCCTTTGTAAGATTTATCAGAGCAGCCACTAAGTCAACCAGATGGCAACTGAGAGAACAGGGGAAAGGAGTTAGCAAAGGTTGAATCCCCCCAAGATACCCCAGTGCTGGAGCTTGGCACACATTTTCAGAGGCAACCCTCACAAAACTCTCTCAGGTAGGCATATAAGTGTCTCACAGGGAAGGAAACTGAGACTCTCAGGGTTAAATGACCAGCAGCTGCTGCTGAGGCTGGCAAGTTGTAGAGTTAGGATTTGAGTTGAGATCTACACAGCTCAACAATCCACTCCATGCCCACCGAATCCAATTTGAGAAGTTGGATTCTACCAGTCACATCCTACACCAGCTTTCAAATTAGTTGTAGAATTTCATTCTTCTGAGAAATTTGCTTTGCAGCAACACTCGGGGGAAACGTCACTCCACAGGGCTTTGATTAGCAATATTAACATGCCTTAAGAAAAGACAGATTAGAGCAATGCAGGGAGCTGGCCCTGAAATTAAATTCAGGGTGATAACTCTACAATTACAGTTACAAGGCTGGAAGAAGAAGGAGGTCAGCTGGTTCAGGCTCTTACAAACCTTCCCTTCCTCCACCCCCCCCCCCACACCGCCCAACTCCATTTTCCATTTGTCTACACAGCTCCCTCCAACGGAGCCACCTGTCTCTGCAGCAATGCACCAGATATGTTTTCTTTACTTCTACCCAATAGCAGCTGTTTATGGAAGACTCCTCCAATGCTAGCTTCCATTTGACGTTACTAACTTGCCCTGGAGAAGTCCCACATTAAGCTGAGCCCACATATAGTGAGCACTACTGTTACAGGGCAGCCCAGAGTGAACTGGGCTGCCTTTCTGTGGGTCCTCACCCGTGCACTTAAAATTTAATTGTACTTCAGGCACCCACAAAAGGGTCGATAATGGGTTTATTTATCAAAGGAGAAAGGAAAAGCAACAACCCAGGGAAAGAGAGAGATAGAAGGTAATGTTATAGGGCACCTCAATTCTGTTAGAGGACAGGGGGAGAGAGGCACTCCCGAAGCCCCAAAACCTGCCTGCTCTAAGTGGGTTCTGCCATCCGCCGCAACAAGACAAAACATATAAAGCTTTAATGAAAAGGGACTTTAATACAGTGATATACAATATGGAACACAAAGAATATAACTTCTAAATCAAACACCTGAAGTTACCCATCCCCTCGTGGGCAAAAGTCCACCCAAAAGGGATTGGCCCAAAGCCAGGCCTGAAAACCCGCCACAAAGACTAAAGTACCTCTGGCCGGGACCCATGGAAAAGGGTCAGAAATGGCCAGACAAATCTGGGAGGAAAAGAGCAAAATCAAAATCAATATAAACACTGCCATAGTCACCTCCCTACAGGTATCTCACCCACATCTGCCTTAACCAGTCCAGGGTCAGGAAACAAGCCCGGTTTCTTCATCACATGCTTGCTGCTCCATGTGGCTTCCCTAGGTCTCCGTCTTTTTCTCCATCTGGCTTCCTTCTCCTCTTCTCTCCTTTCTCCTTTTTCTCTGCTCAGCTCCACCCTCCTTCTGGGTGGGGCAGGGAACCTGGAACTTCCCTTCTCCTAGGGACCACCCAGTTACAGTAACTAGAACATCTTACCAGTTCGGCTGACTTGGAACTCCAGTAACCAACTGATAGCCACCAATCACACTGTCCTGAAAGAGCTGTTGCCCGAGATTGAGAGAGACAGAGACAGAGACAGAGAGACAGAGAGGGAGAGAGAGAGAGAGAGAGAGAAAGAGAGCCGTTGCCCCCAAGCAAACCACTGAAAAATGGCTCCCTATTTATCCCCCCAAGTCCCAGAATGCCTGCTTAGCTCCACCCTTCAGTCCTCGCAGTTCTCTCCTTGGTACTGCTGGGAGTTGTAGTTTCCAATCACTGGAGTAGGGGGGTGGAGTCCACAAAACTCTGCAGAGTTCCTTTAGGACATCCTTTTCCCTTAACACTATAACATAATATCGGTCCATAATGGGCTCCATTAGCACATCATAGGCACTACCTGTCCTGACTCTCAACTTTCTTCTCTGACTTGTTTTGAGGATATTATTAGTTAATACATAAAACTCTGAGTGAGTTATGCAGTGAGGTCTGTTTTGGTTTCTTTAAGAAGGGAAATTCAGGTTATCGTTCAGGATACCCATAATCCAACTGTTGGGAGTAACTGCTAAGACTCGCCAAGGAAAGCTCTGAGCTTACATCCTGTGTCTCTCACGGCATTCAGAACACCTTGCCAACTGCCATGCATCCACAACTCATCCCCAACTGCTGAGTGCCTGTGAGAATAACAACACACAGTTCATCTCTGGACATCTAGTCACTTGTTAATTTTATAAAACCACTATGGATATTAGCTGTGTTCACTTCTAGTTAACAATTTTATTTAACAATTTTATTTGAGGGCTCCCTTTAGTTGGAGGAGTCTGGGAAAGGTGCTCTGGAAAGAGAAATTTTCTAGTTTCTTAGTGGTATCTCATATTCAGTCATTAACTCATTCACTCCTTCATTCAACGAATAATTTTTCATGAAGCAACTACATGCTCAGCTTTGCGTAGGGAGCTAGGGGTTCAGTGACAACAAAAAGATGGCTTCTATGCCCTTATGGTCTCCTGAGATATATAAGGAACAAATAAACAAAGAATTAAGCAATTATCCTAAGAACTGTGAAGGGAACAGAAAGGGCTTATGAGAGGGATGAAGGCTGATACTTAGGTAAGGTGCTCAGAAAATACCCCTCTGAAGAGAAAATGGGTAAGACCTAAAAACTTAGAAGCCAGCTATGGCAGGCACCTCTGGTGTCTACCTAATGTCTTTTCACTCCTTCCTTGTATTGTTTAGCGCTACAACATACCCAGCAAAAGTACCCCAGCCACAATTTTGCTTGTGGTCACAGCACAGTGAATCTAGTTAAAGCACACTCTTCTGTTGGTACTAGTCAATGTGCCACTGTACAGTAGGTTGATGAAATATAAAAGAGGGTTAGGGGAGAGTGCTTCTCCCAATAAAAGTACTTCCCTTACTTACCTCACCTTCAAGTTATCTGAGGTATGATTAGGATGCCTGGTGCTATGGCAGCCATATTGTAAACATGAGAGAAAAATAAGCTAGATAATCTCAGGGAATTTATCTCTGATGTTTTTGAGCTGATGACCAATATTATCTTTTTCCAGACTTATAATTGAATGGCGAGGCAATAATAATAAATCAATCTATATGTATTGAAGTCACGATTATCAGAATTTTTTGTTATTCAGAATCAAATTAAAACACTGCACTTACATAGCAGCCAAGCAAAGCATGGAGGAAGGAATATTCACACAGAAGAAAAGAAACCCAAAAACCTTGAGGCCGGAATGAGCTTGGCATGTTTCAGATCATGAAGAAGGCAAGTGAGACAGGAGTGTGTGCAGGTATAGAGGAGTGGCGGAGGTGGGGGCGGGGAGGGAAGCTGTGTGGAGGCGGCATTAAGTCTGAAGACAAAAACAACAGATAGGGGAACTGGTCAATTAGAGCCTATAGGCTCAGGGAAGGATTTCCGATTTTGTTTTAGGGAAAGTATCTCAAAGCTGATGTATATTCTACCTGCCATGGATGAGGAGATTAGGGGATCGTAGGAATAGAAGTAAGGAAATCAATCAGAGCCTCTGCAGTTGTTTTGAGGAAAGGACCTGGCTTACGGGGGGTAAAGTTATTGATGCTGAAAAAAAAAAATTATACTGAAATGTTGATGTGATGGCCTGTTTAAGAATAATTTGGCCAAAAACAAAAACAGAAGTCAGTGCAATATGTGAGGAACTTGACCATCACCTGTTAATCAAGAAAATTGAACTACTTATTGCCACAGATCAGGTCGGTGAAATAATATTAAATATAGCAGCTAACATTTCTGTGTTACACGCTTTACAGACATTGTCTCATTAATCCTTATAACAGCTCTGTAAGGTAGACTATTATTATCCCTGTATTATAAATGAGCCCACTGAGTCATTATCAGATTAAGTAACTTGTTCAAGGATAATATTGTTAGTAAGTTACTGGTGCTGAGTTTCAAACTCAAGACTATCTGGTTTCTTGACTCAAGCCGTAAGGGATTTAGAAACTATTCTTGGATGACTTTCTACTCTATGTTCAGTACCCTACATAAAGTAACCACACTCCCACTTATGGACTAGATCCTTATCCTCTGGCTAATGGGGTGAGGAAAGATCTTATGTTCTGGACAATAAACCATAAGCATATTTATTGGGTTTATATTACATGGCAGGCCTTTATATTTATTATACCCACTTTGCAGATTGGGAAATGAGAGTGCTTTGGGTTTTACAACTTATGCAAAGTCACAAGTCTAGGAAGAATCAAACCCAACGTATCTGAGATTGTTAAGCACTGCATTGCCTCCTCCAAAGACATTTGGTCCCAGAGACAGGGTCTGAACCTGCACAGAGGTCTCCTGAATGGTGTAAGGTTCCAAGGTTATTACTTCATTAATTCATGAACTTCAAACCAGCCCAGACCTTGGGACAGGGGGTGGCTAACACTAGAATTGGCAGGTTATTTCAGGTAAGTCTGATCACTAGGCAAGTACTCATGTAGGACCAAGCCAAGCACAGAGATGACTTTAAGATGCTGTTTAGGGTCCTCCCTGGTGGCGCAGCAGGTTAAAGCACAGCACTGCAAGCTAGCCCCAGCCACTTCAGTTCAACCCACATAGCACAGCAGACTTCTCCTGACCTGCCCGCTGCTCCCCTCAGCAGTGTATGTCATCAGTTGGCCTGTTCTGCTCCCCACTTTGTCTCTGCTGAATTCTCTCACTACCCCTGCACCTCTGGCCTGTACCCCAATTCTGTATGCATAAATAAATTTAAAAACAAAGATGCTTCATACATTCTGCCTCCACCCAATGTCCTCTGTCATAGCTCAAAGTTCACCTGTTTAGAGAAGTTGTCCCTGATGACCCCAGTGAAAGTAGTAACCCTTATTCCCTTCTATCACGTGCTTTCATCATGTTACTTATCTTTCTTCTTAATGCATACAATTCTTGGAGAGTATCATTTATTTATCATATACATTTTAATCGCCTCTCTGCACACTAAATGTAAACTCTTTATCCCCAATGCCTAGAATGTTTGGCACATAGTAGGCATTCAAGAAATAGCTGAGCAATGAATGGTTAGTCATTTAAATTTGCATTTGAGGTTGGAGAAAAAAAACTACAAGCGTTACACAGTTTTCTCTACAGCTTAAGTACCTGGATCAGCAGAAAGTGGGGCCAATAGCCAAAGTGATGGGACATCCTTGGAAAATAACAACAGGATAAGCAGAGCCAGACTGGTCACTTGTTAAAAGCTCCCTTGTAGGCATGGTGGCTACTTCTGGTCCCATGGGAATTAACATGGTCTCCTACAGAGCAACTAACTGAGAAACCAGGGGCGGAAGCTACAAGTGCCCCCCAAATTAGAAGCCACAAAGAAAGGCTCAGCAGGGTGATCAGAGGAGATGCAGCGCAGGATTGGACCACATGGCAGGGCGTGACCCCTTCCAGGAGTGCAGAGGAGGGGCCATTGTCTTGAACTCTAGGTTCAAGATCTCATCAGCAGTATCAGCAGCTTCCAAAGAGCCAGGCTAACTCCTGCCTCCCATTCTGGGCAACAGCAGGAGAAATGTCAGGAGTGGCTAGTTCTTTTTGGGGGGGTATCTGTCCCCCACCGGGAATCAATTTATTTCATTTTGAAATTCTGAACAGAATATAAACAACAAAGGATCTCTGATACACAGTCATCCATTGCCCATTTTTGTCTTCCTAGAAAGAACACAAACCTCCCTGTTCAGGGGTACATTTTTGCAGACTGGCTTTTCTCACCCTCTTTGAAAACCTCGAAGCCTACCCCTCGTGTTGTTAATGACTTCAGAGATACGGGTCCACTGTGCGGCAAGTGATAAAAATGTACACAGCATGTGTTGGATAAATTAATAAACTCTCCAGAGCCTCTGAGTCCTCGGGCCCAGCAGCACCGTAATGAAATGTTATTCTGAAGTGGAGGAGGTGGGAAGGAGAAGAAGGGGAGCAGTATTTAATATATGCAAATTAACCAGTATGCAAATTGCCACTAAGTTAAAAATAACGGACTGCGAGAGAAGCCCATTTTTTAAGCAGCTTGTTTATTCATTAGCCTAATTTCCATTATCAATCCTTCTGTTTTCTTCTTTATTAAGTACTCACATTTGAGGAAGTTTGCTTCCTACAAATTGTTTTGCTACAAAACCCATAACACTGGTTAGAACAATCACCATATATTAGCTTTTTCTGTCTCATTTTTGAATTTGCCCTTGCTTGCGTTCTCTCTTCCTTTCTTTCTTCCTTTCCCTTTCCTATTGCCATTTTCTCATTTTCTCCTATCATCTTCACTTGCTTTGTTTATCCAGCACCTTTTGTTTCTTCAGTGAATTCGGCTGCAGAGTAGTGTGGACAGGGGTAAAAGATGGACCTCTTCTCCAGCCACTGGTCCCGCGGGCTGTACTCCAAGATGCAAAAGGCACCAGAATCTGACTCTCCTTCATATTGGGGCGTGGAACACTGTCAGCCTCCAGCCAGTAATATCACAACAGGCAGAACAATGCACACCCTGATTCGGGTCTGTATATGGCCTCCTCTGCCTCAAGACAGACCTTACAGTTAAGACAAATTGGCATCCAAAATCCTCTTCTTTTGTCTCAAGAAGCATTCGCCTTGCTATGTGCAAGCTCTGGTGCCCCCCAGAGGCTAAGAGTGGTATGGCGCCCTGAGAGGGCTCCCAGTCTGGGAGCCTAAGGCAGCTCTAGGAATATTCTCCCACACAAAGCCCCTGACTTCATTTTGTCCAAGAAGAGAGAGCCAAAAATTGTGGGCATCTGTGAAAAGCTGGAGAGGAGGTTGGGGGCTATAGGCTTTTCTGAAACTGCATATGAGCTTGGCTTTTGTGTTAACTGTGTTCTGTTTCACATGGTTTTTAATCACATAGTTATTTCCAAGCAAGAATCATTTTTCACCGAGCGCTTCTCTGTTCAGGATATGTGGCTGTGACTGTGAAAGGCTCTGTGTGCAGTCCTGCCTGGGGATGTGCAGTACCCGCTGAACCTTGTGGTCTCTGGTGCCCTGAGGATGCTGGGACTGAGGTCCAGGGTACAGCTTCCCACGCTGGCCCCGCCAAGAGCCCTATTCCACAATTGCTAGTCAGACACGACTGATTCTACGTGTGCACATATTCCCAGAGCAAATAACTCTAATTCCCACTCCTTCCTGAGCTTCTACAGTTGCTGTTGCTTATAATTCTCCCGGGAGAAATGCTATGTCAGAGTGAGAACCACATTTTTCAGGTCTCATCTCAGAACCAAAGCTCTGTCATCCCACTGCCAAAGCACTCAAGGGTAATGACAGCTAATGTGCAGGTCACATGTAGGCAGCTTGGGATCACCCATAGACTGGGAGACCATTGGAGAGTCAATTTGCATTAGTTCCTGAACCTTCTGTACTGCAATCTTCCATTGCTCTTCGGGCCACAAATGGTGTCTGAAGCCAAAGACCTCACAGAGGTGGACGACATCAGAAACAGTCATGGACAGTAAGCTTGAGAGGAGCTGGAAAGATAAATCATTATCATTTAAGCCCTGCACGTTTTTATACATACTGGCTTTGCAATATTTCCATAGAATGAGGAAATAAATCACCCTAGTCTTGACATTTTTAATAACTTTAAGAATGTGGTTAGGGTAATACTTAACTTTATTGACATATTGTATGGTTCATCCATCTCATCAAACCTCAATGAAACTTCAATGAATATTAACCGAGGACCCATAATGTAGTAGGCACTGCCTGGAGAATCCCCCTGAACAGTCCCTTTCCTTCCACCAGAAGCTCTAACTCACCAGCTTGACTCCTGTCTGTGGAAATCAATAGCTTCCAGGGCAAGACTCAGTGGAGCTAGGAGTGGGGACTGTTCAGTTTCTAAGGGGCTGAAGTGGGAGGATGGGATCACTGGGTTCCAAAAAAACCCTTAGTTGGGACTCTGACTACTTGAGAGTTTTCTGGGGTTAGATGCCTCCCTGGAGCATTAAACATGATGGATGAAAAAGAGAGGGCCTGACATCACTCAGGGGCTATGCCTTAGGGTCAGTAGATATAGCCCAGTATGTCATGCTGGGATCCAATCCTTCATCCATGATTTCATAGAACAGATTGGGACCTGAAACTTTGCAAAGTCACATATGCATCCCAGAGGAAAACAGGTGTCTTTATTTTTAAACCAATCTTCTTTTATAAAAGGATAAAGAAATTTTGAAGAAAGTCAAATAAATCAAGCAATAATAATGTCATTATTAGGATACATTCTTCAGCACCTTGGATTCTAAAAGACAAGCTTTCTCTTTCACCCTCACTTTTTTAGGCTATTGCCATTGCAAAAATACTCTGACCTCCAACCCTTTTCTCTTAACCATTCTTCATGCCTCAAACTGGACATCATTACCTCCAAGCAGCTTTCCCTGGTCCCCAAATTTGGGCTAGTTGCTTCGCTATATATTTCAAGACCTTCATCCCCCTACCCTGTGTCCTCTTTCACAACCTCTGCCACACTTCATTGTAATTGTCTTTTACTTGTATGTTTTTCTCCAATCTTCTTTGAAGCCCTGGAGGACAAGGACTATATCTGTCTTGCTCATCCAAACTTGTCTCCATAGACCCTAAAGTTAATAACTCTAAGCATGTGATTAAAGTAATACTCAACTTTATTGATATAATGTACAGTTCATTCATCTCATCAAACCTCAATTAAATCTCAGTGACCATTAAATCAGGGCCCAGAATGTCCCAGGCCACAGTGCCTGGCACAGAGTAGATGCCCAATAAATATTTTAGAATGCATAAATGAAAAATGGACTGCAGACTTGTCAGGGAGAAACTGTCATTAGCCATTCTTGTCACAGAGGGATCCAATTTCTCCCTTCCCCAAATACATCCTTAGCTGCTAATCTGAGTATTCCAGAGAGAGACTTAAACTGCCTGAGAAAACATATTATAGGCTATGTAAAGATAAGAGAAAGGCACACACATTTAAATATGGTCTTTCTTATTTATGGGTGTAAAACTTACACTCAGAAAACATATCTTCTGACTAGCAAAAGCCAAGGAAACAAATATTGGACAGAGAAAGAATTTTGCAGCAAACTTTGCAGAAATGGCTTAATATTTCTGCTACATAAAGAATTCATATAAATTGATTTTTTTTGTCCAAATGAAGACCTCTATAGATACATAGGCAAAAGACATGAACAGAAAGTTCCTGTAACAAATGAAATCTTTTACTTAATGAGTACATAAACAAAGGAAATATATCCCAACTTACTAACTAAAAACAATTGTAAGGTATAGGTCCCTACTCTAGAGATAAGAAAAGGTCAGCTGCCCCCCACTTCAGCCTCACTCCCCCATAGCACATTTGCTCTTACTACGGGGTTCTAATATACCAGGTAAGGTTTGTTTGAGGGAGCAGCCTCAATATCCAGCACTGTAGGAGGGACGCAGAGGCAACTCAGTAATCAGGAAAGGCTGTGAATTCTGAACTGACAGCCAATGGGGTGGATGGAAGCTGGACAACAAGAAGGGGGTGAAGGCCCAGAGGTGGCTTTGCCGTCACACTAAGCAGTTTCTAAGGGGGACCCCACAGGGTCAGGCACATGTTAACACCAGAAACCTGTGCAACTGAAAATACAGGATTGGGAATGAAGGAGAAAGAGTCTAAAAGGAAATAAATGAGTGTTTGGGAAAAGGGGGTCTATTTCAATAAAATGTAGTCCCAGGGGACTTTATGATTTGCTATTGCCTTTAGTTTTTGGCCTCTAAGGCCAGCTGCCAGGCAGGGTCCCCTCTGTTTTACCTACCAGAAGAAAAATGAGACCCAATAGTGCTTCAAGATACCGTGGCCCATAGGTTCTGGGGAATTTCAGGAAAGTTTCTGAAAAACAAAACAGTAATAAAATTACAATTAGCATATTAGACTCTCAGAAGTTAAAAATTATAAGTAATACTCCGTTTGTCAAGCTCTGTGCAGTATTGGTGTACTTCTACGTAGAAATACAGAGGTTCATCTAGCACTGTGTATCACCTAGTTCTTTTGGCAAGAATTCTGTGTAATACAGGTGACTTGGTGAGGGAAACTCGCAGGGATTACAATTGAGATGGAAAAAAAAAAATGTACAAAATGATGTAAAAATAAACTGTTATAAAAAAATTTTTAAAAATAAACATCAGAAAAAAAAAGAATGCTGTGTAATAAATGACCTCAAAGACCTCGAAATGGAGGTCTCCCCGGAACAAAGGTGGGTACTGTTCTGGCCTGAGGCACTCCATGTCTGTCAACGAGGTGCACTGAGTTCCCATAACAATACTTGGAGCATGGATCATTGAGCCCTGTCTACTTGCAAAACCCACCCTAGGCCTGAGGACCTGTGATTCGTTCTGTGGAGTTGGACAAAATTCATTTTATGGGTTTATCTATCTGGACAAAGAAGATAACATAGTACAGCGGGATCTGAAGCCAAAACAAAAACGGGAGGCAGTTCAGTCCATAGGCTCATTTCTTAGTTCAAAGGGCCATGCATGGGTTCACTTGACTTCTCAGAATTGCAAATGTAAACCTCGTTGAAAGGAACTTCATGGGGCCATAGAAATTTCCCAAATCTTGGGGTCAAACAGACACTTAGATCTGTCCAAATTCATTAAAAATCGCTAAAATAGGTACATTTATAGTACCTGATAAATTTTATTTTAAAAAACTGTCTGTGGGGCCCTCCCTGGTGGCGCAGCGGGTTGAAGCACAGCACTGAGAAGCTGAAGCCACTTGCGCATGAGTTCGATTCCCGCCTGCCCCAGAGGTGGCCACATGGCATGGCAGACCTCTCCTGACCCGCCCGCTGCTCCCCTCAGCAGTGTACTTAGTCCATCTGCCTGTTCTGCTCCCCACTCTGTCTCTGGTGAAGCCTCTCACCGCCCCTGAGCCTCTGGCCTGTACCCCAGTTCTGTATGCACAAATAAATAAATCTTTAAAAAAAAAAAAAAAAAACAGTCTGTGGGCCCTCCCCGGTTGCACAACGGGTTAAAACACAGCACCACTAGGAAGCTAAAGCCACTTCAGCATGAGTTCGATCCCTGCCCCAGAGGTGACCCACATGGCATGCAGACCTCTCCTGACCCACCTGCGGCTCCCCTCAGCAGTGTATTTCATCAGTCGGCCTGTTCTGTTCCCCACTCTGTCTCTGGTGAATCCTCTCACCACCCCGGCACCTCTGGCCTGTACCCCAGCTCTATATGCATAAATAAATAAATATTTAAAAAATAAATGAATAAATCTTTTTTAAAAAACTGCTTGAGAAACATCTTCACATGATTTTTTTTTAAATGTGTGTTCTAGAACACTGATTTTATTTGTGCTGGTAAAATTAAATTGAATTTAAAACTATTATAGGGGCCCTCCCTTGTGGCGCAGCTGATTAAAGCACAGCACTAAAAAGCTTAAGCCACTTCCGCATGAGTTCGATCGTCGCCTGCCCCGGAGGAGATCCACATAGTGTGGCAAACCTCTCCCCACCCGCCTGCTGCTCCCCTCAGCAGTGTACTTCGCAGATCTGCTTGTTCTCCTCCCCGCTCTGACTCTGGTGAATCCTCTCACCCTTCGCATCTTTGACCTGTACACCAGTCCTATATGAATAAATAAATAAATCTTTTAAAAAAAAAACTATTTATAGTTCTTCCACTCTGGCCAGGTAGAATAAATGGGTTGGATTTAACCTTCCACTTGAAACAAACAAATAAATAAAATTATTTAATAAAAAGCACATTAATAAAATAGACTGTTCTCAAGACATTCTATATCAGGACACCAGTCCTAAGGGAAGGGAAACAAAGGTCAGCTTTATGATCATCCCAACCTCCCTTCTTGAAAATGCTTACAGAGCATGATGGGACAAAAAGAGGGAAATCAAACAGCATCCAGTGGATCTCCTGAGTTCAGGAAGCAGAGCTGAGAGCTTGGGAACATGGACGAAGAGAAGAGTCTAAACAGAGAGAACTCTGCAGATCAACAAGGTCCCCTCTTGTTGAGTACTGGACCAGCATATGCACATAAGGAAACTGTGTGTGTGTGTGTGTGTGTGTGTGTGTGTGTGTGTGTGTGTGTGTGTAGGCAGGGGACAGCAGGAAGGGTCAGAGATAGCAATGTCTGGTGTTCACACAGGGCTAGGAACTGCCTGTTCCCACCAACAAAACTGCAAAACCTCATGCACAGAGCATAACAAAGAGTAATCACAAGCTCTTCACCAGGACAAAACACAACTTTGATCTCACTGAACAGATTTAAGAAATAAAAACTAAAGGACCTCAGGCCTTCTCCGTTGTTGTAACAGCACAGCACTATGAAGCAATCTGCAGCCACTGAAGCACAAGTTCAATCCCTGGCCAGAGAGGTGACTCACGTGGCACAGCAGACCTCTCCTGTCTTGCTGGCTACTCACCTCAGCAGTGTGTTTCAGTCAGTCCACCTGTTCTGCACCCCATCTGTCTCTGTTGAATCCTCTCACTTCTGCACCTCTGGCCTCTTCCCTAGTTCTTGTATGCATGAATAAAAAATAAATCTTAACAAAAAAAACTGAAGGAACACACTGTTTCCAGTAGCTTAACTGTATCTCAGAACAAAACTTAAGAATAACTATAAGAATTCAAAAATACTCACCACTCAATAAGTGATAATGTTTATAGTGGTAAGGAGGTCCATTCATCAGAAGGGCATAACATCTGAAAATTTTGTGTTTTAAACACAGAACTTCAAAAACTCATAAAGCAAAAACTCATAGAAGTGCAAGGAGAAATAGACAAAATAATGTGTCTGTTATTATTGGAGATTTTACTTTCCCTCTCTTGGTATTGGTAGAACAAGAATGTAGATAATCAGTAAGGATATATAAAATTTGCACAACACTATCAACCACATTGACTTAATTGCCATTTTTTTAATGTTTCCATTCCTACAAGTGCAGGATATAGTTTATTTTCAATTGTACATGAAATATAAAATACAAGTTTCAAGGTATAGCCAGGACATAAAACAAGTCTAAATTTTAAAGAATTGAATTCATACAAAGTACATTTCTGGCTAAAATGGAATTCAATTACAAATCTGTACCAGAAAGGTAACTGAAAAATTACCAAATATTTGAAAAATAAATAGCATACTTCTAAATAGTTCATGGGCCAAAAAGAAATCAAAAGTACAACTAAGAAGTGTTAAGCAAGAAAGGAAATAATAACGATCAGAGTCAATATCAATGAAAAAAAGACAATATGGGGGATTCAGTGAAAATAAAAGCTGGTTCTTTGAGGTGACTTATAAACATCCAGCCAACCTACTAATCAGTAAAAAATAAAATAAAATAAAGCAGGGTAAATCATGAATAAGCAATAACAAGAATGAAAAAGGTAGAGATCACTATAAATTCTACAGATATTGAAAAGATAGGGGAAACTGTGAATACCTTCATAACAATAAATTGGCAACTGAAGTAAATTGGACAAAATCTTTACATGATAAAAGCTACCAAAGTTCATTTAGAGAAAATAACCTGAATACTTTCATTAATATTAAAGAATTTAATTCAAAGTTTAAAACTTCCCAACAAAAAGCTCCAAATCCAGATGACTTCACTTCTAATTTCTATTGAGCATGTAAAGAAGAAATAACATCAATTCTGTGCACATCCTTGAAGAAATTGAAAAGGGACAAAAACTTTCCAGCTCATTCCATGTTGGGGTGGGAGCAGCAATGATGCAAAAGCCGACTAAGATATTACAGATGACTACCGACAAATAGATGCCATGAATATAAATGCAAACATTTTAAATAAAATTTTGGCAAATCAATTCCAACAATATCCAAAAAGGATAATGCATTATGACTAAGTGAAATCTATCTCCAGAGGGCAAACTAGTTTAACAGTAGGGGGAAAAAAAATCAATGTAATTCCACCATATGAAAACCAAAAGAGAAATGTTACATGATCAATTTCAACTGATGAAGAAAATGCATTTTACACAATGAACATATCCATTCCTGATTAAGATAAAAACGCTTAACATAATGGGTATAGAAAGGAGTTCTGTAATATGATAGAGGGCAGATATGACCAATCTATAATTAATATCATACTTAATTGTGAAAGACTGATTTTTTTTCTAATATCAGGAATAAAAGAAAGATATTCAATCCCACCTCTTCTGTTTAATATTTTCTAATAGATTCTAGACAATTCAATAAGGCAAAAAGGAAAAAGAATGAGGCCCTCCCTGGTGGCATAGTGGGTTAGGACACAGCACTGCAAGCAAGCTGCAACCCCTTCAGTGCAAGTTCGATCCTGGCCGGGAGGTGATCCACATGGCACAGCGGATCCCTCCTGTCTTACCCACTGCTCCCCTCAGCAGAGTACCTTGTCAATCTGTCTATTTTTTTCCCCACTCTATCTCTGGTGAATCCTCTCACCACCCCTGCACCTCTGGCTGTACCCCAATTCTGTATGCATAAACAAAAAAAATCTTTAAAAAAATAAAGAAAAGACTCCAGATGAGAAAAGAAAAGCATTAAAAGTGTATTTAGTCATAAACAATATCATCACCTATATAGAAAGTTCAAAGATTTCAGAATTTATGAATGAGTTTTTAGAAAGATTTCAGGACCTACAAGAATCAATTGTATTTCTACATACTACACTACACTACAGTTGGAAGTTAAAATTATAAGTCAATGCCATTTAGAATAGCATAAAAATGAAGTACTTGGCCCTCCCTGGTGGCGCAGCGGGTTGAAGCACAGCACTGAGAATCGAAAGCCGTTTCCTCATGAATTCGATCCCCGCCTGCCCCGGAGGTGACCACATGGCGCGGCAGACCTCTCCTGACCCGCCCGCTGCTCCCCTCAGCAGTGTACTTAGTCCATCTGCCTGTTCTGCTCCCCACTCTGTCTCTGGTGAATCCTCTCCCCCTCCGCACCTCTGGCCTGTACCCCAGTTCT
>NW_004567115.1:11799472-11881366 GCF_000260355.1 Condylura cristata | reverse complement strand
GTCCATCTGCCTGTTCTGCTCCCCACTCTGTCTCTGGTGAAGCCTCTCACCGCCCTGAGCCTCTGGCCTGTACCCCAGTTCTGTATGCACAAATAAATAAATCTTTAAAAAAAAAAAATGAAGTACTTATGGATAAATGTCATTAACTATGTGAAAAACCTATACAATTAATACTAAAAACAAGAGACTCCACCCACAACATGGCAGAATAGAGAGGTTTGCATCACTTCCCACCCTACCCCCACTTCCCCAACACAACTAAAAAGAAAATAAACCTAGAATAAAATTAGTTCAAAAGATGATCTGGAAATTCATCAACAGAGGCAGTATTTTCTGGAAGGTTTTGTGCTGATATTGGTGGCTTGATGTGGGGAAGGTGAGTGAAAAGGAAAAGGAGGTCACCAACAGGGTGGCAGAACAAGTTGGGGACTCTCTCCCCACTCTCAGGGCATAAAGATCCAAGTGAGCGATCCAGAGACTCTGGCAGTCCTGGCCCCACACCTGGCGGCAGAGTTCACTACTGGGCAAAGCAGGACACACAGCCTGTGTTGGTGCCAAGCAACACAAGACAGCTTGTGTCTGGCTTCCTGCAATCTGTGCATCTCCCTAGCGCCCATTGCCAACTGTCTGGAGCTTCATAAAACACACCCCGCACCACAGAGAGAAGCATCAAGGAGATGAGGCAGAAGTTTAAAGTCTCTCAGTCAATAAATAAAGCAGGAGAAAGAGGAGAGACAATAGAAGTGATCGTTCAGTCTAGAGCTGCCCTTCTTCCTCACCAGAACTGAGACCCACTCTTTAATTCCAGCTTCACCTCGCTTGCTTCCCCAGCTGCTATCAACATCAACAAGAAGATAAACAAACCTTCAGCACTCCAACTCAAAAAAAGCAAACCAGGTAGCACATGCCTAGGAAACAAAGAACATCTGATCACAAGATGGAAAATCAGAAGGTGAAGCCTAGAAGTCCAAAGACATATATAAAAGATGCAGGAATAGAGAAAATAAATGACAAAGAACTCAGAACAACAATTTTTTTTTTATGTTAAATGAGGTATTGAAAGGGAAGGCAAGCTGATCCCTTTCTAAGGGACCTTAGAAAGGAGACCCAGGAACAAAAAGAGTTCTTCACTAAAGAGAATGAAGATATTAAAATAATACAAAAATAGATATTGTATTAAATGAGGTTGACTATGGAAAGTGTTTTAAATAGAATTAAAACTGGCAGAAGAGAGAATTTCAGAATTAGAAGATGCAAATGTACAAATCACCCAATTGGGAGAAGAAAAAGAAAGATCTAGGGAAAATGAAGAAGCCATACATGAAAGATCAGTTCTCAATTGGAAGAGGAAATGTAATAATAGGTATCACAGAACTTAGAGAGAGAGAGTGAGCCCTAAAGGGGTGGGGGTGGAGGGGTGCGGCAGTCAGAGAACCTCATCAAATAAATAGTAGCTGAGAACTTCTCAAACCTAAGAAAAGAAATAAGTATGGACAGCCAGGAAACGAAAAATACCCAAATTTTAAATACAAAATGATGCTCAATGAGGCTCACTATTATTAAATTATCAAAAATCAAAGATAAAGGAAAAATATTAAGGACTGCTAGAGGGGGAAAAAGTAGGTACCTTAGAAAGGGACCTGGATCAAAGTCTTATTAAATGTCTCAACAGTTACCTTTCAGGCCAGAAACAAATGGATGAAGTGTTCATACCATAAAAGACAAAAACTACAAGCTGATAATATTCCATCCTGAGAATTTATCATTTAAATATGAAGGTGAAATAAATCCTTTTCCAGACAAACAAAAGCTAGTAGTTTTCTGCTACCAGACTGCCTTAATAGAATCTTCAGAGTCCTACCAGAAAAAGAAAAACAAAGCATAAAATGGAATCATAGCCATAGGAAGGAGGAAGGAAACCTCTTTGACAAGTGGTATTAGGAAACATAGACAGCCATATACAAAACATATAAAACTAGACCCTTAATTAATTGCATGCATAAAATTTCATTCAAAATGGAATACTTGGATATAAGACTTGAAATGATAAAATACTTACAATAAAAATTGGTGACATGCTATTGGAGAGGTTTTTGGGGATGTGTCCCCCAGTGGCAGGAGAAACAAAAGCTAAAATAACAAGTGGGCCTACATCAAACTAAAAAGCTTTTGTAATGCAAAAGAAACCATCACCAAAATTAAAAGGCATCGTATGGCTGGAAGATGTTTGTCCATCACACACCTGATGAGTGGTTCCAAAATGTAAAATGTACTCTTACAATTTAACAACAAAAGAACAAACAACCCATCAAATAACAGGCAAAAGACCTAAGGAGACACTTCTCCAAAGAAGATGGGCTACACACACAGAAAAATGTGTTCAACATCACTCAACAGTAAGGGAAATGCAAATCAAAACTACAATGAAATATCACCTCCTCCCTGTGAAAACGGCCTACATAAGAAAATGGAGACTGAGTTGCCACCGTGCATCCATCACCAAAGGATCGATAGCCTATCACCATAGGCCCAGGCTCTCCTTTCTTCTCAAAATCTGAAAGAAGGGGCTGGGGGTTCCCAAAATGTCTATAATGCAAACAATGGTGTAAAACATTATTAACTGAAAAGATTTTTAAAAAAGAGAATGGATAGAACAAACGCTAGTGAAAAGAATAATCATCTACTGTTAGTGGGAATTTCATTTGGTGAAAAAGTTCATTACCAAGGAGCTTCTTCCCTGTTTTCTTCTAGTTTTAAATTTTCAGTCTTACATTTATTTATTTATGTATACAGGAACTGGGGTGTAGACTAGAGGGACGGGGGTCAGGGGTGAGAAGATCCACAGAGACAGAATGGGGAGCAGAACAGGCAGATGGACTGAGATACACTGCTGAGGGGAGCAGTGGGCAAGACAGGAGAGGTGTGGTGTGCCATGTGGGTCAGCTCTGTAGTGGAGGGTGGAAGTCATGTTTCAGTGGCTGGCAATATCTTGATAGTACTGTATCTTGAACCCCTGCACCACCAGGGAGACCCTCAAAATAACTTTGAAAAAGAACAAAGTAAAAAATTAAGACTAGTCATCTCAGGGCTTTTTATAATACTACAATAATCAAGACAGTGTGGTAGTGGCCTGAAAATAGGTAAATATATCAATGGAACACAACAGAAGATCCAAAAATTATCACACATATCTCTGGGCAACTGATTTGAACAAAGGTACAAGAGCAATTCAGCTGAGAGAAAATTGTCATTCCAGAATGGTACTAAAAATTATAACTATATGCAAAGATAAAATAACATATACCAAGAAAATGAACTTTAAAATTGATCGTAGATATAAATTTAAAACCTAAAACTATCAAATTCCTGAACTAAACATAAAATAAAAATGTTTTCAACTTTGGACTAGCCAATAATTTCTTAAATATAACACTAAAAACTCAATCCAAATGAGAAAATATGTGATAATTTGCATTTCATCAAAATCAGTTTTACAAAGTATACATTTATTCTTCAAAATATATCATACTAATAAGAGAATCAAAAGACAAGGTAGACACTGATAGAAAAGATAGATCTTTTCAAAATATGTATTGATAGAAAATGTATATGTAGAATATATAAAGAACTTTCAAAATTAAATATTAAGGAGACACAAAAAAATTTTATTGATTTATGCATACAGAACTGAGGTACAGGCCAGAGGTGCAGGGTCAGTGAGAGAATTCACCAGAGACAGTGTGGGAAACAGAAAGGCAGATTGACGAAGAACACTGCTGAGCGAAGCAGTGAGTAAGACAGGAGAGATCTGCTGTGCCATGTGGTCACCTCTGGGGCGGGTGGGGTTTGAACTCATGCTGAAGTGGCTTTAGCTTCTTAGTGCTGTGCTTTAACCAGCTGTGCCATTAGGGAGGGCCAAAGGAGACCCAAATTTTTAAAGGGGCAAAAGATTTGAAGAGACAATGCAACCAAGAAGATATAAAGATGTCAGCATCATTTGTCATTGGAGACATGTACATCTAAAATCTAGTGAGATAGTTCTACATACTCATTAGGAGGGCTGAAATTGGAAACACTGACCAAGTGTTGATAAGGATGTCAAGCAAATGAAACTTTCATACACAGCAAAGGTATAATATGATATGATTAATTTGGAAAATAATTTAGTATGACAAAATTTAAAGACACATTGTGTAAGTCCCAGCCATTATTTTCCTAATGACTTACCTAAAAGAAATGAAGGCACCCTTGGGTCCTCCCTGGTGGCCCACCGGGTTGGAGCATAGCACTATGAGGCTGTCTGTAGCCAGAACATTGTAGGTGGATCCCTGGCCAGGGAGGTGACCCACATGGCATGACAGACCTCTCCTGTACAGCCCACTGCTCCCCTCAGCAGTGCAATTCAGTCAACCCATCTGTCCTGTTCCCTACTCTGTCTCTGGTGAGTTGTGTCTCAGCACCTGCATCTCTGGCCTTACCCCAGTTCTTGTATGCATGAATAAATAAATATTTTTAACAAATGAAGAAAAGAAATAAAAGAGAAATTAAAGCACCCATCCATAAAAATGCCTATAAGTAAATGTTCTTAGTAATTTTATTTGTAAAAGTCAGAAACTGGAAACAACCAAAATGTCCTTGAATAGGTAAATGGATAAACACATTGTGCTTTATTAGTAATCACATATTAGTAATCAGTGAGGAATGAAGTATTGATACCCGCAAGACTGATGAATTTAAAAACAATGTTACTGAGCCGAAGAAGAGAGAATTAAAAGGAATACATATGGTTTTATACTATTTATATGCATTTTAGAAAATGCAAGCCGATCAATAATGGCCTACAGCACCTCAGTGGCTGCCTAGGGATAATGGTAGAAGGTGAAGGGAGGTGGAGGACCAGACTGATGAAGATGTTCATTATTTGTATTATGGCAATGATTTGACAGTAAGCATCTGTCAAAATTTATCCAAGTGTACATGTTAAAATGTATAATTTATGGTGCACAGTTACATTTCAATAAATTGTAAAAAACAAAAATAAAAGATGTAAAACTACAAGGGATCTATAACAAATTTAAGAAATGCTTCTAATTTTTTATCTTATTACATGGAGGGGGTGGTTTTTTAAAAAGATATTATTTAAAAGAATGAAGGAATCATAAAGGAATTTTTAGAGAGAGGGGGTAAAACAAAACTAAGTGTAGGAAATAGGCACAGATAGTTCTCATAAGGTAAAACTCAACTTCCTCAGGTTCATCCAGAGGCAACAGGTGGCAAAACAAGTCAGAAAAGTGTGTGTGTTTGGGGGTTGACTGGATGGTAGGAAAGAGAGAGAGGGAAGGTGGAAGGTCAGAGTCTGAGGAGGGACCCCATGGTGGACAGCTACGAGGGCCTTAGAGATCCTGGAGATCTTTATAATTCAGTTTGTTCCTAAAACCTGTAGTTCATGTAAAACTTGAAGAGAAACAGTTCTGCAACTATTTACAATGATGTTCTCAGAGAATATTCCCTCAAATGTCCATGATGTGGTATCATGAGAACCCAATGCATAATACTTAGGAAGACCCCAATTTTATAATATATAATATATAAAAATATGTATGTAATACATATGTATATCACAGAAAAAGCTGAAGAAATAAATTGAGATTTAGTTCATTTACAAATGATTTTACATTTCCATTTATCCTTTCTGCATTTTTAAGATTTTTTTTTTAATCAGAACTTCAGTTATAATTTCTCAAGGACCTACCAGAATTATTCAATTACTTGTTTCCCCCCAGGACCCGCTTTCCCATGTGCCCCTCATATAACATCACCTGGGTGAGGCCAGGGGATGTAAAGCAGCTTCTGAGGCAGGCTGTTCTGCCTCTAGAGGCTTCTCAGCCACTTGCCCTTTGTTCTCAGGCTGTTTCAGAAACAAAAACCAAAGGCTTTTTCTTTGAAATGAAGACTTTTGTTGCTATTTTTGTTTTCTTGTAAAAGAGGTTGATTGAGGGACATTCTGATCACAAAATAGAAAAGTACAACAATGACAGTTTCAAAGGAGGACGCATAAAATGGGAAAATCCCAGGCTGAATGACTAGCATTTTTAGCTAAAAGGCCAAGAAGGGAAGGGATTCTGATCCACAGAATCAAGAACCTGAAAGACCCATGGGGCACAGACTTACCAAATTCCAAAGCTCTGTGATTAGGAGATACCCTCTGAAATGTGATCCAGGTTTAGCTACAGACATGAAAGGAAGCAATTTCTCTCACAGTGAGTAATAAACGGATTGGAACTTATTGGAATTCATCACCCCCAAGAGGTGGTGCTGGCAGGAAATATAAATGCTTTCCAAAAATGTTCAAGCAAATTTATGAATGACAGAATCTAAATGACCTCTCTTGCTCACTTCCTCTTGCTCTTTCTCTCTCAAACAGATACTATCCTTAGAGGCTGAGGCATTCTTTGTCCTAAGAGATGGCTGCCATATTCTCCTGGTGACCAGGCAAGGTCAGAGCCCTACTCAGAGTTCACAGAGCAGCTGTATTTAAGATGCACTGATCACGTTGCAAATTTAATTCCTTGTTGACAGACTCGTAGCTACCTACGTTGTGAATTCAACAAGGGTTGTACTAGTAAGAGCTCAGTACGTGGTCAGTGCCCATTGGAAATACTCCATTCTATAAATCCCATAAGGCTATTAAAAGATATCTGGCACTTATTCCAAGTAGGATTCCCAAATTACAGTTGTTAGATTTGTACAAAATTTGTAGAAGTCAAATATAGGAATCCTGGGACCCCTTAGCCCAGATTTTGAACTAGGGGCTCAGAGAAACAGACACCAAATATTTTATTAATTATTTAAATATAGCTTATATAAATTATAATTACACCTTTTCAATATATTTAATTTTGAGGTTGTTTTTATTGGCGGGGGCACCATCCTTCTGATTATAAGCTGAGAGATAAACTGATGGTGTTTAAAGAATCTGACATCTCTTTGTTCTTGCTGGTTTGTTGAAAGTAGAAACAGCAATTCCTTGACAGCAGAGGGAAATAAAGATTACAGTGGGACTGAAACAACTACTGTGTGACCCACTGTTTCAGTTAGACACAGAAAGCTCATCTTTTTCAGAAAAAGAAGTGAGGAAAGAAATGAAAGCAGAAAAATTCACTAAGTTCAACTTTGTCTTGTGGCATGTTGTCATACTATCTGGACTATTAATCAGTTTCTGCTGTTTCTGATGCTTTTATAACTGGAAGAAATGAGGAGAGGAATTCCACAAGCACTAGAGTCTGGCTCTGGAAGTAGGAGCAGGAAGAGGCAGATGAGACTGTGACCAGGTGCCAGGAAATGTGTTGTCTATGTTCTTACTGTGGAAGTTTAGAGACCTAAGTAAATGAATGGGTATTTGGTCGTAAGAACCTGGATCAAAAGTAGATTTGGGTTAGGAACTCCTCTGTTCAGAAAATGATGTTGAGTTTAGCACTGAAGCACTAGAATCCATAGCCATCAGTTCTCCCTTCACTCCCAATTCTGTTTTCCCTATAAGACATAATCCTGGGACTCCTATATCACACACATACACACACACACACACACACACACACACACACATGTTCCCCAAACCCTCCCATGGAAACTGCTTTTCCCCAGCTATCATCCCTGCTCTGTGCTGAGCTACAGCACTCAGGCTTCTATCCCTCTGTCATAGATATCTATTACCCATATCCACCAGCTACTCTTACAAGCCTTCTGTAGATTCTTATGTTCCTGGAATGCTGGGCCAACACTACAAGAGATGAAAATGGAAAAGTTTCAGATACCCAAGACACACAAGCCAACAAGCATTCCTCTTTTTCTCCAATTATGGTGCTGCGCTTTCCTGCCCAAAGTCTCATACCATCAGTCTGGATCTCCATCACACTTCTGATGATTCATTGTGTATTGTGCTGGGGGAGATACTCCTACTGCCCAAGCCTGAGATTCTCTTTATTATCTAGTCCTGAGTGATGAGGAAAGGTGGAGAAAAACTACCTGGTCACTAAGAATACCTTCTCACTTTTCAGTTGACATTGTAGCTGACAGCTTTGAAAGAGTAACATTTTTAAAAAATGAACATTTTGAGTTATAGGTGGAAGAAAATTTTTAATTAACAAAATGTGACATTTTCTTTTATTTGTATTTGTGATAATTGAGATGATGAGGACATATTAATAACACTGTTTCATTCTTTTAAGTGTTGGCTTCCAACAGTATTTTTTTTTTAAAGATTTTATTTATTTATTCATATAGAACTGGGGTACAGGCCAGAGATGTGGAGGGTGAGAGGATTCACCAGAGACAGAGCCGGGAGCAGAACAGGCAGATAGATGAAGTACACTGCTGAGGGGAGCAGCGGGTAGATCAGGAGAGGTCTGCCTCGCCATGTGGATCTCCTCTGGGGCAGGCGGGAATCGAACTCATGCGGAAGTAACTTTAGCTTCTTAGTGCAGTGCTTTAATCTGCTGAGCCACCAGAGAGGGCCAACCAACAGTATTTTAGGGGTAGGAATTTTCCCAGCAAGTTTACAAAGTTTCAGGGTCTGATAACAGTGATATGCCTATCTTATCTGCATTCTTCAACCTATGTGATATATCAGATACACTTTAGTCAGATACTTGTCCAAATAAGCTATTATGTCTGGACAGGAATAAATTTATTAATTACTAGGAATTTGTGGTTTGAGCCAGGAATTGGAAAAGATGGCAAAAGACCAGGACCTATGAGGGACTGGAGTTAATTTTTTAGTACAATGTCTACACTCAGTTTTAAAAGATTGCCTATAAACCCCACCAATACCCATATATAATAATTAAAAGTCTCCTGTGCACATACAATGTATGAATAATAATTGTGAGTAAATTTGAGGAATCTAGAAGGTCTTATGTTTGAAACAAAAAGTTGAAAATTAATGATGGCCAAAGGAAGCAAGATACCAAATGGAAGTCCATTTTTCTAGAAAGTGACATATTAAATAAAAAGAGAAGTAGGAAGGGGCCCTTCCTGGTGGTGCAACAAGTTGGAGTGCACCACTATGAAGCTAGCTGTAGCCACCTTAGCAGAAGTTTGATCCCTAGTCAGGGAGGTGGCATGGAAGCCTTCTCCTGTTCCACCCACTGCTCTCCTCAACAGTGTACTTCATCAACTGCCTGTTCTGCTCCCCACTCTGTCTCTGGTGAATCCTCTTACCTTTGGTCTGTATACCCCACTTCTGTATGCATAAATAAATAAATATTTAAAATAAAAAACCAAGTAGGAGAAACAACACTGTCCTCTAAAATTATAACATTAAAGGGAGATAACTGGTATAATTCAAAATTAAATTTTAAAAGAGAATGCTCTAGTATTCTACAGCAAAGTGAACCTAAGTTGGTGGTTTAACCACACACAAAGAAACTATCCCAAGACATAAAACACATTAGTTGACTTCACATCTTAAGATAAACTCTAAACATCAAAGAACTGTAAAAATATTATAAGTTGTGTATCAGCTTATATTTTTGTTTGTATTTTTCACTCTCTATTCCTATACTATCTTGTGTATATTATAGGATGAAATAAATATATACTTACATTGAATTTTTGAATCCTGGGCTTATGAGAGTATAAGAGAAAGGGTATAGGCAAAAGATCAATAAGGTTAAGTGAAAAATCTTAAAATCCTGAATTGGAATTGGAAGTACTAGAATTAAGTCATGACTTTTATCTTTCAAAAATGTATTTGCTGACTCAACTTTTGAAAGTATATAGAGAAAAAACAAACAACTCAGTAGCAATGAGCACCCCTAGTAGCCAGACTATGGTCTCTAAACATTTTATTTCCCTCCAATATCCTCTCCTTGAAGAAATGGCTGACTCCAGTTCTGGGGCAAAATAATGAATGCAAAGACTTATATTTTTATACTAAACATATTTTTGTACTAAAAATACACTTGTTTGAAATATTTTTGTACAGAATACAAGGAGGTAATTAAGGATTATAGGATTTTGACAAAAGGACTCAGGATCTAAATTGAAAGTTTCCAACAATCCAAAAATGGGACATTTGACTATTGGTAAATTACAAATTTCAATGATTTGATAAGATATCAAATATGTTTGAATCCATAAACCCATAATGATCCTTAAGAAATAAGGACATTAAATATGAAAATCAGTAATATTATTGGAAAATTAGGCAGATAGTTCACTATTCTGATAACTAATAAATACAAGGAGTATCAAAGAATTATCTTTCTTTCTTACAAGGTGTTCTACATCAGAATAACAAAATTGAAGATGATGGAAGTTTTTCTTCATGGAAATATTGTGGATACCAAGTGAAGAATGACAACATTGGAAAATCAATCTTTGGTAGTGATGAGTGAATTGGTAGAGCTAGACAGTGATCACCAATGCTGCTGACATCACAAAAAGTAACAGATGGACATAATGGATCTCCTGATAAAATGCATAATTTTACAAAGGTAGTGGTCTTGCCTTCCCTACTACCCAACCCCCCCCCAGCCCTGAAAAAAAAAAATCACACATGAATCTAATCAAACTCCTAGATCTAATTAGCAATTTAGAGGAGCAGAGGAACTCATTAAATGACACCATGGGATCCAATTAGTAAAATTCAGACAGTGGAAAACCCTTCAGGAAAAACAATTCAGTGTTCTCCAACAACTAAATTATAAAGAAAGAAAGAAAGAAAAATTATATGGGAGAGGGAACTTAAGATCAAAAAAGATTTATAATAGATATCAACACTTGTAATGTGTGGAGCCTATTTGACCTCAATTGTATTTGGATTGACATAAACTGTTAAAAAAAAAATGATGAGACAATCAAAGAAATATGAACACCGATTATAAATTCAATGATATTATGGGATTTTTTTCTGTAAAATGAATGTTGTTGCAGTTGTTCTTAGGAATTCTAGTAAAGAATCCCTATTTTTAGAGATATATACTGTAATATTTATAGGTAAGTTGACATGATGGATGAAATGTGCTTCAAAATAATAGGGGAGAGATAGAGAGAGCAATATCTAAAAGTGAAAATATAGAAAAACAAGATTGACTGTAAGTTTACCATTGTTGAAGCTGAATGATAGGTACCTAGGGGCTCATTATGCTAGGCCTTCTCCTTTATATGTTTGAAATTTTCCCATAATAAAATTTTTTTTAAGAAAGGGGAAAGAAAAGAAGATGTTGGATTCTATTGTGCATAAGAGAAATGCTTGAATCATTAAAAATAATCATCAGTGAGGTCACCCCAAAAAGTTATAGGACATGAGATGTCTAGGAAAGTAAAGTAAGGGTTTCTGTTTTATAATCCTCTAACATGGGTTGTATTGTGACAAGATCTTTCCTGCCATTTCTAAGCATATTCATTTTCTCTTTTAGTATGTTTACACATAGAAAGCAGTCCTTCATCCCTCCAGAACTTACCAAAGATTCTGAAACTAGTGCCAACAGTAAGAGTTGAACTCTATGCTATGTGAAAAATTTGCCACTATGTAGCCCAAAATAATGGATCATTAGTGGCCTAGGGGTCATTACATAGAACCCCAAGAACCAACTCTGACCTGGAGACTTGTTTGCTAACCCTGTCCACTGTTTACTGTTTTTTTTTTTTTTCAACACCTTTGTTCAAAGTGTGCACTGTGACTCTCTATAACCTATACCTAGTTTCATCACACAGTAATATTACCTACTGGCAGTGGAGGTCGGGGAATCCCTGAACCAGACCCTAAATTTAAAGGAATTCTGCCCAAATATTTAGATATTATCCTTATTCTATAGCATTTGACAACATTTTTTAACCACAGACCCCTTTGGATGTTGCTAGTTCATAGCTGAGTGATTCAGTAACCATTCTTTTGTTCATTCCACCTCAAGTTATACATCTTGAATTCAAAAGATTGGTTTTATTTTGAATTGATCAACAAAAATTGCTTCCTTTAGCTCAATAAAATCTTTTGTTTTACTTTCTCTTGTTTTCTCAGTATAAACACATTTGGGTTCTTACAAATTTTGGATTTAATTTGATCCAGTGAGAATAGTCAACCCAACATAGTCTACCTCATTTAGATGAAGTAATTGCAGTAAGATGAGCAACATTAGGCTAGTCCTCTTTGATTAACATTAATATGAATCTGGAATTAGTTCATGGTATCGCTCTTTGGGGGAAACACTCTCTGAGGTGAAAATGATTGACATGCTTTCAAATCGCCTTAGAGGAATACAATATGGAACAGTAAAGTAATCTGCAGGTAGCTGAATGAGCAAGTTTCAAGAGTTTGAAGATTGAGGCTGCCAACTCCTTGCCTTGGGCAAGTCATCCCACTTGTCTCAAAGCTGAGCCTTACCTTTTCAGCTTTCTCTATGAAGTGGGAATAATTTTACCTACTTTATTGGGCTGTTGGAGGATGAAAGATCAGTAATGAAGAAAGTACCTGGAAAACAGCAAATGTTTGATTATTGTTTCCTCCTTGTTATTTGAAATGGGCTGAGACTATATCCAAAACAGGAACCTGATGTGTGCTTCTAGAATTCATAGATATATTTTAGGAAAAAATGTGTAGATATTATCTAGCAAGACCCAGCATAGAGAGGTGACAATAACTGAAAAGATACTGCCTTGGGAATTCTGATGAAAGGGTTAGATGCCATTAGAAAGATATTCTTAACTGAAGGATCTTAATGAAAAGGATCGAATGCATCTTTCCAAAATTCATATATACTCCAAGGTGTTTATATTAGGTGATGGGATCTTTGGGAGTTAAATAGGTCATGAAGGTGAACCCCTCATTATAGGATCAGTTCCTTTATAGGAAATATTAGAGAGATAGTATCTCCCCATTTTGTGAGGATCAATCAAGAAGGCAAACCAAAAAGAGAGTCCTTGCTTGGAATACTTGGCTCACCTCTTTATATTACACTCCCCAACCCTTAGAATTATGAGAAATAGTTTTTTTGTTGTTTAAGTCTCTCAGGGGTGTATTTTTTTCTAACAGCCCAAGTGGGCTAAGATAAGGTATAACATAGTTCCTGCAAGTTTTTGGGCTTCTCAACAGTTCTTATTCCTAAACTGGATGATTTATAGAAAACTATAGCCTGTGTCCAAAATGCATATAATATACCTAGAATGTTTGTTCTAACCAATGTGTTGGAACTGATAAGATTGTTTCATCTATAGATTTATATGAAGGTCTTTGGCAAATAGCCACGGGGGAGGTATCTAGACAGCAACATTTATAACACTAATTGGGATGTTGGATTTTAATGAGTTCAATTTGGACCAAGGACTAAGTTTATGTCTTTACAAAGATTGGTCACTGGAACACACAAAGGGCTAAGCATTTTCACCATCACCTGTGTTCATAAAATTGCTCTATTCACTGACAGTGTAAAGTTTCACCTGGGTCATCTCAAGTTATAACTCAGGGTGGGTCCAAGTTAATCTTGTGTGAGATAAAGTCAATACTATGTTGTTTCTCAGGACCAAAGGTGGTAAAAGGATGGGATAAATGAGTCTATCTTGCTATTTTCTGGCCAAATCACGCCTAAAATATTGTGTCCAAGTTCTATCTCCCACAATTACAAAGTGGTGGGCTTTAACAAAGTAGAGCATGTTCCAAAGAAAGCAAGATTTCTAGATACCATCATGAATGAGGTCCTCCAGAAAGACTGTATAACAGTCTTAGATTTAGAGAGGCAAGGCCTTTACTTACATGCTCTAAAGGATGTCAAAGACTTGGGGTTGTTTTGTAGTCCCTGTAAAAGAGTTAGGACAAATGAATAGAGATTACACTTGGGAAAATAACCACAATAACAAATAAAAGAGTGTTTTTATTTTTTAAATCTGACCAAAATATAGTATGAGCTGTCTAGAGAGGTGATGAGTTCTCTGTCCACAGAGTAAGCTCTTGACTCAAAATATACAGACAGGTTTTTCCTGGTACCCAAACAGTTGCCAAGTCCCACCACCCCCTGGGGATTATTTTCTACCAAAAGAGACTGCAACCTCCCTTAAGTTGTAAAAGGGGGTCTACATTAGGATGTTCAAGCAGCAACTAGACACTTTCAGCAGTGACATAGAGGGGATTGTGTATTAGCCAGAAGGTTGCTTGAATAACCTGCCAGATCACTCAACTCTGACACTGTTCTTCCCTAACAATCACAGTTCATGGGTCCCAGTATGGCACACTGGTAAAAAGTATGGTTGATAAGAGCTCCAATCCTACCTTGGTAAACTTGATCAAAGTTTCAAGTATCCCTAAGGCTCACTTTCCATTTATAACATAAACATCATCATAATAACTACCTTCTACTGTTTTGTAATTGTTCAGTCAAATTATCTCGAATTTGACATATTAATAACATTCCAGGAAAGATAAAAACAGGTCTTTCTCACCAGTTAGATAACACTGGAATTTTTATAGATGCACCCCAGTGATGGATTCAATACTGTGTCCTGTTTCAATTTGATTTGTTTTTATAAGAACATGAGAACTTAAAGGAGGCTGCAAACTCTTTCAGTAAAAAATAATCCCCAGGGAGAAATATTGGCAACTGTTTGGGTGTCAGGAAAAACGTATTTATATATCTTGAGTCAAGAGCTTACTCTGTGGACAAATCATCAGCGCAGCTCCTATGCCCTGGGGTGCAGGGACATCAGACTTCCCAACCGTACTCAGACTGCTGGAGATGAAAACAACAGGCAAAAGGGCTTTCTTGGCTAGAGAAAGGACATGAAATGGCTTATAGCAATTCTCAGACTCCTTAGAGAAGAGTGCACCTTCACCTTTTCCTAAGATAGCAGAAGAAAAGTTGCAGGAAGCACTAAGCGAGGGCTCCATGGATGTTGGGAGGGGGTAAAAGGAAATCTTGCATAGTTAAGCAAGGAGTTAGGAAGGAGAATTGTAGATTTTCAACTAGACTGCCAAGCTAACTTGTCATGTTCAGTTTCAGTTTTCCCCCTTGTCCAAGAATGGTAAGCCTACAGCCTATTCTTTATTCACTTGCTGGTGAATAAAACAGGCTCACATTCTTAATTGAGAGAAAGCAGTCCCATAAGGCTTGTGAATAAATGAATAAGCACTCCAACCTACTGATGCATCTCTGAACTTTGATTTCACTGCTCAGGAGCCCAATCTCATTAGAACCAAGTGCTCGATTCTGCAGAAAATGCCACAGAGGGAAACAATGAAATTATACCCTTTTGTTTGGACTTTGGTGGCATGGCAAACCACAGAAACTTTCCATGATATCACCTCTCCTTATGTGAATATTTACTGTCTGTGTCCCTTGAGTAATATCTTCTTTCTCTCACACTCTGTTCAATTTCAAGTTTCAATTTCAGTAATTTTATTGACATGACAACGTATACAAATGCTGCTGGAGTTAATCCAACCATGCTCCATGTCTGGGACCCATTTTATATCATCTCTGTCTTTCCTATTATTCTCCATCTCTTATTTGGCGATTGGCTGTCACAGAACAGGAAGGTTATCTAGCTGTCCTTATTTTCCCTGAAAGTTATGGGGATTTTTTCCCCCTCCCATCTTAGAAGACAGTCTATTGAGCTTTCAGGCAGTTTGATAAAAGTGCATTATCCATTTTCTTCATATTTCACACACAGGAGGCTTCTTTTCCATTTCCCTAACTCCCTGATTACAAAGTCTGTCTTGTATGTTTCAAATCGTCTCTGGTTCTTTGAGGTTTGTTTTTTTTTTTTTTTTTTAACAATTCCATTTTTGTGATGGAATTGTGGAACTTAATGCTGTGAAAGGTTTAGTGCATGTAATCAATTGGGCTGCTGTCATAAATTATCACACACTTGGATGACTTAAAACAATAGAGATTAATCGTCTCCATTTCTGAAAACCAAAAGTCCAAAATCAAGCTGTTGCCAAGGGTCTCTTCAAAGCCTCTGAGCAAGGACCCTTCCTTACCTATAACCCTTGCCATTCTGTAGCTTAGAGATGCATCACTCCAATATTTGCCTCCATATTCTCATGACATTCTCCCAGGTCTGTATCTGCATCTGCATGACCTTCTTTTTATAAAGTAATGATCATTAGATTAGGGCTGGTCATAGTTAAGTACAACAGCATCTAAACTCAATTACATCAGAAAACACCATATTTCCAGATAAGGTCATAGTCATGGTTATTGGAGTTAGGAATTAAACATATAATTTAGGGTGACACAATTGAGCCCACATTCAATGGGTATTCGGTGGAAATGTAACAACCCATCAATGGGAACAATTTTAGGACAATAAAATCAGCACAACCACTCTGTGGATGGTTTTAGAACATTCTTGAAGCGAGGCCTAAGTCTGGAAGTAACTTCTCACACTCTTATAAAAAGAAAAAAATGCCTAGTTCTTCCTGTGTGTATTGTTTGCTGGAGGCAAATACACAGATTGAGACAATATGAACATAACTGTAATGGAATGCTGGTAGCTAAGTAACTCACCTCATCCTTTCTCCTATTGCATGCAAACTCAGGCACCTGGAAGAGACAAAATAGTGAGAAGTCAAAAAAGAAATATCTTACACAACGCAGTCCCTAGAAAATGCAGGTGTGCATACACAAACACACACAGAGAGCACATGCATACACACTTTACACATTCCCTTCATTAGCTAGACTGGTTTTAAAATGTCTTCTTTATATGCAATAACCAGCCATGTTTGTGTTAGTAGTTCTGAAAGAAGTATTGAAAGTGGGTCAGAAAGAAGACCCGCCCCGTGATAGAGATTGGGGAGAAAGCAACTAATATACCTCTCTGTGGATCCTGAGGGGCACCCAGAACATTTCCTCTTAACCAGCTGGAAGAGCCATTCTGGGTCATTCTCATGTAATCTTAGTCAGAGCAATCCAAGTCCCCAGCTCAGATAGCTTTCCTCTCCTTCCATGTTTAACCGGTCTCCCAACCTACCTTTACTAACTCTCATCTCTCTCTGGTTTCTCCATTTCTGTCTGGCTTAAGCTTTTATCATCTTTCATCTAGATTATTGGAACCACCTCCCAGTGGGTAATTCTGCCAAAAGGTGTGGCCTTCCCAATGTTGCTATAAGAGGACCTTTTTTAAAGTCCTAGTTTCTCAATGCTCAGAAATCTGCTATGGTTCCTTATCTTCAAAAGCAGAGACTTTAAGTCCTATGTGAACAGAATCACCTGGAGAGCTTGTTGAATCAAGATTGCCAGTCACCACAGTTCTTCATTTGTTTGCTATGGTGGGACCTGAGAATCTACCTTTCTCAACAGTTGCCAGGTAATGTTGATGCAGCTGGCCCAGGGACCACATGTTGACAAGCACTAGCTTAGAGAACGAAGTCCAGGAACACAAGGCAATCTGTGGTCAACCCTGCCTGTTTCTCCACTTCCATTTCCTTTCACTGTTCATGCTGACAATTTAAATGACAGCAGAACCACCTACTTAGATTTTCCAGCAGGCAGGATGTGGTTTCCTGTGGCTTCATATCCCATTCTTCTTGCTAGCAATTTGCTTTCCCATTTTGTCTGTCTTCCAAACCTTGCTTAAACATCCCTGCCTTAGTGATGGCTCCATCAGGTGCTTTATACACAGTTCTGCAGTTTTCTGTTTTTATATATCTCTCAATCATCCCTAACTAAATTATGGGATCCTTGAGAACTAGAATCATACTGTTTGCCTTGCTGGACCCAGCAGCCTAGAGATACTCAATCAATGTTTACATTTTTGCATTTAACTGGAAGAACAGGTCAAGAAGTTTGCATATTTGGTCATTTCCAATGTTCTTTTGTGGATCTTATAAATCCTCCATAATCCTTTCATCTTTATAAAGGAGATCTCTTCAAATTCAACACGTGATGATCCCAACTCAGATAGTGCATAAATGTGCAGTAGGATCTGTATGTGCACAGGACTTTTCCTTGCTTCATAATACTTTTATCTACAGGAACAAAAATATATCTAAAGTTATGTTAGCTATAAGCAGACTTAAAACATGAAAAATAGACTTCTGCCAGGGAATGAAAATCGTGAGGACAGTGAAAAACAACACGTATTGGTTTATTATCAGCAGAGGGGGTGAGAACGACCATGAAGTGTGGCACATTCTAGGTCACAGCCACCCATAGTGGTCTGCTCTTGTCTCCCGGGAAGCCATCCAGGCTCATCACCCAAGAGGAGGCTGAGGGCAGCAAAGCACAACCCCATGTGATGATAGCAGGAAAGTTGAGCGGCTCCAGGAGGGAGAGCTTGGAGCAGAGGAGTTTGGGGTTTGAGTTTTTCTGTTGTGTGATTGGGAGTTGCTAGAACTCTGTAGACCTACCACTCCACCTACAGACTCTGGTAGTTCCAGGAAGATAATCTTCATGGGCACAGCCAGTGACTTTGGCTTTTGGCCAGCCAGTCCTCATCACTGCGTACCCATCGCTGTGTGAAAGAAGGCTTGGGCTGGACTGGCAGTAGAGAGAGCCCATTACTAATGCCCGGGACTGTGGGCACAGGACCAGACTCTCCAGACAGCCTGCTGCTGGGATGATTCTCCCGACCCTGACCTGACCTGCACAGAGGAAAGGCACAGGAAATGGCAGCTATGATTTTCCATGTGCAAAAAGACAAGCCAAGGTTACATTTAAGTTAAATAGCGAGAATGAGGTAACTTTTTACTGGTCAGCTCAACCTTGTCAAAGGGAGACTTTGATTTCTGTCTCCAGTGACTGGATCTCAGCCCAGGATAGTTTTTGCTGGCAAAAGTTGAATAAAAAGTTTTTTTCAACTTAGGTCGGTTAATGTCATTTCAAAAGCTACACTCATGGATTCTTGGGCCATCACTTCAATGATTTTTGAATTGCTGACAATTTTTTCTGCACACAGATGGCTTCTTTAACCAGAGTCTTCACAGGAAAGATTCTACTCTCAGGACCTGCTTACCTGGCCTCCTGGGCTGCGATCAGTCACTAGGGACTGAATTATGTCTCTCCAATAAGATAAAGCAGGCAATTCAATAATCATTTTAGATCCAAGTAGGCCCTCTAGATATAAGGAAGAAACAAGCTAGTAGAAATTAGTCATCCCCTTTTGCGGTAACAATCTTGGGGAATATAGGTCAGGAAATTGAGAAAGGGCAAAGATCTAACTACTTAAAAGGATACCAACACTGATTAAAGATAAGGCTGATGTGCTAAATAAATTTTCTAGGTTCAAAGACCATAGTGGTGTATTAGTTCCTTGACATTAAAGTCAACTCAGAGGACAAATTCACAGCACCCCAAAACCTGGGTATTCCGCTTTTCCCAGCACACAGTTAACTGGTAAATGACTCAGATCACTGTGTGGGGGAGGGCTGTGGAATAAATACTATACATTCATGCAGTTACATCACAAGATCTGTCCTGAAAGGATGTGACCTTCTATTCAAAGAGCAGTTTCAGACTGAGCTACATGAGAGAATGTTATTTTCCACTGTGCCAGATAAGCATTTGGGTTTTTTTGTTTGTTTGTTTGTTTTTAATTATATTATAGGTAGACTAACACACCAATAAATATCCACTATCAGCACTGCTCCCATTGCCATGATCTCTTAGCCACATCCACAAACTCCTGTACGTCAATGTCCCCTGACTGCCTCTTTAGCCTCACTGACCAGTAGTAATGACACCACCTTGTTCCTGACCCTAAGTGCTACCACCTCAGCCTCTAGCATCCTAGAATCACTTCACCCCATTGATGCTAGGGAGACCCGGTTCCTAGTAGCATCTTCATGGTTAACTTCCTTTAAGATGTCAGTGTCGCCCTCACCCTGCCTTCTATATTGCCTTAGTGAAGGGGTGTCCTCAGAGACCTCCAAGAAAACATGCTCACAGTGATCTCATGTCTTACATATGTAATCTATTCTAATGTTCCCACCTCTTTGAGGCCTTCCTTAAGTATTGTGTCTAAGAAATCATTTCTCGACCCCATGACTATAGGCCAGTGAGCAACAGAATCACCTGGCAGTCTTATTAAAACATGGGTTGCAGGCCCTCCCTGATGGTGCAGTGGGTTAAAGCACAGCACTAAGAAGCTAAAGCCACTTCAGCATGAGTTCAATCCCCACCCCAGAGGTGACCCACATGATGTGGCAGACCTCTCCTGACCTGCCTGCTGCTCCCTTCAGCAGTGTACTTTGTCAGTCTGCCTGTTCTGTTACCCATTCTGTCTCTGGTGAATTCTCTCACCACACCTGCACCTCTGGCCTGTACCCCAGTTCTTTATGAATAAATCTTAAAAAAAAAAGGGGGGGGTTGCTAGGGCCCACCTTAGCATTTCTGATTGAATAGCAAATTTGCCTTTCCCCAAATGATGCTGATTCTGTAGTTCTAGGGACCACACTTGAAAAATGTACAAGGAACTTTAATCCATTGCCATACATGAATTTCAAATAACCATTCCAGAAAACTATCCAAACCAATTTCAAGTACAAATATCCCTGCTATTACTTCCCTATTCATGGGTAAGTTTTCCCACTGGTAAATTCTCTCCATTCTAGTGTTATATTTCTCTCAAGATCAACATCCATAAGAGCCAAGCACACATGTTTTCTGGTTACTACTGGTACATATTAAATAGGCCTTACAGTTCCTTCATGTTAAAAACTATTTTCTCCCAGAGCTGGGTTCTCTGGTTTTCTCTGTTTAGGCTGTACTGAAATCTGGTGTTTGTCATTGGTCTGGATGATTGAGGGGAAGGAAGGGAGAATCTTGAGAACAAGCAGAAGCTGATAAGATGCCTCTAGAGGTGCCTTTCCGGGTAAGGAGAGGCTGTTCTCCACTGAAGAGAGGAGAGAGATCGGATGCTATTTAGGAGGATTCAAAGAAAGTTAGCAATTCAAGATCTCTGGTTCATGTCCCCAGATTACCCACACGAGCCTCAGGGCTCTTACTTTGCCGGTTAGGACATGACCATGACATGGAGGCCTGCCCAGCTGTCTGTAGTCCCATTTGCAACTCTAGCACACCTTTAGGTAACGCTGCTCTGATCAGGCACAGCCTGGCCTGTGGCTGCAGAGAGGAGCGCCTCCTTAAACACTTGCTACCTTAAAAATACCTAGTGTTCCCAATGTAATTTGTCAGCTAGCTGTTCAGAGCTTGTCACTTTAAGGCTTTAATGAAGGTTTAAAGAGCTAACTCACTCTACAGCCCTATAGTTAGCATTGTCCCTACCCTACTCAAGAGCCACTGTCAGTACACGCGACAACACCTTACTTCGTACCTGTACTTCATCCTAAGGAACACTACGTGAAAACAACAGCCATAATCCCAATGTTGCCCAGAAATTCCTATTATACCACTTATTACTGCCATTGAGGCTCTTATTGCCAACCCACTGGTGAATAACACAAACTCAAAATGCCATCCAGGGGTCTGCTTTCTGGGATCATGACTCATGCCAACTCTTAAAGCAGAAAACAGAGCCTGAGGCAAAGGGATTATGTATTTTACTTAATTAGGGAACTCTGAGGAGGTAGGAGTGAAGGTCAAAGTAAATGCAGTTGTGCCAGGTTTCGAGTTTCCCAAAGACCACCAGGGAGCCCATTTGGATGCAAAGCACAGGAGGGTCTTTATTGCAAGCTGGAGCCTGGGCTCCCAACATGAAGCAATGCAGCAGCAGCTGAAGTTGAGAACCCTGAGCTCAGGGCAAGCAGGGTTTCTATTAGAGAAGAGGGGAGTTTCAGCCCAGCAGAGGGGAGTTTTTGCTCAGCAGTACATTGATGGTGGACATTGAACAAAGTTATCTTGTCTTAACCTGGTTGGTCTATGCATGTAAGATGTGACCTTCGCTACTCAGCCCGCATACCTTAGGACATCTGGCGTTTTCCTGATATGTACTGGTTACTTACCTACTTGCTAATTGGCTGTTGCTATGGGATGAGCAAGATTAGGACATTTACAGTTAAACTCGGCCTTGGCGCCTTGTTGATAACCGAAACTTAGGCCTGGCTGGTTCAGAAGCATTCTGAAGCCTGCCATTGGCGTCAGTTTGGTCTTTCACAGTAAGGAGGACCGCACACAGACTTGAACACAGACTCAAGACCCAAGACCCTCACCAGCACTAGAAGAGTGATTGCTTCTTCCTGCAGCACCATCCCTGAAAAAGAGGCAAGGACTTGTCATCAAGAGGGGAAAGAGGTAGAATGTATTCACTGAATCCCACTTCCACTAGAAAAGTTTCACCCATGAGGGACCTATACTATCCAATAAGTCATGTTAATTTGACAGGGCCTATTCTTACACCAAAGTAAAAATCCTAGGCCAGGAAGCAAGAAGTCCATCAGCAGACATATTTTCTATGACTCTAAATACCTTTTAGTCTTTGTGTTTTTGTTCTGGATTGGTTTCAGTTGATAAACTTTTCTCTTAATTACAGTTTGTATGTTCCTTCTTCTTTGTATGTCTGGTAATTTTTTTATTTTTTGGCCAAACATGGTCATCTTACATTTTAGGATGCTAATTTTTTTTTTTTTTGCATTCCTATAAATATTCTTGAGAGGTATTTTAGAATGCAATTAAGTCACTTAGAAATTGCTTGATTCTTCAGATCTCACTTTCAAGATTTCTAAGTGGGACTTATAGCTGTCTAGGACTTCCGACTGAGGAAAGATTCTCTGAAGTGTCTACCCTATTCCCAACCATCTTAGTTTTTTCAGCCTGACTATTAGAAACAAATGTATCCCTCATTCTGTATGAGTATTGGGCACTGTTAACCCTAAACTTTTAGGGTTCTTTTGTTATCTTTTATTATTTTCCTTATATTCATGTACTGATTAGTAGTTAAAAGAAGCCTTCTACATGATGGAGGAAGGAATGCAGGGAAGGCATCACAAGACTGAGTCACACAAAAGGGACAGATAGAAGGGGCTAGTGCAGCAACTGACACAGCCATAACATCAAGGTCAAGATACCCCGGGATGTCTGAATATCTGCAGGAGTTCCCACCAGAGAACAGACTGTTAGGATCTGTGTCTGAAGCTCAAATTCAAAAGGTGAAAGATAAGGACATGGAGATGACAGTCATCAGAAATCTCTTCAGATTCTATTCAAAGTCAACCAACCTATGCTCACAGGGAGTGAGCCCCTCCCAGGGAAAGGCTGTCTATATTAGCGCAGTCTCTCCATCAGCTTAAGGCAGCCACTCCTCTGCCCACCTGTGACTATGCAGGTGCTTTTTCCACCCACTCTACCTCTGTGGGGCAGCAGCGTCCTGCCTGCCCATGACCTGTACCAGGCCGGGACTCCTCCGCCCTGACCTCCCTCATGGGAGGCCACTCTCCTAAGACTGCCGGCCTGCAACCATGCAGGTCTCTTCCCTGCAAGCCTGTCCCTTTTGGGGCAGCACTTTCTGCCCACTTGTGTCTATGCAAGTGTCTTTTCTCTCCCGTCTCTTTCTAATAAACTTTACTCTTTAAAAATCTGAGTGTCTGCCTTGTGGAGAATCTCACCACATGTCACTGAAAGGGGAAGCTCTGGCAAAACCTTTCCCAGAGTGAACCCCAGGACCCCAAACTCAAAAGACGACATCATACAGATTTCTCAACTCTTTTGTCTGTTCAGGTCTCTTCCATTGGTACCATGCTTGCAAATTCTATTTGTTCCTGCCTGTCCAGACTCTCAGACTCCTTAACTTAGGGAATCTTCTGGCCTCTTTCTGGTTTCCCCTTACCTGCACCATTGCCTGTAAATCATCCATTTCTCATCTTTAATCTTGCAGAGATCATTATCCTCTGCTGCCTGATATCCATGACAAGAAAACTATCATGCTATGGGGTCCATTTTGGGGGCTATTTCAGATAGCAGAGTAAACTTAATATGGCCCCAATATTAAGTAAACTTAATATTGCTCCATCTTACCCTGGAGTGGAAGTCCTTCAAATCCTTCTAAAAATTAGTAATAATATATTTGAAACTCAGAATCTAGTTCCTGGCCTCTGGTCAGCATTCCATAATGATAGTGACTACGGTGATGGTGGTGTTACAGGGCAGGGAGAGAGGGCACCGCCGAACCCCCAAATCTGCCTGTTCTAAATAGGTTCTGCCATCTACCATATCAATACAAGACATAAGAGCTTTAATAGAAAGGAACTTTAATCCCATGAGTATATAATACAGAAGACAAAGAATATAATTTCTAAATCAAACACCTGAAGTGACCCATCCCCTCATGGGCAAAAATCAACCCAAAAGGGATTGGTCCAAAGCAAGGCCTGAAAGCCCGCCACAAGCCTAAAGCACCTTCTGGCCAGGACCCATAGAAAAGGGTCAGACATGGCCAGACATGTCTGGGAGGAAAAGAGCAAAATCAAAATTAAGATAAAAGCTGCCATAGTCAACCTCCCCACAGGTCTCTTACTCACATCTGTTTCATCCAGTCCAGAACCAGAAGCAAGCAAAGTTTCTTCACATGTTTCTCTGTTCCATGTGTCTCCCTCAGTCACCTTCTGGCTCTACATCATGCTTCCTTCTTCTTCAGACTCCTTTTCTTCTCTTTTCTCTACTCAGCTCCACCCTCCTACTGGGTGGGGCAGGGAAGCTGGAACTTCCCCTTTACCTGGGGACCACCCTGTTATATTGGTAAAAGGCAGTGTTGCTGTTAAGGTTCTCATTAAGATTATTGTAATTAATTCAACAGCGTAGGAGTATGTGGGAAGTAGCATGAGCAGAAAAAGCCAAATTTCTGACCTGCAAAATCTCTCCAGTATAACCCTGGTTGGCTCCCAGGAAAGTCATGAATATATTCACATAGAAGTTTTTCCCACTAGAACTGTTCTTCTACTATTAGTCGTGGTTCGTCATTGCTATTCCTGAGTGTCCCAGTGTATCTTCCTCATTACTGCTCCACTGTACCCTTATTTTCACCTACTTTCTTGCTAAGCATCTCTATTGCTGCACCAACAGGCACTAAGTCCTCTGATTCTGTTCTTCTGGGTCCAAAGATTTCTGTTACATTGGATATATACTCTAGTCTTGCCCTCACTAGAAAATATCACCAATATCTCAGAACTCACATGGTGCTATGGTACCAAAGTGGTCGATTCCAAATGATGGGAGGTTATTTTCCATTCAACACATGGGTATAAAGAAAGTAAACTATTTATACTCCAATGTCTGTCAACATTCAAAATTTACTTTCAGCCACCCTCAAGTCCATAAGTTATGACCACTTATTGTCTCTGCTTTCATTCTAGTTCACTGCTCCAATTGTACATGTAACACAGTGACTGGTACATATCAATGCCTTAATAACAATGTTGAGGATGAATAGATGAGTCCAATAGGAACTGTGGTAGGAGAAAATATGACGATTCTCTGCCAACAAATAAGGCTTTTGTTCTGGACACATGAACTGTGCCTGGCTCTTTCTCCCACTGGGGTAAGTTCACACAGGAGGCTCGTCAGTCTCCATTACACACAGCTATCTGGCAGAAGATTATCTCCAATTTACCAGTCATGCCAAGGAGCCTCAACCACCATCAGGCAGTATGCCAAGAAGTCACTGCTATCCTATTTCCCATCTTAAATAATGCCCAGCTCTGTCATCCAACCAAGCTTGCCAGACAGTGTTAAACAATATGCAGCAGATGATAACTACATAGTCCAAAGAACACAATGCCTGCAAAATAAAATGCCCCAAACTGGCATATAAAATGTAACATTGTTTTCCCTCTTTTTACTCCAAGTCCATCCCTTGTTGATACAGAAAAATCCAATTTGCAAAGAAATTAATTTCCTATCCCCTTTGGAAAAGACAAAACTATAAAATCAGTAAACAGGTTATTTATGGTCTTGGGAGCAGAAAACAGAGAGGGTTGACAGGTGGGGTACATGGGGTTATTTTATGATACAACTATTTTGTATGATGCTGTAATAGTGACTGTGTGACACTGTGTAGTTACTAAAACTCATAGAACTTGACAGTATAAAGGTGAACCCTAATGTAGACAAATTAAAAATACTCATTTAGAAGAGTGGGTGTAGAAGAGATTCTAGGATGGAATGCAGACTGGGACAAAACAATTTAACTGTACTCCAAAAGTATCATACAACCACATTGAAAGGGATAGGGAAGTAAGTGTTAACCTAAATAGCTTTGGAAATGAAGACTCACACAAAAAGAATGGTACATAAACACAGTACTATAACAGTAAAGTTGTTTCCCTAACAACTCTGAAACTACTATGTATATACACTGGAATTGAAGAAATAAATGGGTGATGGATGGTGGAAGTCGAGTCATTCACTGATGGGGTGGTAGGTTACAAACAAGCAGGAAGAGGATGTGAGACTGACCCACGTGGTAGTGGATTAAAGTTGGAGGCACTGATCTATTATTTCAGGTCTCACCTAATGTGCATGTAATAAACACAAATAGATATAGGTTTATAGATCTGTATACATAAATGAGTTAATATACAGATGTATGTTTCTTGTTCTATCAGCTAAGACAGTCAAGACTCAACAACGTTCAGGAGCAAAGAGCATTGCCAGAGCCCAATATTGCTTTCTAATACAATTCTCTGATAAAGGATCATCCCGGCTCCTGTAGAAATTATTTATTCTATAGTTGGAATAGAGAATATACAGGATGAGCCTGAAGAATAATGTAGTTCCGTGAAGAAAGGAAGTGCTCAGAAACACACAGGGTTAGGTAAAAGCAACACAAGAGACAGTTTAAAGAACTCCCAAAGTCTAAAGAAGTTACAAACTGATCAAGAAAATAAAGAACTATTGGATTATAGCCCTCAAATTTAAAAGAAACATCCACAAATTCATACTCATAAATAGTGACAGAATAAATAATTAGATAAAGCCAAATCTTCTATGCACAAGCCCAAGCAATGTATGTAGATATTCAACCTTTAAGGAGGAGCACAACTCGTATTCCTGACACATAGGTTACTGTTTCTGTGTTTCCCGTTTGTGTCCTCTGAGTGAATTGGAGCCACTTGGTTTGGAATATGTTATTAACTTTTGAAGTTTACTTCTAACTTCCTTTTCTTCATTGTATCACTCTTCTTCTTCTGGAATTCCAATAATACTATGCCATCCATTTTATATTGTTTTACAGTTCTTGGACTCTTGATTTGTTTCTTCTTTCTTTTTTCTCTTTACATTTCAGTTTAGGAAGTTTCTGTTGACTTTTCTCCAAGTTCACTGATTCTTTCCTCAGCCATGCCTAGTCTACTGATTAAAGTAGCAAAATAATTCTTTTACCTGGCTGATTTCTAGAATTTCTTTTTGATTCTTTCATAGAATTCCCATTGCTCTGTTGATATTACCCCCCCGTTCTTATATGTTGACTATTCTTTCCATTTATTACTGATAGTTATTTTATGTTCCCCATCTGATATTTCAACATCTGTGCCATGTTTGAGTCCAGTGCAGATGGCTGCTTTATCCCTTTAAACTGTGTTTTTCTTGCCTAAGGCTTACCTTGTAATTTTCTTGTTGTTGTTGAAAGTAAGACATAATGGGTAAATGGTAGCTCAAACTTTTATCTAAAGATTCATGTTAATCTGGCTAGAAGTTTAATGTTTGTTTTAGTTATAGTTGCCAGGGTCATCAAATTCCACTTGTGTTTCCCTTATTTTTGTCTCTGATCTTGTGTTAGGGGCTTCCCTATGTATTGTTCCTTAGAAAGAATTTGTGCCCTATCAGCCTGTCACAGTTGTAATCCAGTTTTTGTTGTGGTTTATTTGTTTGTTTGTTTCGTCTTTTAGAGGACATTAGTCTTGTGGCTGTGGACTTTATAAGTATTTCTGATTCTCCTCCAGTGGTGGAGATTTCTGCTTGTGCCTATAATTCCCTGGCACAGCACTAAAGAGCTATTTCCCTGAGTTTGGGTTTCCTGTTGACTTTGTTTTTATTTTACTTTTAGCTGAGATAGGAAAACTAGAGGGAAATTTCTTTTCTCCAGCTGGAATGACATTTCAGTAGTGTATTCTAGAAAATTCCTTTCTCCTAGAGAGTGAGTCTACTAAGGAGAAGGTAATAGGCATGGTTCACAATAATTACTCTTCCTCTTCCTCTGCCAGAACCAAAGGAATTTTGTGGTATCATTGTGAAATATGATGTAATTACCTGTGGTAAAATACTACAGGGTGAGTGGCAAATGGCTGCCAGGGATCAATTACTATCATTTCTAGAGAACACGCAAGCTCTAGAAATTCACCCTATCATTTAATTGTTACTAGTAGTTTAAGGTTATGTGGCTTCTTTGGTAAACAGTTGCTCTGTTTCTGGATGTTTCTGTCTTTCCAGATTTTGGAGTGGTGGTTTGCCCTGCAACCAAAATTCTCTGATGAAGCCAAGAAAAGCTGTTGGTGTTCCATTTGTCTAGCCTTATTTTTCATCCCAAAAGGATAGGAGTAATGGGTTTAAGTCTTTACATGTCTATGTTGTAACTGGAAATTCCCTTTCCTTCTTCAAGCTTTTCTCTTTCCTCAACCTCTCATCTCACCAACGTCTCCAAATTTGCAAGCCCTACCTCATCCATCCTCTCCGCCAACCCTCATTGGAACAGCCCATAGAGTCCTCTCCCTCCTCTTAACCCTTTAACCCGTACATGATGATCAACTCATTGGACACATAAGCTTGTTTGCAATTCTCTTGTGTCTTAAGTTATTATTATTATGCTATTAAAATGATGTTAGTATTTATGTAGCCTGGGGTTACCTTAAGGTCAACAGTTGAGGACTCTGGCTAAAGTCACTTTAATACTGTTGTCCATTATCTGCCAAATAATGGCTCTCCCTTACCAAATGTAAAACCTCCTCATCCTCCTTCTTTTCCTATATTCCTTTGGAAGACCATAGTGGATAGGAAAGGTGGAGTATCGTATATAGATCAAGTTGCTACCTCTTCTTCTGCTGCCCTCCTTTTCTAAGCTCACAAATGTCCTGACCAAGTGTGCTTGGAACAACATGATGTCTGGCATTCACTTAGATGCTCTTCCTTTAGCTCCATCACACAAACAATTCTACCTTCAAAACCCCATCTCTGGCCTAGGATTTTCTGGGCTTACACCTCTCTACTAGAGAAAATTATTTTTCCTGTTCTTGTTCTTTTTCAGTCCCAAACACTAGTTTGAGAAACAGCTAGTCCCACAGCAGAGTATATACTAATAACCGTTCAAGCACCTAAGTTCAGTATTTCTTCCTTTTTCTTTTCTCCCAAGAGTCTTCCTACTGATTTAATATGTCTGTGCAAAAATAAGTAAGCAACTTAATAAAGTTTGCTGTCATTTGCCTATTTTTAAATAGATGTATCCCTCTAATAGCTCTATGCTAGTGGACAAATATTTCTGGATTCCCCTTTGTGCTGTATAAAGCAAAATGCAAGTAAATGCAAGTTTCTGCTGCAAAATTTCTTTTTTCTATGACCTCAAATCAGTTACCTGTGGTGTCTGATTTAAGAGATACAGAGATATAAACTCCAGTTAAATGTGTGTACAAGTCATACTCTTCACTTCTAGTGGTCTTTTTTTTACCTTAGTATTATCTGGACACCAGAAGCCCCCATAAATATCTTCAGGATTAATACACATCTTACATCGATGGCACTGGGTTGCTTCTTTTTTCATTCATCTATTTTACCTCCCTTGCCTCACTGAAATAATTGGACAGCAAGGATATCTTGGATACTTGTGTGGATACCTCCCAATTTATTCACATATTTTTCACATCACTTACAACATTATTTAATTCTGCGACAAGAGGACAGCATCGATTTTGGCGTGGTTGCCTAGCCCTCTCCTATCCCTGGCACTACCTATGGGGGGGATTCCCATAAATTCAAATACAGATTCACATATATTTAAACAATTTGAGTCCTGTCAGATTTAGTCTTGCTGATGAGCCCAACACCTGGACTGTCACCTTGTTTAGGGGGTTTGGTGTTCACAGCTGTCATCTACTGGAGCCCCAAAAATCATGTGTGCAGGTCTCTGAACCCCAATTTGGTTAAGTTTTACATTAATTGTTTTTGGGCCCCTGCAAACCAGAGGAGACAGTTTGATGGTGTTCTAGTGTAGAATGATTGGTACATCAGGGCCTCAGAGCAGTTCTTGTAGGAACTTCATCAGTTTGAGGTTTTATTTATAAATTTTGAGTTTCTTGAACATAAGGACAGGATGTCTTTTCTCTCTAAATCCCTACCTTTAAGCACAACTCAGACTCCCAACAATGTGCTAGTTAAGTTGACTCATTTGTATTTACTCTGAATTCATTTGATTATATGACATGATAAAATAAAATATTATGTACTCCCCATATACACATCCAAGAATTTGGGAGAAGCAAATTTGGGCACTAAGCTGTCTCTTGTAAGTTAATGCATAATTCTTTGTGACATAATCCAGACAAGGAAGGGTTAGATGAGATTAGCATAGTAAGGCCATAGTATTATAGTTAGTTAAAAAGTAAAAAGAAATGTAGGTTAATAAGCAGAATATGAATTTCTTTTACAGTCCTAAGAGAGTCACAGGGAGATTTTAGAAAGAAATGAATCCTTGCTCTGGCAGCATCAATTTTGTCTTAGTTGTAGAGTTGGAAGATCCAGAAGGAACAAGTCCCAATCCGGAGTCACAGCATCTATTTCCCCACCCTTACGTTCACTTCTGGGGTAAGAACTACACTAAGACCAAGTTTATTCCACCAAGCCTAGGTTACTGCATTGGGTGATACTAGAAAGGGTCAATGAAGAGGGGGAGGGGTCAGAGGAGTAGGGTTGAACCTTGGGGAGAACCAGTAGAGGGATCCCCAAAGGGAACAGAACAAAGAGAAAGAGCAAAGAAAAACAAGGAATAGATGGACACAAGATGAGGGCACAAAGACTATTTACACTGAGGACCCTAACCCCACCACTACTCCACAGAGGTCTTGGCAACTTTGGAGCCAATTAAGATGTCATAACATAAGGCCTGGGTTACCTAGAACTTATCATTGTGAGTGTTGAGAAATGCTCACCAAAATTAAAGATGTATTTTCTGCTGAAAAAGTGAAGGCTGTGTTTCTGAGACAAGTAGACTTAATAAGCCAAGAGTAAAGAAATATATAAGTTAAGCATCTAAATGTACACACTGAATGACCTCAAGTCAGAAATGAAATGGCTGGCTGAATCCTTAGCTCTAATTGAACAGGACTGAAAAGCTTAGGAGAGACTTAGTAAAGCTGCCTTTGAAAAAAAGCATCAAACAACAACCAATCAAAGTTCCAGGAAGATGTTTTCTAAGGAGCTCAGAATAGAGATAAAAGGAACTTAAGGATGATCTTAAGCAAACATGAGCAATAATGAGGAACGATGTAAGTCAGAAATGAGGGAGGAGAGAAGCAGCAGTTTGACAGGACTGATTACAACTTACAGAGGAGACCCAAAAGAGTGTGATAGGACATTTAAGGGCTTGGTCAGCTAAGGTGGAGCAGGAAATTCAGTTCTAAATTAAACAAAATGAAAGGCCTGTCATAGTGTGCAATGTTCCTTACCTGGAGAAGGGTTTCATGTACTGAAGAAATGACTGAGTTGAGGTCCTGACCTGTCTCTGGTCAACCCAGATGAGGTGGACCTCAGGGGTCTGTCTGTGTTGTAGAGGTCATGAACAAGGAGTCTTGCTCCAGGGACAATTTAGCCATAACTTTAGGAGGTTGAGTGGCCTAGAAAGTCAGAAAGTACTGGGTTCAAATCCTAACCTCACTGCATATTAGCAGTGTACAAATTGGACAGGGACCTTACTTTTCAGGGACTGTTTCCTCATTGGAAGAAACTCCTAAGGTTCACAAAGGACTACATGAAGAATATGTATATGGCAATGAACTCAAGGACAAGAAGTCAAGAAGCATGAATTCTTCCCATCTTCAGATCATTTGCTTCATTAAAAAATGAAAGGAGACTAGAACATCTCCAGTTTCCTTTCATCTCCAAATTTCCCCAATTACATAAGAAAAGAAAAGACTATGGAAAGACATAGAAGATTGGGATGCAAGAGTTACAGGTGGAAAGAGCTTCACCTTTATGAAGCTATTTCCTTCTGTATACAACTGGGATAACAATAGCCTATCTACCTGCCAAGTTTGATGTGAGAATTAAATGGGCTAAACCCTGTATATACATATTGGGTGTACAGTAAGCTCCAATAAACAGTATTAAGGGTGAAAAGTAGGACAATGAAGCAGAAGAAGAAACAGATCTGTAAATGTCATCACAGATCACCATATACACTTGGAATCTTCACTGCTTATCATTCTTGATGTTCCCCTCTTCCCTCCAATTCCACAGCAGAATGTAGTTCTGGTTAACCTTCCACATTTCTGGCTGCTGCTTCTCTATCTCCTTCACCAATCCCACCTTTTATATCCAAATTCTAAATGTTGCAGTTCAAAGCCTGATTCTTGCCCTGCCCTCCCATCTCTGTGAATCTTGCTGGTTCCCCTGATTCTACATACAAAATACATTAAACCAACCCAGATCTTTTCTTAGTTACCAGACTCACAAACTGAACTCCATGCTTGACATCTTCACTCTAACCTCTCAAGAATCTCAAAATCCAGGCCCTCCGGGTGGCACAGCAGATTAAAGCACAGCATTAAGAAGCTAAAGCCACTTCAGCATGAGTTCGATCCCTGCCCCAGGAGGTGATCCACATGGCGCAGCAGACCTCTCCTGGTCCACCCAGCGCTCTGGCTCCCCGCTCTGTCTCTGGTGATCCTCTCACCGCCCCTGCACCTATGGCCTGTACCCCAGTTCTGTATGCATAAATAAATAAATCTTTAAAGAAAAAAAAAAAAGAATCTCAAAATCCCTTAGGTCAAAGCTTAACCATTTACTTCTATCCCCAAGCCAATTCCTCCCCCAGCAGTCCCAAATAATTGTATTGCCTCAAGTTGTAATCCTCCTTCACCATCAACACCAGCAACCCACACACAAGTCCTGCTGACTCCAAAATCTACCCCTTTTCCATCTACTTATCTCCATCTCTAAAACCACTCCTTGCCATAACTTCCTGACTGGTTCTTAGCCCCTCTCCTGATCCTATCAGGCAATCTGCAGAAACTTTAAATATTTTCCCACTGTCCTACAAACACATTGCTAATTTTTGTATGGCCCAAAGTTTGCATTACTAAATCAATTTACTTCTCTTAACTCTTTGTCCAACCCACTAGACTCCAAGTCACAATCCTCTTTGAGCTCCTTGAACTTAACGAAGTTTGCTCTGTCTTAGAGGTCTACAACTCCCTCTTTCTGGGATATTCTTCCTCCATCTCTTTGCAAGACAATCTCCTTCCTATGCTGCACCTCCTGCTCTGAGGCTCCCTCTAAATCAACCTTCCTTACCATTCCTTCACGGAGTTTCCTGTTTTTATCCTTCTCGGTACTTAACATAATTCTTAATTATTCAGGAGACAATTGACTCTTTGTCTCTCCACTGGATTGTAAGATATACACAAGCTGAGACAGCTGTTGTGTTTACCATTGTATTCCCAGTTCTTGGCATAGCAAGTATATCACAGTAAGTATATCATTCACATTGAATAAATGAATAAAAAATAGGTTGTGCCTTAAGGGGGAAACAAGATCTGGGTTCGATTTGGATGAAGAAAGCTTTTTGGACAAAAGATCTAGTCAAGGCAGCTACAGAGAAGAAACATGAGATTATACAGGAATTCCAAAGTGACAGGAAGGTGTGAGTCAGTCAAGATTACAATTTAATTGCCAAGAAGAAAGTAGGTGCAGAACATGGTTAGAAGAGGCCTTGCCCTCTATAGGAACTTGGTAATCCCTGGATAGAGAGTGGGTGTCAGGACACCGTCACTTGTGCCCTAAATTGACCCCCAGTTTAAAATCATTGCCTAGGAAAGAATGCTAGACTATAATGAAGGTAGACCTTTATTCCCTAGAATGGGCTAAATGATGGGGCAGGAAAGAGGTAGTAACTGGATCCTGAGCTTACCTTCTGATACATTCCACTTGACTCACACCCATAGATCTAGAGAGCATTCCAAAGTTCTGTGCTTTTCTCTTATTTTCTGGGTAGGTCTTAGAGCCAAGAACAACTCCCTCATATGCCTTACCACAGAAGCAAATGGACACTGTGCTCCAAGCCCTTATTGTCCTTTTCTTGTTCACTTTTTCTGCTTAAATCTATGTGCAATTATCCTTCAGTTTACCCTATCACACAGCAGCACCCTGCCTGCATTCCTCCCAGACTCTAAACTGTCTATACAGTCTCCATTCCTCCCAGACTATTACACTTCCAACTGGGATCTTTCTGTACGTACTTTTGTGATAAAGCCCATGTGTCCTCAAGGCTAATTCAAATCTTAACTTCACCCCAAAGTCTTCCTCACTATTTGTTCATCAGTTATAGTGTATGTTCACATCTCCTATGGATAAATATGAACTATGATTGTTTCCTCCAGGAAACTGATAATCACTGAAAGGGCAGGAAACTTGCCTGGCTTGTCTTTGTATCTCCACTGCAGCTAACATTGAGTCCTTCTTTGGATCTTTCCAGAAGGGTCATTTATTAGAGTTCTCTGGCTGCTCTAACAAAGTACCATAAACAGGGGGACTCAAAGCAACCATTTATTGTTTCCCAACTCTGAAAGATACAAGGTGAAAATCAAGGTGTCACAGCACCATGCTCCCTCTGAAATTGAAGCCTATGGGAGTTCTGGCCTCTTCCTTCTGGCATTGATTTCTTATCTATGCTGTTCCTTGACTTGAAACTGCAGCACTTCATTTCTGCCTCCATCATCTCCTGTTGTATCTGCACATATTCTTATGAGAACACCAGTCATTGGATTCAGGACCCACCCAAAATGAGTGTGGGTGTATCTTACATTACATCTACAAATGACCCTATTTCCAAATAAGGTTACTTTCTGAAGTACTAGTGATCAGAACTTCAACATGTCTTTCTGGGGGACACTACATCAGCCATCAACAGGGTGTATGTGTAAAGGGCATTGTGTCCCTGAGGACTAAAGAAGAGAAAGCAATGTTTCATCCAAAAAACATACATACGCACAGCCAAAGCCTGGGAGAAGGAATAGGACAGAGATGAAGCAGAGTCCATCTGTGGGTTCTGTGGGGAGAGAATCAATGAGGAAAGTAACAGGAAGGAGAGTGACTGAATGAGAACATCTACTCTGGCCAAGTGCAGCATGGAAGTGACTGTTGGCAGGAGACAGGAAAAGTACAAAAACCTCCAACTTTCTGTGGCAAAGTGAAAGTGACCGCAGGCCCCGTGCCTGGCTTCCTTCCGTCACAGCTGCCTCCTTCCCTTCTTCACAGCTCTCACTGCTGCAGCCTGGCTCTCCTAATGGAGAATTTAATGAGACCTTCAGTAAATGGATCCCGGATTCTCTCTCTACCCCCAAGTAATTATAAAGCTCAGCAATTTTTTTCCCCTAACTTGCTGCTGATTTTCTAATTACTCTTTCTCCAAATAGGACAGTTAGCATTAAAATGAAACCATGCTGAGGTTGTGGGTTCACTCACATCTGCTTTGCTTATTTCCTTAATTTGACAGCATGGCTTTATAGATGGAGAGCAGCAGGTGATTCCTACATTTTTATAATGCAAGGTTTGCACCCCCCAAATCCAGGAAACCCTCAACTAACATCAAGGTAAAACTCTCCTGTAGGAAAAACTCATCAAGACAAACCCACCAGATGGAGTTTAATGAAACGAGTCTTAGAAAAGAGCAGCGATCTGTCTAGAAGGGAACCAGAGGGCACTTTCTTTACTTTTTCCCGATAAAGGAAGTAGTGTGACCCCAGCAACCTTAAGTGTATTTCTGAATGTGAAGAAGTGTCCTTTCTTATAATGTCGAAAGAAAGAACTGAGTATGCTGGGAGAAGGGAAAGAAAGTTCAGATTAAAAAAGTAAAAGTGGACAGCAGCATCTAAGTGAAGATGATAAGAAAAGACTTGGGTCAGTACAGAAAATGTTAGCATCACTTAATGGGCGTACCTGGAGAAATCTTGCAGAGAGGCCCTTATCTCCAACCCAGATTTCCCCAAAGTTACATTAAGCTGATAAATAGTTTCCTCTTGCAAAATTCCATGGCCTCACTTGGGGTGGTAAGAAGAACTTTCCAAGGAGATGTGATTAAAGGAAGGAGCAACATCTCATCAGGAACAAATCACACTGTACAGTCCTCCATCCATATACTTAGTTTTGTTTTTTTGGTTTTTTTTTTAAGATTTATTTATTTATTCGTACAGAACTGGGGTACAGGCCAGAGATGCGGAGGGTGAGAGGATTCACCAGAGACAGAGCGGGAAGCAGAACAGGCAGATGGACGAAGTACACTGCTGAGGGGAGCAGCGGGCGGGTCAGGAGAGGTCTGCTGCGCCATGTGGTCACCTCGGGGGCAGGCAGGGATCGAACTCATGCGGAAGTGGCTTTAGCTTCTCAGTGCAGTGCTTTAACCCGCTGCGCCACCAGGGAGGGCCCATACTTAGTTTTAAAAGCATCTTGTGGTAATTCAATCTCATTGCTCCTTGCCTTCATCCATGTGAAAGCTGTGGAGGGGCACGTGCCCACCTGGCCCCTTCCAGTTCTTTCCACCTTTCTACTCCTCCTTTGGGAGTAAAATGAATATTTGGATTCTGAATTCTAGATAGGTAGGAAAACATGAACTCCTGATTCAAATAGACTTGGGCTCAAATACAGCAGCACTGCCATAGGCCATGTATCCTTGGTAAGGTTCATTTCTCTCAGTCCCACATCACTGAGAGGCCAAGGAATTTGTGACATAATTATGCACCATTCCTCTTCTCCTGACTGTTAACTCGATAAGCATTTCTTCAGCACTTCAGCTGGGAAAGGGGTTTGGGTAAAGCCCCACAAGGTGTGCTGCTTCCTGTTTGTGCAAAGTACACCCCACCCCCCCCACCCCTCCCCTGCTCTGGGATGTGTTTCATTCTCTGCAGTCCTCTCAGTTCTGAAAGGCAATTCAGGACTGAGCCAGCATGGCTCGAGGGCTTGGTTCATCTTGTTTCCATACCATCTGGCCTATGACCCACCATTAGGCCTTTTATGCCTCCTGTCTAAAGAAATGGTTTGTGTTTTGCCTACGGAAGATAGTTCCCTAATGAATGTCAAATAACAATAAAGCTTAAGTGTCTTCATCAGGCACTTGAGCAGGCATCTGTCCTCCCAGCAGTAAAATATGCTGGAACTCTGGAAGCAGCTAAGAAATTTGAAACAGGGTTTCATCCACTTAAAACAGAGCTGTGAGTAATTTCAGTCACTGACTCAGTTAGAGGAAAAACCCTCATGAGGCTACAACTTAGTTGCAGTAGCTCTTGATGTGAGCCTTCCATTTGGAAGCAGAAAGAAGAGTGTGCCAGGGAGAAGGAAGGATGGGAAGATCCCTGGAGTCCAGAGCACTAGTTAGGTGGGGCAGGACCTCTTATACTTCAACCCCCACTGCCACCCCCACCCCCACGTACACACAAGCCTCTGCTACAATCTTTGCTGCAGGCTCTGGGCTGCCCCACCATGAACACCCCTCCCCCAGGACCACATGCTCTCAGCAGCCCTGGCTGTCCTCATCACCAGAGGATGTATTTACTGGTCAAAGGGGCTTAAAGTAACAGAGAAAGAAGAGCTCAGGTAGCAACTCTCTCTAGCATATGAGGTCAGGTGTCTAGGAGTAGATGTATCTCACCCAAAGGCCCAAGAAGCAAGTGCTGATGAGACCATAAAACTGCCTCTAAGTTTGGGTAAAAACAGAAAATGGAAGGTACTAACGTGTTGGAATGTGAAAGCACTTGATTCAAATCGTGGTTTGGGGAGTTATTTCACCACTTTGAATCTGTTTTCTAGTAGGGAAAGTTAGGTATCAGGATAGGTATACAGCTAGAGGGGAATTTGCATCTTTCTTGGCAGTTGGAGGGAAGTTTAGAGTTAAGTGTGGCAACTGTATAGAAGTGTCTAGTGAGCAATAACCAGGAGACACCCAACACCCAAAGGCCAGGGGACTGAGCCATCTCCATTCTCTAAGGGGGGGGTGGGGGGAGTGAAACAAAGCCTGAGAACCTTTATGATTATCTCTAGTGAGACTGTAGCAGACAGACTGAGGGGAATACATGCCTGCTCTAAATGGGTTCTGCCACCGGCCACATCAAGGCAAACATACTGTTAGTATGTAAGACCTTTTAATAAGAAAGAACTATGATAGAATTAGTGTGCACTATGATAAGTTTTTGGAGTAGGTAGGTTAAGTGTGGGGTCCTTGGGTTCACTCTGGGAAAGGTTCCACCAGAGCTCCTCTTTCAGCAGCACGTTTCTCCATAAGACAGAGAATTGGTTATTTTTAAAGAGCAGGCTTATTAGGGAAAGGGACAGAAGAGTAAAAGACACTTACGTAGACATAAGTGGGCAGGAAGAGCTACTCTGAAGGGACAGGTTTGCTGAGAAAAGCTTGTATAGTTGCAGGCGGGTGGCCTTGAGGAGAGCAGCCTCTGCTGAGGGAAGTCAGGGCAGAGAAGCCTCACCCTAGTATAGGTCATGGGCAGGCAGGAGGCTGCTGCCCTGCAGAGGGAGAGATTTAGTGGAAAGAAGCATAAGCACAGGTAGGCAAAAAGACGGCAGCCCCTCTGAGGGGGCAGTGCTGGGTTTTATCGTCTTTCATGAATGGATGGTGCTCATCTTCATTAATGGATGGCTTGTTCTTTAATCCCCATATCTTCACCACAGGTGACATTTCCTACAGCTGTCTGATAGTTTTTATAGCTGGATTAATGTCTATGTTAATCTCTTCTACCCCCATCTCCTTGTATGAGAGAGATTTCTGACCTTGTAGCATTCTTTCCAGTTTTTCTATTCTTACCCTCCATCACAATAGAGGGGAAATATAGTTAAAATAATTTCCCCATGAAACATCCAAAATTACCCATCCTCTTATGGGTAAATGTCCAAGCAAACAGGGTTGGCCCAAAGCATGGCCACCAAGGCCTGAAAGCCTGCCACAAGCCTAAAGCATCTTCTGGTGGGAACCCATAGAAAAGGAACAGAAGGGGGCAAACAAGTAGAAGGAAAAGAGCAAAATGAAAATACAAGCCAAGATAAAGTCTGCTATTGTCAGACTCCCATTCCACATATGTCTCTCAAATGTATCCTTCTGAACACTCCTACATTGCTGGTGGGAGTACAAACTGGTACAACCACTATAGAAAGTTGTATGGAGATTCCTCAAACTACTAAAAATGAAGGTACCTGGCCCTCCCTGGTGGCGCAGCGGGTTAAAGCACAGCACTGAGAATCTGAAGCCACTTCCGTATGAGTTCGATTCCCGCCTGCCGCCTGCCCCAGAGGAGACCACATGGCGAGCCAGACCTCTCCTGACCCGCCCGCTGCTCCCCTCAGCAGTGTACTTCATCGATCTGCCTGTTCTGCTCCCCACTCTGTCTCTGGTGAAGCCTCTCACCGCCCCTGAGCCTCTGGCCTGTACCCCAGTTCTGTATGAATAAATAAATAAATCTTTAAAAAAAAAAAAAAATGAAGGTACCACATGTATGACCCAGCAATTCCACTCCTAGGGATCTACCCAAAAACATTTAATTCAAAAGGATACCTACATCCCTATGTTTATTGCAGCATGATTTACAATAATAAAAAATTGGAAACAACCCAAATGCCCCAAAATAAATGATTGGATCAAGAAGATGTGGTATATATACACAATAGAACACTACCCAGCAATCAAAAAAGATAAACTCATGCCTTTTGCAACAATATGTACAGAGTTAGAAGAGATTATGTTCAGTGAAATAAATCAGGAGGAAATAGGAAAATATCAAATGGTTTCACCTATAGGAGCAATATAGAGGAACCAAATAAGACATAGGGGGGAAATTATAGCAATATAAAACAAAACAAAAACATTATAAACCAGAGATATCCTGCAGAGTATGTAGAGGAAGAGGGACTGGAAGGAGGGAGGGAGGGAGGAACATAGGGGACTGTATGATGGTGTGTGGGTGAATTGGGGGAAAGAGGAAAGTAAACATTGTTTTAAAATGAACAACAATGTACATAGATGTTGGGAGTGACCAATTTACTGAGACTTACTGAGGGACTGGATAAGGGCAGTAATAAATTAGGCCTTGCATCCAAGGGTAATAAGGCGGTAATAAACTGGGCCTTGCATCCAATTAATGGGGCCTTGCATTGGGATGGGACTAGATGAAGGTGATAACAAACTGAGCCTTACATCAAGGGACATAGCGATGAGTCACCCTTTTGGAATTTGAGTTTAGAATCTACATAAGAGACGCTTCCCCCCATAGGGCTGGCAGTAGCTGGGGACCCCACTCTAGGGGCTCCATCTCAGCTGCTGTCTGGGAGCAATAAACTGCTTGCTCAGCCTTTCTGCCTCCCACCTTTCTTTCTTGCGGCCGGTCATAGAAGTTGGGACAAAACAATAGATATATAAATAAATAAATTTAATTAAGAATAGAAAAAGAAAATAAAGTATTCATATGAGCTGAACCATATTCTCACTTAAGAAAAAAATGCAACTAGAAAAATAATGAAATTAGATTTTTTTTTTTTCATCTATGCCTCCAAGTCCCTGGTACCAGTTCAAGGCCTAGAAGCAGCATGGCTTCTTCACATGTGTCTCTGTTCCATGTGCCTCCTCCAGTCTCCTTCTAGTCTTCTTCCCCCTTCCTAAGTCCTTCTCCCAGTCTTCAACTCCTTTTTAGCTTCTCCTGGACATTCAGTTCCACCATTACTTAGTTGGGACAGGGAACTGGAAGAAGCTTTTTCCATGGGTATCACATATTACAAGATTGATCAAGGAAGGGTCACTTGTGGCTCATGTAGTACAACAATTAAGCAAACATCAACAATGCTATACACTGTTTTCTTCAAGTACTCCCCAAAAGACTCCTGAAGTAAATAGAGTGCAGTGAAGTTTGGTTAATAGCAGCTAGGTGAAATCACCCCAGAGACAGACCATTTCTCACGGACCCTGCCAAGAGAATGAGTCCTGCTTGGAGTCCATTCTTAACCAGATGACTCCTATTGGAAGCAAGAGCAGGCACCCTTACTACATTTGTGGGTAACACAAAGCTAGGAGGCCTAGATGATAACGGGAGCTTAGAGTTAAGGTATTCAAAAATAGCTCAGGGGCCTTAAGTTATGAGCCCAAAGAAATAAGCAGAAATGTAATTCTCAAATCATTCAGTTCAAAACTGTAGCTGGAGATGAGACCCTTCTGCTGAGTGTGATGACAGTCTTGGTTTAAGCCAGCGATAAAAGTAAGAGTATAAAGCCAGGAAAAGGAATACTCTGAATTCAAAAAACCCAGCCCACCTGTAGAAGTCAGATATCAGAAAGAGTGACAGCAGGGTTGGGCTGCAGGAATTGATAGTTTCATATGCATAGGTAACTCCCCTGCCTCCCTCTGGGCATTTAAAAGCCTTACCAGCCCTCTGCATTTTGCCTGTGGGGCAGAATTATTTAAAACTGTCTATTTAAAACTAGGCAACTATTTCTGTGAACTGAAGCTAACTCTGGAACTAAGACAAAGACAAGGTCAGTTGGAGTCCTGGTCTCCATTAGAGCTGGCTTTTAGTGAGAAGAGTTTCACATTTACTCTCCTACATGATCCATTTACTCCATTTCTGCTGGCAGGAAGAAATAAAGTACAGTCTGAGCATCTAGCATAGCAACACCCCATGATGGTCTCTTTCCAATATATTTGTCCCCATGACAGCCACTTCTCATGCTGAACCTCCTTTTGGAAGCCATCTTGGTAAAATGCACATCAATTCTATTTTACAACCTTCCTACTTTGTTACTTTAAGTCCTAGAATTTATTAGGCAGTGGCTGCTAATTCTTAAACTGGAATTTCTCTTGGCCAAACATTTGATATGCAATTAAATGAAAACAGAGGCAATTGAAGCTCAGGGCTTGTCTTGTCACTTCCTTCCTAACAATATGGAAGCACCAGGAGCAGAGTGACCTCCCCGTCCCCCTGGTAATCTTCCCATTTATGTGAAAGGTTTATTCTACCACATAGCTTTTCCCCCAGGATTGACTCCATGACAGCACAGGAAAAATTGGGGAGTTGTGTAGGGCACTTTTATGACATCAAGATGTAGCCTCCATAGATAGATTTAAAATGTTTTCCTTTCATGAGTTTTCACCCCAAACCAGAACTGTAAGGGTGATTTTTATAGACTACCAGGAGAGTAGTTGAGAATAATTTTATTTCTTCTCATAGAAATAAAATGATTTCTGGGAAATTCTACCAGTATTTGAACTTTAAGTCCATGCTTGTTCCCCTAAATGTTGCCTGAAACCTTGTCACATGCTTTTGCTGATCTGACTTATAGACTATTTATCTTCAAAGAATCTTCAAGTAATGATAAATATTAGAATATAAGAAGTCAGGAATGAATAAGATGAGCCCTGAGACATAAAATTATTTCTTCACAGCCAGTCCCATGTTCTTCCCCTCTTGGTTCTTTTGTGATTTATTTCAGATTACAAGAAATTCTCTGTGCATTACATCAGCATAAATTTATAAAGTTTACCTTTTTTATTTTATGTTTTGTTTATTTTTTCACAACATAGGATTTCTCCTCTCAGGTATGATCACCATAGTTTTCCCACCACCAAAGTGCCCTCAGCCCTCCACTGCCCCCCACCATTCTCTCTTCATACCCTATTCTCTACTGTCCCCTACCTTCCCCCCCTCCCTCCCCTGAGTTTCTCAGATCTACTGTCTGCCTTCAAGGTCAATCTTACAGTTTTTGTTTGTCTAATCCTCTGTTTAGCCTTATAGGTAGAATCTAGAGAAACTAAAGTTTATTTTTAAAATTTTCATATGGAATTCCGAGGGCTTGGTATTGGCTCGGCTTTTAGTGTTTATAACTAAATGTCTCTGAAGAATCTGATTTTCCTATTTTGGGTCCACAACAATAATGAACATCTGAATGTTAAAGCTTGTCCACGAGTTTTTATTACATTCCTTGGGCAACTTAGGTGTCACCAAAAATAAAGTTGACCTGTGACACGGGGCCCCCTCCCCAAATCATTTCAGCTGTTCCCAGTGCTTAGCCTAAACTGTCCTTCCAGAACAATTCTCTACCCAAATGAGACCTAGAAGGGCCTAAAACAGAAGCCTAAGTCTAATCCAGGGATCTACTCTTAATTCTTTGCTCCCTTCTTTATCCCTTTGAGGTATACTTGCTCTCTAGCCCCAATCACATACCTTATTCTAGGCTCACAGCCTTAAACTCCCAGACCTGCTGGCACCCTGCAATCTGTTTATCTGCCAAACGATGGTACTGGCTTCTCATATTGAAGCTATGCCTGCCAGCCACTGTCCCCCAATAATCCCTGAACATCTGCTAGCCCTTTCTCCTTTGACCCCTGCCATCCACTAGATGCTGGTGCCAGTGATAGTAACCAAGAAACTTTAATTTATCCAATGGGTTTTTGTCTTAATGCACTTATATTTAAGATAACTTTCAACTCATCCCATATGACCATCTGTTCCATTTAAATACATATATGTATGTATATATACATATATATATATTTAAAGCTATATATATATATATATAAAGCAATATATATATATATATATATAGAGAGAGCTATATAATATATATATAAGCAAAATAGCAGCAGCTTTTGACATTCCTTGATTCTTTTTTTTTTTTTTAAAGATTTATTTATTTGTGCATACAGAAATGGGGTACAGGCCAGAGGCTCATGGGTGGTGAGAGGTTTCACCAGAGATGGAGAGGGGAACAGAACAGGCAGATCGAGGAAGTACACTGCTGAGGGGAGCAGCAGACGGGTCAGGAGAGGTCTGCCACGCCATGTGGTCACCTCCGGGGCAGGCGGGAATCGAACTCATGCGGAAGTGGCTTCAGATTCTCAGTGCTGTGCTTTAACCCGCTGCGCCACCAGGGAGGGCCCACCTTGATTCTTTTTTATCAACAGATCTTCCATAGACCTGAATACCTGTTTTTACTTTGTTTTATATAATTGAAGTCTATCACTTAAATACTAATGACATAACTTCCAGAAATACTAAAAGTCAACTCAATGGACTTTAATTTAGGTATATGCTTCTGTTACTATCACCCAGATCATGCAGTATATTTCCAGAATTTCCAAGGTTTCCTTATGCCTTCTCCTTTCAAAATCTTCCAAAGGAAGCCTTCATTCTGACCTATATCACCACAGATTAATTTTCTCTTTTGGACATTATAGAAATGGAATCATGTAATGTATAATCTTTGTATCTGGCTTCTTTATCTTATTATATCAGTGAGATTAATTCATTTGTTTTAAAAATCAATCATTTGTTCTTTTATACTTCTGTACAGTGTTCCATTGAGCAAATACTGCACAGTTTATTCTACTATTGATAACTATTTGGATATTTTCCAGTTTTGTGCTAATATAGATAATACTACTATATAAAGCCTTATACCTGTATTTCAGTGGACTTAAAGCTCATTTTTCTGCTGCATATACCCAGGACCATGGGTACTTTTTTTTTTTTTGCTTCATTAGATACCTCCAAACTGTTTTTTTTAAACTGGTAGTACCAGTACCAGTTCACACTCCCAGCTGCTGTCTGAGAGTCCAGTTGTTCTACATCCTTGTCTGCACTAGATCTGTCGCTCTAACTATCTATTCAGGAGCTTACATGGCAGAGTGCAATTAAATGTTTACTTGAACTTCCTGAGGTATAACAATGTTAAGGAACTTTTCACACATTTATTAGCCATTTGAAAAAATTGTGAGATGTATGTTCAAGTCTTTGGGCTATTTTCAAGTTAGTTGTGTCTTTTTTAAATTGTGTCTTTTTAAAGAATTCTTTATACACTAAGATTATGAGTCTCTGGTTAGATATTTTTATTGTAAACATATCACTCAAATATGTGTCTTACCTATTTTCATTTGGCGATACCTTTTGGAGAACAATTTTTTTTTTTAATTTTAATCAAAATCTAATTTATATTTTTATAGCTAGTTTTTTTATATTCTATTAAAATTTAAAGTCATGAAGGTATTCTGTTTTCAGTTAGGAACTTCAATATTTTATCCTCCATGTTTAGGTCTATGATGTAATGGGAATCAATTTCTATATGGTGTGAAGTAGGCTTGAAGGTCCATTGTGTTCTCTGTAGGTACTAATTAATGCAGCAATATTCTCTGAGAAACTATCTTTTTCCCCCAGTGAACTGAAGCAACAATGTTTTCTGGAAATTAAGTGTCCCTATTCTGCTTCTCTATCTTTGCATCCATATAATACCACCTTCCCTCCTGAGAATGGGTATTAATGGAGCCAGTGGGGCAATTAGACATGTTTCTGGGGCATGCCTTTCCTGAAATCTTCCTGCAACTTACTTCTTATCACTCTGGGTTTTCTTGCTTTGAAAACAACCATACATGCTGATGTTATCTCTCCACCCTCCACCTGATATAGATGATTACTTCCCATGATCTAACAATGAAACAATTAACACAGAATGGAGAAGTAGGTTTGAAGGAGATTTATAATGACCCAGAGTTCAGGAAAGACTTTGAAGACATTTTAGATATGGTAGATGAAATCATAGGCATAGGAGAGAAAAACAGGGAGAATGGAGAGAAGAGAGTCAGGTGTGATTCCTTTGAGCTATTTTAACAAGCCAGAGAGTGAAATATTTACTTATGGAAGAGAACAAAAGGGTGCTGCAGTCAGAGGATGAAGATGGAGAGAGGTTGATGTCACAGAGCCAGGAACAAAAGAATGTCATCCATCACAACTCAGAGGTCAAGTAAACTGAAGAATGAGAGTCCATGGGAGCTAGTATCATGGAGGTAATTGAAAAAGTGGTTTCCTGTCAGGACAGGGGAAAAAGACAGGCTGTAATTGGTTCATGAATAAACAGGAAATAAGGCAGTGGATACAAAAGTTGGGGTTCTTTCCAGAAACTTGAATGAAAAAGAAGATAAGCAAGAAGAAAAGTAGGATTGAAGGGGCTTTTTTTATTATTGTTTTTTTTTTAAAGATTTATTTATTTGTGCATACAGAACTGGGGTACAGGCCAGAGGCTCAGGGGGGGTGAGAGGCTTCACCAGAGACAGAGTGGGGAGCAGAACAGGCAGATTTATGATTTACACTGCTGAGGGGAGCAGTGGGCGGGTCAGGAGAGGTCTGCCACACCATGTGGTCACCTCCAGGGCAGGCGGGAATCGAACTCATGCAGAAGCGGCTTTAAATTCTCAGTGCTGTGCTTTAACCCACTGCGCCACCAGGGAGGGCCTATTATTGTTTTATTGTTTTATTTCTTTACCCTATGATGATATAGGTTCCAACCTTATGTTGGAATATTAAAATTAGATGTTTTTCTTAAATTTCTTTTTTCTTTCTCTCCCCGCATCCCATTCCTTTCCCTCCATCTGTACCCTGACAACTCATCCCCTCCACCAACAATCTCTATGAGACATGGGCAGGTTCATTTCTCAGGAGTGACACTTCAGAAAGGAATTATCTTCCTCTTCTTTATAACTCCCTTACTTGTCCCTTTCTTACCTTGACTCTGACCTCAATTCTGTCCATCTCCTTTATTCCAGCTGATTAACACCTGAGGTCCTATCACTTTGGATAATCACAGAGGGAAGAAGGAAGATTGCCTACCTTGGTGGAATCTTCCATCCTCTTCAAATTTTTCCTTCATATTACTATAGGGACATCACAGAGATTAGGGTTAGTGTTGAGCTCAAAATGGCAGTACAGATGTTGGAATCTCCTCTCCTGACAGCAAGGAGAACAAGAAGTTTAGCAATAAGGTGAGTCTCATGGAAAGATGAGGGTCAAACTTCAAATCTCTAGGAACTAAGGCCCAAGCAAATTGGAACAGAAATGGATCATGGAGCCCAAAGTTCACAGTGTTGAATGAATAGAGATTTAACCTATGCCAGAATGCTTTGGGAACAGAGGACAGAATCGTGGTTGAGCAAGCCATGCTGTGCTTAGAGCCAGAAAAGACAGATGTTTGCACTCTTATTATCCATCCACACATCAAAAATCAGATATACCAGAATCCATATTGAACAATACTGATTCCAGGAACAATAAATCATTTTGTTGATATTTTATGAAAGACCTAAATTTTCATTTTAATTAAATTAATTTCTCTAGATTTACTACATTTTTAATGTGTTTTTATTATGCCTTAGGGTCATTTTCCCCTAAGGAACTCTTCTAGTTTTATAATTAAAAACTAATCAACATTCTGAATTTAAAATATGGATTTTTTCAGACTCAACTTTTCTGGATCAAAGTTATACCATAAAAATGCAATAACTTAGAGGCTTAGAACGCTTAGTTTACAAATGGATTAAATGGAATTTTTTTTCCCTTCTCCCTGAGTGAAATGTAAGTAGTTTTTACTGACCGATGCTGGGAATCTCTCGATCTGTGGGTTCTTGGTAGCGATTCCAATGTTTCTCATGGCGAAGGTTAGTGCTCGCCTGAGAACTGGCTATAGAGTGCACACAGGTGAAGTGGCTGCCTTTCCTGGCAGTCTGAAAGTAGAAGCTGTCGCTGGATCCTGCTACCTCAGCCCCATGCTGACAAACAACACACTAATAGGCAAGGAACTAGATGATCCTATCGAGGAGCCCAGCATGTGTCTTGGCAGAATGGCAGGAAGGTTCTGGTTTCCAAATAACAAAGTTTTGTCAGAGCCAAAGGCCCAACATCCCCCTGCCTGGATAGACGCTCACATTTTCCCACTAAGCCCCTCTCTCCATCAGCAAACAGCCTGCCTGCTAGGGGTGAGGTGAGGGGTAGGCATGGGTGTGGCTTTCTTTTAGAAGCTCCTATGGAGATGCTGTTCAGCTGCCAAAGACTGGATCTTTCCCAAGTCTCCTCTAAGCGGCAGGCGCCAAGCTAGGCATGGTGGAAGGCATCATTATTCATAGCATCTTAGAATCAAGAAGACTGAACTGGTACTCCAAAAAGGAACTTTCCTCAAACCACCCCACTGTCAGGGCAGATTCTATCTTGAACCCAGATGTCTTCACCTTATTGCTAAACTTCCAAATCTATACTTTTCCCCTCATTGAGGCAACATCCTTTCTGGAAGCCACTGTGCTGCTGTAGAGTATAGGCCCAGCCTTCTGTCACCTCTGTGTCAGGAGCAGAAGTCTTCCATAAACCCTGGTCCGTCTAGCCCAGCCCCATTCTTGTAAGATGTGGGCCTAGGTTTCTTATATACAGCACAATTAATAAAATAAGATTCAGAACAAATGTGTCCTCCCTAATCGGAACTTTGTTCTCCAACACCGCAACTCCCAGACCTTAGGCTCTGTACCCTGTAGAGTCCTGGCTCAGGGATCCAGAAAAACATCATTGAAACCATCCCCCGCACCTCCACTTTGTAGTCTTCCAAATTGTTTTGTATGAACTTGCAGTGATAGCCTTCCTCCCTCATCTTGAATGTGCCTGAAGAGCCACAAACATCTCAATGCTTATGAAAATGAAATTATCCAGATGTCTTTGCAGATGTTACAAATGGCAATCCTGCACAGCATAAATGCAAAGAAAATCTCCTCTCCCCATTTGGGACTGAGTGTTTGCAAATGAGACTAGGAAAAATGACCAAGTGCACTATCATTCTTGGTGAAGGTGACTTTATCCCTGTGGTTAAAATTTCTATTTCTAAAATTCTTAAGTATTCAAGATTTGCCTTTATTTCATTATTTATGAAAGATTAAAGCTTGATGTAAGTTATTATAGTCTTACTAATTTTGGCCCAAAACCAAGGAGGTCTTAGTGCCGTATGGAGGAAACAGAAGATGAGTCCTATCCTGTTCCTTTGGGGTCCATGAAGGGAAGCAGCTTGCTGAAGTACAAGTGAGGGTGGGGGAGTAGATGGAGTGGATGGAGAGTGAAGGCAGATGGAAGCACAGAGCTTCACAGGAGTAAAACTCCAGTTGATCACAAGCATCAGAGACAACTGGTTGAGAGGAAACAGTAGACCGCTGTTGGAAAAGCCTTTGACCAAGAACACAGGATCAGGAATAGATCAGGCCTACATGCTTACTGACTCATAGATCACTTTGACAGCAGGTGGAGAACAGTCATGGTGGGAAAGGAGGCAGGCATCTGACCCTAGAGGATGATTTGCCAGACTGAGGAAGCCTGGACTTTTATCTTTGAAGCCAAAGGAAACATGGGGTTTATTGAAACAGAAGTGGCTGCAGAGAAGGAGAAAGATTATCCATGTGGCTAAATGAGAAGGAAAAATGGGAAGGCAAATGGCTCGTATATTCACCTTTTATATGTTCACTCCAAAACTGCTATACTGGTCCGGAGATCAGGAGATGAACATATGTCCTCCATCTACTCTATCTGCATCCAGATGTTTTCCACCTGTGTTAGGAGGAAGAGCAGAGCCAATGAAACACAAGCCAGGGCCTCACTCCTGCTTGTCAGTGGTTGATTGTCACTCTCCTCTGGCCAGCAGACAAGACCTGCTGAAGCTGCTTCCCAGTCCCCCACTGCTACTCCCTGATTCACTCCCCAATTCCTGGAGAAAGTCACAGTGCTTGAGTTCTGCTGCTGTGTCCTTGAGTCTCCTGCCGGCCTGGGTTTTGGCTCATCTGCTCACAATCTGCTGTGGCATAAACCTCATCCCAGCAGCTGCCATTTCTACCACAGGCTCCACAGCTGGGCAGGGAGGAGGGTCTCTCCAGAGCCAGCAGGCAGGGTTTGGAGATGCTTGGGAAGGACCTGTGGGGTGTCATGTGTCCTGAATAGGTAAGAGAGGGGAGATGTGTGCCCTTGGCCTTCAAAATTCTCGTGGCACTTTGGATTCTGCCTCTGGCCCTTCAGAGGATGTTACTTGGACTGAGTAGAAATGTCAAGCTATGTGTTCATGAGGGTAAGACATTTAATCTCCTTTATTTTCCTCAAATAGAACTTCATGACTATTTTAAGACCCCGCAACGCCCTGAAAGATACAAACAGTATTAAAATGGGCCCCCATTCGACCTTACCTTAGCAGGGCTGTGGGGTTTCCTTACCCATGCCCAGGTCATGATGGGGAGAGAAATCTTCCTGGGCCATTGTGGTATCTCTCAGCTAGCCTCCTGCCATCTGATCTTGATCATTTGTTCATGCAGGTTGCTGCAAGTTTCCCTCTTTATAATCCTAACCAAACCCTCTCATCTGTGGCCGCACCTGTCTATACTAGACAATGTGAGAGTGAGAAATTCTGCAAGAAGCTAAGTCCTAAGTGTCAGGTATTTCAGGAAGCTTTGTGATCTCTGAGGTCTGGCTGCCTCAGCACGGCTCTGGCTGGACATGGGTACAAGTTCCCTCTGCTGTGGATTCCCCAAATCTATCTGAGGCAGTGGAAGTTTCACTCTTTTGACCATATGTGTGTCAGTCAGTCCCCTGTGAAACAGACACTGAGGTGGAGAATGGAGTATAGGAAATCAATTGGACTTGAGAGGAGGGTTTAAACACCTGTGAAGATAAAAGGAGAGGAAAACAGGATGGAGCAAGAGAGCTCCCCAGCTGTGAGAACAAAACCCACTGAGGAGCTCCAGAGCAAAGACTGACCAGTAGAGGGGTCTTGCATGGGCACAAGTGATAGGCGTTAACACCTCAGCTCAGTCACATCTTGGAACTGCCCAGGAAGAGGGTGAGCTTGGCCTAGGCATGGCAGCAAATCTTAAAGGCTAGGTGCTAGAGGTCCACTGGTCAACTGCTCTCCTCCCAGTCTAACTGCCCGTTCTTTCCAGAGGGAGTGTACACAGTGCACCTCCATGGCTCCACAGAAGCCTCCACAGCTGTGTGCTCCTCACTCTCCATCAGCCCCCACCTAGTCCCGGAAAGGGAGAGAAACTTGCAATGAATCACCTTATAGTTTTCTAGAGTTCTTTCTGGGTGCTTCTAAGAACTACTCTTCTTCTTCTTTTTTTTTTTAACATTTATTTATTTATGCACACAAACCAGAGGTATAGGAGTGAGAGGATTCACCAGAGACAGAGTAAGGAGCAAAACAGCCATATCAACTGAAATACATTGCTGAGGGGAGCAGCAGGTAAGACAGGAGAGGTCTGCCACTCCATGTGGGTCACTTCCCTGGCTGGGGATCGAACTCATGCTGCAGTCCCTGCAGAAAGCTTCATAGTACAGTGCTTTAACCCACTGCACCACCAGGAAGGGCCCAGGACCTCAATTTTTAAACTTCAAACCAAAGGCAAACTTGGCTGTTTTTATACTATGAAGTCCCTCCTCCCCTTAGGAGTCTCAGAATAGCCCCTATTGACTGGGAAAAGGCCATCTGGATAAAGGAAATATGGGAGGAACCCACCTGGTTAACTCTTGAAGTATTATCTCCCCATGCCTCTTCTCAGTGAATGTTTGAACCCTCTCAATAGAAATTTATTTCTTATCTTCTCAAATGCCTCATTCCTGCCTAGAAGGAAGAAAATCCCTCCCCATTACAGCCACTACCTCAGGCAAACTTTGTGTTGGCTGTGGAAGTGAGTTGGCCCCCAGATATCCAAGGAACATCAGGCAAGCAAAGATGCAAGCGGAGCTCTCCCACCTCCATGTAGGTGGGGTGCTATTCTTCCAAGAGTGCCCCAGTCTCCTAGCATTGACTCCATCCTCAAGCAATCACTGGAAAAAAAAAAAAAAAAAAAGAGCTAAGACTTTTATCACACTGTCACATTTATCACTTGCCGGACACTGTTCTAAGCACTGTAATGGGTCATATAAGTCCCACAGTAACCTGATGAGACATGTGCTATTATTTTCCCTCCATTTTATAGATAAGAAGACTGACACTCAGAGAGATGAAGTCACTTGTCTGAGGTTGCACAGCCACTTTATGGCAAGAACAAGATTCAAAGCCAGGTAGTCTCGCTGATCCCAGGGTGGGAGGGTAAAATCTCTAGGAGGCAATAACATAGAATACAAGGAACCTGTTCCAAAGACACAGATGGCAGGAGGCAGAAGACAGTTCTGCACAGTCACAGTTCTATGGAAATTAATCTCCTTTGACCTTAATGCTACTACCCATCTTCATTGTCAGGAAAAGAGTTGCCAAGGTCCATATCCCAGAGTGGACAACTAGCCTCTTCTTTGGTCATATTTGTCTTCGATACATTTGTGCTGCTTGGAGTGGCAGAGGTATTTAATGGGTCATGAGAAGAGTAAAGAAAGAACATCAGTATGAAGGAGGCAACCTCCTATCATTCCAGGAGAGAGCTGAGCCCCCACTAAGCATTTATGGTGAGAAGTAATTTACACGTCTATATTATGTGTATCACATCCTACAGTCAAGGATGTTACCTTTCAAAGAAAGTAATTTATTTCTCCAACAAATATTTATTGAGTACTTACTACGTGCAAGGTACTAGGCAAACTTCCAGTGGAAAAAAAAAAAGATAGGCTGTCATTTGAGGGGCTTGTATAATACAACAAACACATCATGTAGGCAAATCATTACAATGACATTGTGCTCTTACCTAATGATTATAGTAGTTAATATTTGAGAGTTTATGGGTCATTCATATACTTGTACCTGAAATACCATTACACTTCTTCCCTGCTTGCCAGCAGCAAGCTCCTATCCACCCTGCAACATCCTGTTCAAATGTTAACTCTGTATAGCCTTCTTCAACCACATACCTCACCCCACCAGACTCCTTTATTCATTCCTTTCTCCTCTCTTCCCTCCCTCTCTCCATCCCCTTTTCCTCTCTTCTTCCCTACTTCCTTAAGAAGAGTGAATACTTTTGAGCAGTTCCTATGTGCTGAGCATTAATATTAACCCTTCATGGTTATTAACTCATTTAATCCTCAGCACAGTCCTGTGAACACAGTCTTGTGAAGGAGCTACAGGGACACTCCACTCCTCCCCTCAACCATATTGTGACACATAGGCCCAAGGAATGGATCATGCAAAGTATTTTCCGACCAGATGAGACTTTCACAGAAGTCTGTGTGGTAAGCAGAAGCTATGTTGGCCTTGAATTGCCCTTACAGAACTAAGAGGGCCATAGTGGTCCCCATGGTTGACTTGGCCTGCCATCACCACAAGCTTAAATCCCTCAGCAGGCCATAGGCCCTGCCTGGACTCTACTTTGCCTGACCCTGCATCATTGCCCATTTTGGGAGGGTCCATCCCTCAGCCACCTGAACCACGCAGCAGCCCCCTCCTGGTGTCTGGCTGATGGCCTAGACAGCCCAACGAGGACTAGCTTTGAACAGAAACCCATCCACCATGCACCCTTCTGAGCCCCAGATGTCGGCAGCCTTGTTTGGTATTAGATTAAGACCCTGTTCTTCCCAGCATCCTTCTTCACCACTTAGTGCAGCAGGGGAAAAGGCACAGGCCCAAGTAGAAAAGCCCCAGAGTGGAGGTGTCTGCAGCCCTTGGAGAAACCTCCTAGTGGATTTGGAGGCCGCTGCCCAGGTTCAGACCCCAGTCCAGCCCTGCCTGGCTTTTGCCCTTGGTGAGGGACAGACCTCCTCACCGGGAACACTGGAACAACTCCAGTAGCTCCTGCTTCACAAGGTTTCTGAGGAAAATGAGGTATACAGCCCATGCCAAAAACTGCTTAGTTGCTGGAAAGTGGCATTGTATGCATATTGGAGATACTCACACAGCTGTTTTATTCCGTATAATAAAATACATTGAGATGGTAAAGTTCAAATGTTAAGACATGAGTTTCTGAGCCAAGAGCGGCAGAGCTCAAAGCCTTGCTTTGTTACTAATAAATTGTGTGACATTGAGCTAGCTAAATAACTTCTCTGTGTCTACATTTAGTTTCTTCATTTATAATGTTTTGGGAAAATTAACTAGGTTAGTCCATTTAGAGAACTTGGAACCATGCCAGGAACAGAGTTGCATTCTATATATGCCCGCTATTAACAGAATCAGATTCAAAAGATGGCAAATCATTGTCTTAATTGGTTTGGGCCACTGTCACAGCACACTTATAAATAACAAAAATGTATTTCTTACAATCCTGGAGACTAGAAATCCAAGGTCAGCATGGTCAAGTTCTAGTTAAGATCTTCTCCCTGGTAGCACCCAGTCATTTTCCCAGTGTACCTTCCCATGGCAGAGAGCTCTCTGGGGTTTCTTACATAGGAATCAGCACCTTTTACAGGGTCTCTACTTAGATAACCTAGTCACTTTTCAAAGACTCCACCTCCAAATATCACCACACTAGAGGGTAGGGTTTTGAAGACACAAACATTTCATAACAATTCCATTCCTCAAAAGTCCTTCTACCATATCACATCTGATTATAGTAACTGATATCTGATAGTTTACAGAGTATTCACACTTTTATTTACTAAAAGTACCAAGGGATCTCAAAGCAGTGATTGCTCCCTATCCAGGGAAAAATCATGACGAAAGTAACATTTACCCTGGACCTTGAAAGCAGAATAAGATTTGCACTGGTGGGATCAAAGGCAGAGAGAAACATGTAATTGCCAACATGGGGAAGTCCTGCCCACAGAACATGTTCTGGAACTCTCCAGCTGTCATGTCAGATTTCAATAAAAGTCTTACATTTTATTGTAAAACATCGTCACCTGGACAAAACATAAAAATTACTGTTACTTAGAACCCACCCTGAGAGATTCTGACACGGTGCCATCTTGGATGGGCATTAATGATTTTTAAAAATTCCCCCAGGCAAAACTCAGCTACTTTTAAAAACCTCCAGGTTGGCCTGTGGCTGCATCAGAATCACCTGGAAAATGTTGAAGCATAAATCACTGAGCCTCACTCCCAGACTTTTAGACTTACAAGGTCCGGGATGAAACCCAAGAATTTACATTTCCAACAAGTTTCCTGAGTCTCTGACTCTGCTGGTTAGGGACTATTCTTTAAGAACCTCAGGGCTAGAGCAGAGAAGGCAGGATAACCCATGTGAGGCACGACTCTTCAATGGGTTTATGGGAGTCGGCAAGGGCAGGCCACCGAATTTTTAATCTTGGTCTGTTGGCATTGGGATGTTGGGCATCCCAGCATGCTCAAAACTGAATGTTAGAAAAATAAACCTGCAAACAACATGAAGAAAAGAGTAGAACAGAGGAGACCAAAGACCGAGAAACCAGAGGGAAGACAGAGAATGGCCAGTGGTCTAGGTGAAGAAAGTGTGGCCTCAGCAAGCAGGTATATTGAGACTGAGGGAGCCAGCAGCACTCCAGGCTCCCCTCAGAAGGCAGATAAGCAGACAGCTGGGGAGGGAAAGGAGAGAGAAAAGTTGTTGTGATTCCCAGGTGAGTTAGGGCTTTGGGAGTCAGAGCAACTGGAGGGTGAAAGGTGAGTCTGGCTTCAGACATTTGCCTGTGAGGACAGTGATAGCCCATCGACTGTTGAGATAAAAGACGGGACACTGCAGCAGGGAGGGGATGAGGAATGCAGTGGTGAGAATGAGGAGATTAGTGTAGGAACAGATCCTGGGGTCACCCAGGCCAGTCACTAGAGCAATGCCAGAATAACAGCCAAGCATCCAAAAAAAGACAAAGGAGGAACAAGGTGGCCAGTGGTGTGAAGGCTACAAATCATCACAGTAACAGGAAGGAAAAAAAATCTTAGCAAATATAAACCCAGTAAAAGTAAACTACCAGGGAAAAAGTGCGCTTTGGATGTCGGAGCTGCCTGTGCTGGGTCAGGGGACAGTCTGTAACCTGTCAGGGTGTGAGTGGGGCTCCTGACGTCCCAGTGTGATGGGAGCCTGGTTCTCACTCGCTGACAGCCTGCCCTTCCTCTCGCAAGGGATGCCCAGTGTGCTGAGAGAAAGGCCCCGGAGCCTGGCATCAATGTTTTCTGTCTTCACTAAGCTCAGATGCCAGCAGCTGCTCATCTCACCAAATGCCTGTTTTCTGAGGAACCCATTTTCCATAAAGGCCCAGATAGGGCAGAGAACAGCCGGAAGCATATGGTGTTTAGCGGAACACTTGCCTATGATCACAGGTCTCACGTGTGCCTATGACTGCAGACGAGGCACATATGAAAAGGTAGTTTGTGGGACTGCTTGCTCCGTGACATCCACAGCACTGCCAGGCCCTACTCGGCTCCGGCAGGAGCTGCAGCAAGCTAGCACTGGGCATCAGGGTGTGATGTGGGCTTTGAAGAGGGCCAGGTCACAACAAAAATAACATCAGAGGCTTTATGAACAACCGCGGGCCACTAAGATTGATTGAAACTGCTAGGCAAGCCAAGAGAGAGCCATAGAATTCTCCATCTTTTTCACCCTGAAACACAGGTGGAGACTGCCTTCTCTCTGGATAGGGTCAGACCACCGTTTCCACTTGGTGGATGGGATATTGCTCCATCAGCTTTGTTGTCCTCAGGTTGGATTCATAAAAATTCCTATTTTTCATTTTCACTATTTGCAAAGAAACAGAGAGCAAAGGCATTGGGAACCCCTTAGGAGATGTGGCCTACTCAACTTTCAAATACCCACACTGTCAATGTTAGCCTTGCCTAAGCTTCCTGAGGATGGTGCAGTTCTATATCCTAGCCTTTTGGTTTGGATCCCTGGAGAAAGGACTGGAATGGACCCATCAGAAAGCATTCCTTTGAATTGCTAAGTGGGTTGGGATTCTTGGCTTCTTCCCTGGGGGCATGCTAGTAAATTTGGCATTCAAATTCATTTGCTGGGTATCCAAAGCCCTATAACTTTATTCAGGGAGTTTTCTTACTGGATTCTTCATCCAGTGGATGCTGTGAATAAGAAAACAATTGGTTTTCCTGTTAAACTAGAGGTTTCTGGAGGAATTTATATATTACATCTGCACAGCAGATTTTTTATTAAAAAAAATCATGTTGGGTCAATAGAATGTTCTTAAGGCAGAGTTCAAAGATGGTGACAAGACTCCTTCTTAAATACCAGCTTTTTTTTTTTTTTTAAAGATTTATTATTAATGCATACAGAGCTGGGATAGAGGCCAGAGGTGCAGGGGCCCTGACAGTATTCACTATAGACAGAGTGGGGAGCAGAACAGGCTAATCAAAGAAGTACACCACTGAGGGGAACAGCGAGGCAGGTCAGGAGAGATCTGCCATGTCATGTGGGTCACCTCCGGGACTGGAGGGTTGAACTCATGCTGAAGTGGTTTTATCTGCTTAGTGCTGTGCTTTTACCTGCTGCGCCACCAGGGAGGGCCCAAATACCAGCATCCTGAGGTGTTCCCCAGAACAAGAACAGCCCAGGGACTCTATTTACCATCTGAAAAAGAATGTGGGTGTTCTGGTATATAAAACACGAAGCTCTAGCTACATCTCTTTTGAATTCTAGTCTTTGACTTCCCAGGTAGCATCTCCACCCCTTAGCAAAACCTTGCATGTGCACAGTAGAACATAGGTAATGTTCACTGGTGGATTAGAAGCGCAATACCACACTCTACCTTCTGTGGATTCAGAATCAGGATAGTCACATCAAGAACCCATCACCTACGGTTTGGTAAAATTGGCGGGAGTACAAAAGTACAAATGTGATCTGTAAAATGATTCACTGATTCCCATTCTGGAAAACAGGTGTAAACAAGTGATGAGCATTTGATAGGTTGTAAATGATAAGTCATTTGGCCACAGCAGCCATTAATTGAGTCAGAGGTTTCCTATTTTGGTGATCACCTCCTCCTTCTGCCTCAAAATTCCCCTAGTGTTCTTCCATACTCATATTCTTTGATCTTAACATCTATACAAAAATCTTCATTTCCCCAACCCCTAAATACTTAGTTAGAGAACAAATGAAACTGGATTTGCTGATGGAATTTGGTGGGTGGTAGGGATGCTGCAGACATATTTTGCCCTGCCTCATCTACCTGGGGAAGCCAGTCCCAAACCAAAACTGTTGTTGAATAAATTGTCACCAACAATAATGAGATCCCATACATGTGGCCAATATTTTACAAAATATCTTCTTCTGAATAATTTTATTTATTTTACAACAACACTGAGATGGAGATGGTAGGACAATTATCCCCTTGATATAGCTCCTCAGAAATTAGCACTGGGAAATAATTTCTCTCTCCTCCTAATCTGATATGCATCCTTTTATTAGACAGTGAAAATTAGGTCTCGTAGGTATTCCCGTTTATGACTTAGCTTAATTTCCTAATATCCAGGGCTAATTTAACACTTAGATTTTGAAGCCAAATTAGGTTAGGGTTTTGGTATGGTTATTTCTCCCCTTCCTCCATGTGGCGTTAGATCTTTTATTTCACTAGTGCTAATTTAACTGTACTCTTTGTTGTAACCTATAAAAATCTTTGGAAATAAATATTAGAAGTAAATCAAGGTATGTGGTGCTTTGTGTTTCTCCTTTATTCTCCAATCAGAGAAGACCTCAGCTTTAATCATTCCAGCCCTGCCATTGCCTTGGCTAATTTGTTTCTAACAAGGGCAATCCCATCCCTATACACAGCTTTGTGTCCACATCCCTTCTTCTCTTCCCTCCAAGTCTTTTTTTCTTTCTCCCTCTTTCTAAGTTGTGAGGTAAAGTTTGCTTGAGGAAAACCCTGACCAAACACCTCATTTACCTCTGCTCCTAGAAGAGCCTCAGATCAAACAGAACAATTAACTCAGCAAACAATGCCATTAGCAGAACTCCCTCTGTACCCACCAGCCCTAAGCCGAACAAACACCTCTTGGAGCATATGGAGGAAGGGAATTGCAGGCAGGGATTTTATGGGCCTCTCAGCAGGCCTACTCCACCTCTTTGGAAACCAGGCAATTTAGCATATGTCACTGTTCCCAGCTGCCTTGGGGCCTTGGCTGGGGACCACAGATTTGTATACTCAAGTGACAGCAGTCAAAGTCAGGTGGTACTGGGCTGCTTTCCTGCACTACGCACCCAGAAAGTGCCTCGTCCAGGAATCGGGCTCCTCAAGGATGACCACTAACAGAACCATGAAGAAAAGCACACAGGTACACATACACAGGAGCTGCTTCCTCCAGGCATCTCAGAGCCTGACACATCACTCACTTTTAGTGCGGTTTTGGGCACTTAGACAAAAATTGGAATTCATCAGAAATATCAATGTACCATAAGAACAGTAGTTTTTACAGAAATCATAGACTAAAATGACCTATTGAGGTATCTTGTCCACCCCCTATCAGCACCGGATTGGTCCCTGAAGAGTTTTGATAGTTCATTTTTAAATAACTCCAGCAATGAGCTTTTCATCACTGAACTCCCCAGGAGAGACCATATTAATGGATCTCAATCTTTGGAAGTGTACCCAAGATCCATCCTAATTTCTCCATTTCATAAGCTGCTCCTTGTACCATCCAAAATGACTCCAACAGCTCTTGTTGCAGCTGCCTGATTTCCATGTAGCTCATAACCCTTTCTTATTTTGAAGAGAGACTGCATAGTTTTGAAGTGGGACTGGATAACAGATTTAGAATTTGCTAAATTCCTGTATAGTTAAAAGATATGCAGTATAACAAAATCTTTCTTTGTGGTGAAACCAACCCAAAGCAAAGAGTGAAATGCAGCAGGTAGGCTTTGCTGTTAGCATAGAGTGCAGTACCTCCAGGCTTTTGCTCACAGTCTTTTTGGCTGAGGGCTCCTAGGCCAGGGACTGTGGAAAGTCTGAGTAAACACCTACCTCTCCAGTCCCTGATCTCCAGCCAATACCTAGAAAAAACCTGTAAATGGCTACCATGAGCCTGTTCTTCCTAGGGGCATTTTTCTGTGCCTACCTTGGGAAGGTAACCAAAGTGTATCCTGGAACTGATGTCATCTCCGGTTCCTGCTTAGCTGCAGAGTGGAGTAGAGTACATCATCCCCGGACATAACCTTTTCTTAAGGGAATTTCTCTACCATATGTTTGCTAAAGCCTGAGTACTCATCCAACCTTTCCCACTGCAGGACTTATGGATCTGATGCCTGAGTGTATAGTCAGAAACTAACTGTAACCACAATGAACAGACTCTGCAAAGGGCATCCTAGTGCTGGGTGACCAGTATGGAAAGTCAGAGCTGTTATCTGCCTCCCCAGTGGAGGTCTACCAAAACTTCAAAGATGAACTAATACCTATTTTTGTCTTATATACTATAGAATAGTATAATATACCATTACCATAGTTCTTTGGTGGTGGGAGTTTCATGGGGACTACACCAAAAACACATTATACAAAAATGAAAAATGATGTTAAAAATATATATATATATATATATATGTACTAATAAAAAAATTTAAATAGTATAATATAGCCAACCCCAGAACCTTATAATAGCTAGGTAAAAGATCGTGTATCAAGCATAGGTAGCCCACAGTAATTATCATTTTACTATAATGTATTCTATAAAATATAATGATACCAGCTTAGATGTTAAAGTAATACACTAAGAACAAGAAGTTAAATAATTTGTCTATATGTGGAGTAGAAAACCACCAATAATGGTCTCGTTCATTCATTTATTCTAAACTATCTATATTTTTGCAGCACTATACTGGGCCCAAGAAGGAATAAGCTAGAAGTTGAGATATTCTCATATTAAGAGTTAAACAATATGGCAAAATAAATGGCACAATCGTAAGTGGGAAGAGAAAGAATGGAGGCTAAAACTAAACCTAGGGTGGGGTTTTTGGGACTTGCCAGACTTCTCCAGGTCAAAGGTCAACCCAGAGCTCTCAAAGTCAAGTGCTGGAGACAATCTTTAATGTATGGTTGTTAGATTACTCTAAAGGAAAGGATCAAAGGGATATTAGATTATCTATTTAATCAAATGGCTGTTCCCACCAGCCCTTTGTATTAGTAAGGGCTCTGAAAATTGTGGCAGAAGTCCAACTCTAAAACAACTTAAGCAAATAAATAGAGATAAATAAATAAATAAAAATAAAAGAGTGAGTTTATGGATGATTCCGGGAGATTTCCAAAATTGCTAATCCTTAGAAGCTCAGAAATGAGTATGATCCTCAGAAATACTGGAACTGAATTGAGGGACTTCAAGGGACCTGCTTCATCTCACAGAGCTGGAGAAGAGACAAATGAGTGGTAATTGAGAAGGCTGGAATGTGTGCCAGTAGGGGAAAAAAAGCTGAAGAACAGCTGGCATAAATATAGAACCTGAGGAAGGCTTGGTGACCTCTGAGAGCAAGGATACAAGTGGAACAGAAACAGTGGAATAAGCTAAATACCTTTATAAGATGTATTATGATACTTCCACACACCTACCTCTACACAGTAGAGACAGATGTTTATTTTTTTTACTGAGAGTATACTTTTTTAGAATGCTTCTAAACTGAGTGACTAGAAGAATTAAGAATCATAATACCATAGCAAAAGAGGAATTAAGTAATAACTGGCTTGTTGAATCATAAGCTCCCAGGCCTCTTTCGCAAACTTGGCTTTCAGTAATCAGACAACCTGGATGATGCCTTCTGGGCAAAACGATGAAAGAAAAAGAGTCACTAAAAATTCAAACAGTGCAACAGACATACAGACACTGATCATTGTATCTCTAGAGAAAAGGCATATCCTGTTTTCCCTACAATGAAGTCACCACCAACACATGCAGTCTAGGCAAACACAGCTTCTGGCCAACTCTTCAGTGGTCCATTGTTAAAAATCATCAACATTTGGATAGGATTCATTGTCTAGAAGAAATAAGCTGAAGCAGGTAGAAGGAATGCAAGGAGGGAGGAAATCAAATAATTAAGACTTTCAAAGTAAATGAAGGAATATACTAGATCCATTAAACAAGAACATGTCCTAATAAGAAATACTCACAGAACAAAAAAGTATTCTCAGAAATTATAAATGTGATGTTACAAATAAAATGTTTAGCAGAATATTTGGACTATAAGTGATGGACATCACCAAGGAGTTTAAATTTAAACAAAAGAGTCATTGAGGGAAAGAGTAGATTCTAAGGGAGTCCATAGAAAGGGGGAAATGATGACAGACTGGGGCATGGTGGCAAAGTTCCAGAAATTTCAATGGCAATAAGTTTCCCAAAGCCAGAAGGTAATACAGTAATATCTTCAGAATCTTCAGAGGGAATTATCTCCAACTTAGAATTCTATACCCAACCAAATACTAATTATGAAGTAGAATAAAAAAAATTTCGAGTAAACCAAGTGTCAAAAACTGTATCTCCCATGTGTTTGTTTTCAGGAAGATAATGGAGGATGCACTCCAGAACATTGAGAATAAGCCAATGGAAAATACAGTATCCAAGAAATAAGGAATATAGCATAAGAAAAAGGTGAAGGGAATTGCCAGAAAATGGAAAAAGGACATTCTAAGATAATAGTTGCACAACAGAGGTAGCAAGCAAGCAATCCACATATAAGCAAAGAAATAAACACAAGATAGACAGCCCCTAGAAAAGTAAATTGTTAAAACAATTGTGGGACGAATTAGGGACTGATACTAGAAAACTAAGCAAACAAGAAAAGTAAAAGAATTATTAACTTTGGGAAAAAATAAATATTTGTTCCTAAAAATAAATTCAATGGTATACACATGACTCAGTTGTGACTAATATTTACATAGTCACAATGCACACATTAAAAAAAAATTGCAACAAAACTGTGTATGGGGGGAGGGGGAACAGAGTGAACTGAATATAAAAAAGTCAAATCCTTGTATACTTAGAAATCAATAGATAATATCTATTGATATTATCTACCAGGCCCTCCCTGGTGGCAAAACTGGTTAAAGTGCAGCACTGTGAAGCTGGCCACAGCCACTTCTTTGTGAGTTCTAGCCCCATCCCAGAGGTGATCCACATGGCGTGGCAGATCTCTCCTGTCTGGCCCACTGCTCCCCTCAGCAGTGTACTTCATGGATTTGCCTGCTCTATGCCCTACTCTGTCTCTGGTGAATCTTCTCACTGCCCCTGCACCTCTGGCTTATACCCAAGTTCTGTATGTATAAATAAATAACTTTTAAAAAAATAGACAATATCTAAAACTAAAAAATCAAGAAATAGTAGTATAACCATTTTATTTCAGTGGTTTGAAGCAAAAAACAGACTAGTAAAAATAATTGAAAATGCTTGCCTCTGTGGAGTAGTAGGTTGGAAAGGGATGGTGCAGTGCCTTACTCATTTTCATTATATTCCTTCAGGATCCAGAATAGATATAGACATGTGAGTATGTGTGTGTGTTTATATGTATGTATGTAGGTTTATATGGGGTTATGAAGATTTAGTAAAACAATGAAAGATGGCAAGGGTCACAATGTTTGAAGCATCTCAGGTAGTTCCTTTCCCCACCCTACATATCTGTATCATTACCATCCTCATCTGTTAGACTCATCCTTTACATCATCCTTCACATCTCTTCCACCACTTTTAAGCTCCTCCTGCAGGAATCTGGAAAGAGACCAGAATTCTGATCTTGTAGTGAAAACAAGAGAAAGGCTGAGCTAAGTAGAAACTGAGGTAGTGCTGTAGAATTTGCTCAAGAAGAGTAGTTCTTTATCTTGGAAACTATTACCTGAGATGCACAGTATTTATAAGACAGGAGGTTTATTTGGTACCTAAGTCTAAGAAGGAAAGAGGAATAAGTCATCAAATTTTCTGGAATTCTGTCAGCTAATTGTTAAATATAGTCATTATTAAAATTTAAATGACAAAACTTACAATGAAATAAATGATATTAAAAACAAAAGCAAAAATTCATAAAAGCTCATCACTTCTTTATTACTTGACTATTATCTATGTTCTTGATGTTATCTATTGTACCTATTGTTATCTATATCTGTGTTAAATGATGCCATATTGCTATCCAGAACTCAAGCTTGGTGAAAGATTTATACTGTAGGAATCAATAAACACAAATCAGGACCTGTTTTCTTGGAGACCCTGTTTTTTTAAACATGCATCAATACACCACTGACTATGAATTAGGAACATTAGAATCTACCTATGTCTGGTTTTCCAAAGACTCAAAAAAAAAACCCACAATTTTATCCCCACATCCTCCCTAGTAAGCAACAAATATTGGAATGGATGAATTGTAGGGGAGAAAGAGCTTTTCCTCTACTCTCTTAGAGTCTAAAGATTGCAGATTAAATAGACAAAGAAAAATTAATAGAAGAAAGAGAGATACATTTCATTTTATGTTAGAATTTTTACATGCATAGGATTTCAGAGAAAAAAAGAAAAGAATAACCCCAAAAAGTGGTTCTTAGACTCAGGGGTTTTTATACCATTTCAACAAAGAGCAAATAAATTATGAGGAAGTTATTACACAAAAGAAAGGGCAGTAGACTTCTAGGGAAGGTAAAGTGTGAGAAGGTTGATATATAGGGGAAACGATGGTAGATAGGCATAGAAAGGTTTATTGATGCAGACTCATCTGGTGCTGGCTCTCTGTCTCCAATGAGCATGGTTTCTATCCTTGTCTTGGTACCGGGAGAGCAGCAAAATTTATACTAACTTAATAAATAGTAATTTTATGGCCTGTTTTTAGGCAGAGAAGGGTAGCACAGAGAAATATCCCTGTGTCTTTTTCTCAATAGCTTGCAGTTCAAAATAATCTTTATGCCAAAGTGGTATCTTTTGGAGAGAGATATTCTCATACCTTTCAGAAGGAATGAACCAATGAATACATGAATATTCAGAAAGCTATTCTTAAAACTCAAAGCTTTCTTTAACATGTGAAAAAAGTCTTCTAAAACATAACAACTCAAAGTGTGCTCCATGGGTCATCAGTATTTGCATCACCTGAAATGTGTTAGCAAAACAAAATCTCAGACCCCATGCAAGCCTTGCTGTAAATGCCAGCTTTAGCCAAAATATACTTGAGCTGGAATATTTTCTACATCTCACCTGAAATTCTACTGTTCAGAAATCCATGTAGCATACAAGCCTTTAAAAAGCAAGTACTTCTGAGTGGGTTAATGGCCCACTTTTCAAAAGAATTTGTACAAGGAGATTGCTTTCTTTCCTTCAAACCTTTACCTGAGACATACAGTGTTTACATAACAGAAGCTTTATTTGGAAAAGACAGGGCAAAGTTAAAGGGGGGACATTTCAGTGACTCCACAGGATCAAGGTAATACCTTCTTCCTCTCTCACCTGCCTACAGCCTGGTCTCCACTTAACAGCTAACTGAGCTTTGAAAAATGCAGAGCTGGTCATGGAATCCTCTTTCCTTTCCCTTTAAAGAACAAAATCTGAAATTCTGATCTGTATTGGAAAACCCAGGAAAATCTTCCCCGGCCTTCGCAAATCACTTTCCAGTGCCTTCCTCCCTCCACAAGACACTTCAATTTTCCTCTGCCTTCAGTTTCTGTACTTGTTCTCTGAATCTGGAACTCTCTGTACCTGGATCTTCCTTGCCCAGTTCATCAGTCTGTCTCCTCTCTCAGAGGCCACTGCTGACCAAACCCAGACTGTCCTTCTACAACATCATCTTTCTTTTCCTCCTGGTAATCTTTACTCTTTGAATATATCAATATCATGCTGAACTTATTTGCTTATTTATTTTCTGTGAACTCCAACACACACAAACTCATCCATTGACACAAGCTAGATGTTAACTATATGAGAACAGGGATCATGTCAGCACCCAGTATCATACCTGGACAGAGTATGTGCTCAATAAAATGACCCAGCAGGCACAGGTGTGAAGGAAGCTGTCTGCCTGGCAAAGTTCTCTACCACCAAATGCCCGCACCCCGCAAAGGGTTAAAAAAAAATCTTTCACTCTTCCTTATTTGGGCCCTTATGCTATGCAATCTGCCCCTTGTCGCCTCCCAGAACACAGCCCTGCCATTTGTGCTATGGATATTCCAGTATGAAGGAGTTTGCTGAGTGCCCAGAAAGGCAACTAGTATGAGGTCTTGGAATCCCCACTAACGGTAGGTCCTAAGGTGCATCTGACTCTGGAGGTCAACCACACCACCAGAAATTCACAGTTGCAAGGGCCGATATGCTAAACTCTTACCAGCCAGTGGCTGTCAGATTGGGCAAAGCTTTCTATGGAAGGCCACATTATTTCAAGTTTGCTGCTAAGTGGGATGAAGTGTGTGCCCCCGCCACACACCTGTACCCACACACATTAGGTGAAGGGATGACTGTCAAAGACAGCAGTGCTCAGTACTGGGTTGTGCCCCAGTGACCCCTCTGTGGTCCCTGTGACTCCTCTGCATTTGGAATTGTACTGTTGAAAAGGAGCCCACCTGGTCATTTTCTAGACACAATCTCAATAGATTCAATCAAACCACCAGGTCAGGAACCTTCATTGCCAACTGAAGATTTTGCTGCTGAAGACCTCAGGCATCTCTCCAAGAGTAACCTCAGGGCCCCATTTCTAGGCACTAGGAACACCTTGCTATGGCTCCCATAGAGCAAATAACCCGGCACTGGTGGAATCACTGAAATTTTTGCAGCTGCCCAAGAACTCATTCTCTACCTATCACATTGCTATGAAACCATTCTTCTGGGTCCAAAAAAGTCCACTGTCAGGACAAATTGAGGGGCTGCTGTACTCTCACCATAACTATTAGCAACGCAGCTAAGAAAATGAAGCTCTAAAGAAATTCTTTCTCATTTCTTCCCATTAAGTAGCCTTTGTATCATTCATTTTCATATTTTCCTTCATCATCAAGAATATGGACAAATCACCTTTTCCTTCTTTCAGATCTTTTTTTTTTCCATTTCAAGTTCTTGTCTTCTGAAGTGGGGTCTGCCCAGCCCTGTCCCTCCCCTATCTTTTAGGCTTGCCCTCATCTATCGGGATGCCCAGGAAAGTAACAAGAGAAGAAGGAGGTTGCAGGAGAAGAGACATATAAACAAACAAGAAAGGATCATTTGTGCTCACTGGCCCCAGTGCCTGGCCCTCCTTCCCTGGGGAGTTTGCCTGCCTCGGAGTTGCTATAGCTCTATATATCCAGCAGTGACAACCCCTGCTTCAAAGAATTTTCATTGTTGGTGACCAGTCAAGAGACTGTTTCTTCATCTTCTGTCCCTATTTGCTTTATGTCCCCTCTTTATCCCCTCTTTCCTTAGACTCTCTGGTCTTTTTTTTTTTTTAAGATTTATTTATTTGTGCATACAGAACTGGGGTACAGGCCAGAGGCTCAGGGGTGGTGAGAGGTTTCACCAGAGACAGAGAGGGAAACAGAACAGGTAGATTGACGAAGTACACTGCTGAGGGGAGCAGCGGGCGGGTCAGGAGAGGTCTGCCACGCCATGAGGTCACCTCCGGGACAGGCGGGAATTGAACTCATGTTGAAGCAGCTTTAGATTCTCAGTGCAGTGCTTTAACCCGCTGCACCACCAGGGAGGGCCGACTCTCTGGTCTTTTTTTTTTTTTTGGTCACTGGCAGGCCACTCAAATTAGCAGGTTGAATCCTGGGTCATATTACCTCACAAGTCCTAGCTGCCAGTGTGCTTGAACTGTGAGGGAGGGTCAGGAAGACAAATATGCCGGGGGTGTTAGGCCCAACTTTGAGGGGATCTTTATCCATTTGGGGGCAGGTGAACGATTTGGAGGACTCAGTGTACTCTTAGTACTGAATTCAGCTGGACCTTTCCACTATAGCAGTGGACCCTGCTTACCTGGGGATTATGGCCATGTAACAATATGGTCCCCAGGAAAAGGGGAAGTCCCAGGTACCCTGCCCTACCCAAGGGAGGGTGGGGATGAACAGGGAGAAGCTGGAGAGGGGACTGAGAAAGGAGAAAGAAGGATGGAAAGCCAGGAGACCTAAAGAGTCACAGGAACAGAGACTTGAAGAAATTTCTTGTTTCTTGACTTTGGACTGGTTTAAACAGTTGGGGGTGAGAAACCCGTGGGGAGTTTAACAATGGCAAAATTATCTTAATTGCAATTTTGCTCTTTTCCTTCCAGACTTGTATGGCCCTTTCTGCCCTGCCCCTAGAAGGTGCTTTAGACTGTGGCAGGCTTTTAGGTATCAATAGCCCTGCTTTGGGCCAACCCTGTTTCGCTGGTCATTTACCCATGAGGGGGATGGGTAACTTTGGGTGCTTGATTTGGAAACCATATTCTTGTCTTTTCTTTGTTGCACACTAACCATATTAAAGTTCCTTTCCATTGACAGTCTTATGAATTAGAGTATGTTCTATCTTGATGTGGCAGATGGCAGAACCTATTTAGAGTGGACGTTCTGGTGTACCCTCTCCCTGCCCTGTAACAGTGAGAGTCAAAACACCCTTGCCTCAGGTTGACCCTCACTCCTGCTCCACCCTCCTCAGTCACCCGTGTCAGCAGCTCCATCCTCTAGGTTCTTCTCTCCACTGGTCTCTCCTTTTTGCCTCCCTGAGCCCTGCTCCCTTTAAAGATAAGCAGAAACAAATTATTTATGAAGAGCTCTCATTTACAATGCATCTATAGTATCTAAGAAGACACCAATTATTTATGTAATGAACAGTCACGATGAATCACAAACGATGATTTGGGTCAGAAATTAGCTTCATTAATTTGCTGTGAGACTTACTGCTTTGATTTAGAACCTCAACAGTCCTCAGACCCACTAATCTCCTAGCTTTCTTGTTGTTTCTGCCTGAGCCTAGTTCAGGTGAAGATACAGCACAATCACTTTGAATCATGGGCCTTCCCAACTAGCTTTGCTTAGTGGTCATTTCACATCTGACTCGGGCTGCCCAACCCTGCTCAGCAGTCACCTTCCTAACCTGCTCTGCATTGAATGCTGACCTGTGTGTGACATATGGAAGAACACCCTGGCCAAAGGATCCTATGAGTTTTGACCACAGATTTTCACATTCCAGTCACCATAAACAGTATGGACAAATCACTGTTTTCTTCCATCAGATCTTTCTTCACTTCATGTTCCTATGTTCTGAAGCTCTCCCTCCCTGCTATTCTAGGCTTGCCACTATCTATTGGAATTTCCCACAAGTGAAAGCCAAGCTGGGGGTTGTGCCAGTCACCACAGCACCAAGACAGATCACAGACCTGGAAGCTACTGACACAGTCTGACACGAAGCAGTTCATGGCACAAACATTCTCCAGTCGCGGGGCACGAATCCTTGCTGAGCAGACATGCACCTGTCTGTGTACCTCAGGGTCCCACCTCAGGGAGGGGAGGGGAGGTTGGAGACAGCAAAACTCTGCCTGAGCTTCAATGTCCTAAGTCCAGTTCTCCCTGGACATTCAGCGAGCTCTTCTTTCTTTACCACCTAAGCAAATGTGGACTGCAGTTTGCTGCCCACATGAATTTTATCTTTATTTTTTTAATTTAGCTATTTTACCCATTACACAAACACATGGGTTAAAGAGTAAGCAGTTCCACTGTTTGTGTTCACACAGTAAATAGCAGTCTCCCAATGCTAATACCCCTATTTTCATTGGTAGTTATCTCCATGTCTTAAAAACTAAACTTGGATTATTACTTCGGGTTTTTCCTTTATAATTCCAGGCATTAACTCTTAGCTTCCCTCTCTATAAAATAGGAAAGCTTAATTCTCTCTCTCACCTCAGTTCTTTCTCTACACACACATATTTATAGTTCATAATGAGCAAACAGTGACCCTTGGCCAGCCACCTGTTTTGATATATAAAGTGTCATTGGACTAGAGCTGTGCCTACTTGTTTATATGTTGTTTCTGTCTGCTTTTCGTGTTATCAGCTGCAGAGCTGAGTAGTTGCAACAGAGAGCACATAGCCCACAAAGCCTAAAATATTTATTACCAGCTTTTTACAAAATCATTTTCAAGTTCTGTCAGTCCTTATATCCTCATCACAGTACCACTGAGTTTTGTTATCCAGCAACATCCAGGTTTCCATTATTCTATGTAAATGTCATGATCAACTGAGCCACATAGTATACTCTGGGTATTTTTCCTGTCTTGGACATTTGGTTTTCGCATGCACATATAATTGTCTTTTTTGTTGTTGTTCAATTTCTGTGATCTTACTATTAACTCAGCAAACTCTTCCCAAGTGTGAAAATCTGTTTGGTCATATTAAGGTACCAAGCACACTACTAAGAGCCTACTGACCTGCTCCATTCTGAACCGGTTATTTCCTAGATCTGCTACAGACATCATCTTGCCAATGGCTGCAAAAGGGGGTCCTTTTCCTTCAGACTGTACTCAACCCCCTATTTTCAGGAGCTATGTCACTCAACTTTCTGATTTGTTCTGGTTTTACAGAAGAACATTATCCACTACTAACCCAAGAAAAAATAGAGGTAGTGCATTTTTGAGGCTTTGCTTATCTGAAAACATTTATTCCATCCTATAATAAATTATTTATTAGACTATGACTAAAATTAAATATAAAAATTATTTTTCCCTGGAAGTCTGAGGGCATTTTTCAATGTCTTCAATTAGTTTTACTGCTGGAAAGTCTGATACTACTTAAACTCGTTATCATTTTGAAGTTTTACGTTTTTTTTCCTCTTGGGAGCATCTTAATTTTTACTAGTGTTATCAAATTTCACAATGTGCTTTGACCTAGATCAATATCTATCTGGTAAGCAAGGCATGAAGCCAGTCCTTTAATGTTGGAAATTCATTCCTTCAGTTCTGGGACATTTTAAAATTATTTCTTTGGTGGTTTCCCTCCTACCAATTATCTTTGCTTGCTTCCTGGAGCTCCAATTATTTGTTTTTTTTTTTTTTGTTTGTTTGTTTGTTTTTTATGTCTTGTTCCCATCCTATTATAATTTAGCTCTATGTCCTAGAAAATAATCTCAACTTAATTTTCCAATTCTACTAAGATTTCAGTATAGCTTTCACTGTGCTGTTGTTCTGTTTTCTGAAGTCTACTCTTTTCTTGTAACTATGAGAATATTGAATATGAGAATATTGTATCTATGAGAATATTTTCTTCAAATTTTCACTTTCTCAAGCATTTTGTTTTCTTCCTAGTAGTCTTCAGTTTGTGCATTTTGGCTCCAGTCATATTAGATACTTCCCCAGTGGACTGATGTTTCTTAACTGTTTATGTTCAAAACTGGAGCAGTAAGAAGCCAAATGGAATCTCTGGTTGGACAGAGTCAGCCACGATTATAGGATTATTTGCCTGAACCATTTCTTGGGGTGTCTCCAATGTTGCCATTGTTTGGTCTTTCTCTTGGAATGAGGGGGATTGACAGAGAAGTCAACGATAAATCTGACTGGAGGGAAGGTAGGAATCTTAATTTTTGATATTGAAATTTTCCATATCTGTTATTAATTTAATCACCCTGAATTCACAGCAGCACACCCACCTTCAGCTGTGGCTGGTGCTACCCTGGTCCAGGGACTCACTGGTTTTAGTCTCTCTAGAGACAAGTCTATAACCCTCCAGTCTGCTGTCTCATACTGCACAGTGGTGAAGAGGATGAAAGAGGAAGGAATGCAGTTTCCAATCTCATCTTAACCGAGACTTTCAACCAGTTTGATTTTAAGTAAACTGTCAGCCCCACTTCCAGGGCCTCCTGGTGCCACCAGTTATGAAGAATTTCTGGATTCTGGGACTAAAGTTTTTGACTTTCACAACTGCTGACTGAAGATTTATGTTTATCATGGCCATTAAACCACCATTCCCCCAGATAGTCTTCCCAACTGCCATGTTGTTGTAGATTCAAGAATGATGATTTAAGAATGATGTTTTGAGACAGATTAAAATTAAGCATTTATGTTTTATCTTCCATCTTTTCTAAAAATAAAACTTATGAATGCCATCCATTTCTCTATATTATTAATGTTTCCTAATAAACATTAGGAAGTAGCTCATAGCAGCTACTTAGTATATAGCAGACTGGCCCAAAATTAATACCGAAGGAACATTTGTGGACTGGTGCTTCTCTTCACACTGTCATCATCTAAAGCCTCTTCTGTCTTTACTTCTTTCAATCTTCTTTCTCTGACTTAAATTCTACCCACTCTAAACCCATATCTGTATTATCCAATATTGTAGCCACTAGCCATACACATTTAATCATATGCCCAGATGGAGTCCTTCCCTTTCACATATCTGTACTTCTACATCTGCTGTTCTCAGTTGTAGATTAAAGTCTTTTCTAGGCAGGCTACTATAAACTATTAGTCCCTCTTCAAAATTCTGGATTAGATATCCTTCTTTTGTGTACACAGAGAATTATAAATCCACCTTTTATAATACTTGAATGGTTATAAATACATGTTTACTTATTTCTTTGGGCCCTATGAGTTCATATGGAATAAGAATTCATATTATTTACATTTGTCTCCTAAAAACTACCTCAGTGTCTAGAGTTGACTATACTTGGAAAAGTAAATAATGAAAGAGGTAGCATGTAAAAAAAAGAAAGAAAGAAAGAAAAGAGGGAAGGGGGGGAGGTTAGAAAAATGGGAAGCATGATCCTGACAATCAATTCCATTTAAAATGTGCCTACACATTTTAAGCTCCCATGTGACTTCTCTTTTTCATTGACCTATGTAGTAGGTTTTATTAGCACTTGCACATATATGGTGCCATCCTTACAGGATTCTAGTTTCCACTCCACTGACATCAGATTTGTCCAATTTGTCCACGTGATTTGCTTTGCCCATTCAAGGATAAGTGGGGATAGCATGTGACACTTCGGAGAACTAATCTTTTGTGTGGCTTAATCACATGTCTATTTATTTATTTTACGGCAAGGTCATTGCTATCCCAGAGAACTATTGACATGCTCCACACGGGGCAAGCAATAACTAACTGTCAGTGAAGACGGTCTCCATGTGGATGGAAAAATAAGACTTTGTTATTGTGAGTCTCTGATGGAGGGTTGATTATTACTGGACAGTCACTTAGCCTAGCTGAATGATAGGAACTAGCAGCAATCCCATGGGTATACAATGCAAGATGAGCCCTAGGATTTGAGAGTATAACAGTTGAAAGGTCATTCTATTAGCCCCCTAGCCAGCAGAGAAATCCTCTGCCTAGCACTCTGAGTCTTTAAAATTCTGCTTGAACTCCTTTGTTGTGAGGGAAGGGAGCTCATCAGATTGTGTGTCAGTTCGTTTCATTGCTGGAATTCAATTGAAAGGATATTTTCCAGTTGGTCTCCCCACTGGCTCTTGTCCTGCCACCTGTTGCCACCCACATCAATCTACTCTATTCCACAGGACAGACCCAAATTATTAGAAGTTTCATCATGTTCACAATGAAGATTGTCAGTTCTCACTTTGTTGGAAAATTTAGAGGATGAAAATAAAGAGATGATGCCAAGTGAAATAAGTCAGAAGAAAGGCAAATACTGAATAATTTCACTAATGTGTGTAATATAGAGAAGCAAAGGAAAGGAGTAGACAAAACGAAACCAAAACAAACCCTAAAAATCTGATTATAAAAATGAGGCTATCAGAGGGGGATCATGGGGATGGGGAGCAGAGAGGGTAGGTCCACAATTATAGAGGATCCAAGTAGAGGATTATTATGGGTGGTTGGATGAAGGTGTTGTGGGAACATGCAGCTGATAAGATGTGAACATGTACCTCTTAGTAAGCCAATGTTGCCTCAATTAGAAGAAATAAAAATAAATTTTAAATAAATAAATAAAATATTTCATTTTAAAAAAGAAAATAAAACTATTTTGATCCTTTAGGATAAAAAAAAAAATCTCGCTAGTGCAAATTTATCATGCGACTTTGTATATCCCACAAAGGAAAAATGGGGTTCTTTAAATAAATGTTCCCATTTACAACTTTAACATTCTCAGAAACACAAGCGATGAACTTGATCCTTACTAAAATAAATGATCAATATTTTGTCAACGTGCTTCCAAGAAAACCTTTTAAAATGCACATGATTTGGGTTAACATTTCTTGAACACAAAGCATGTTTTAAGTTTTTCCAAACAATCCGGAGGATTATAGCTCTTTGTAGAGCCCACCACATTTCCAGGAAACCCATCATGGTTTTTTCTAATAAGCTTTTCACTGATTTATGCAGTATGTCCCTTTTAACTACCCAGAGACAAATGTTAAGAGAAGTACACGCTCTGAGAGACTCCAGAATGTGGACAGGAAGCAACAACAGATAGGTCAAATTGTAGGGGGAACAAAGATGTCTGCTTTAAATAGTTTATTTTAAATAAATAAGTAAAATCTGTTTGCATTGATTCTTATTTAATTACAAAAGTAAATCACAAATAACTACTTATTATAAAAAATTTAAACACTATTGAACTCTACAGAGCATGCTGTCCAAGAAAACTTTCAGTAATGATGGAATATTCTATATCTGCACTATTCAGTAAGGTAGCCATTAGCCACCTGTGGTTATGGTATGCACTGGAAGGATAGCAGACAAAGACTGAGGAACTGACTCTCATTTTTATTTAATTTTAATTAAGTTTAAATGCTTATAAAGGAATAATAACTACCATGTTGAATAGCACAGTAAAATCAGAGTATTTTTAAAGTCTGTAAGAAGCCATTGTTAATGATTTGGTATATTCTTTGGACATCGGGGGATAAGGAGTAAACTCTAAGTCATATATAACTAGTAAGGTGGTTTACAGCATGGTCAGTATTCAACCCCTCAGTCCACATACTGAATGTCTGACCAAAGCTAGTTCATTAATCTCTCAGTTTTCTCATCTATAAAATGGGGCTAATAACAATAACTGCCCCTTGGGAGTATTTGAGAATTAGCCAACATTTTTAAAACCCTTAGAGTAGTTTTTGTTCATAAGAATACATTAAATTTTTATATTGGATAAGAATATTTTATGAATGTCCTTATTCTGAGGCTTATTTTGCACTTCTTGCCTAAGAAAATTTTCTATGTCAGCAAGTATAGAACTACTTTATTTTTAAATGTGAACCTTTTTTTATAGGATAAGAGTAATAAATACACACAGTATTAAAACAACAAACAAAATAGTCAAAATCTACTGACTTCCTGAAATAAAAAGCTAGATAACTCAGACCAATCTTCCTCTAAGATTTTAAAAGAATTGAATCAACTGTAATTTTCTGTTTTAAAGAACTAAATAGCCTACAAAATAACAATAAATTTCCAATTCAGGATTTGGGGAAGAACAGAACTCAAAGAGGCTAATACAGACTGCTCTGATTAATATAGTAAGCGATCCAAAAATTGGGGTTATTAGAAACAAAGTTGAAATAACTACACACGAGGAAAGAAATTGAGATTAGAGCAGAACTAGAAACTATAAAAAGAACCAAATGTAAGTCCCAACACTAAAAACTATAATAAAACAAAAATAAATCAATCCACTTATTGGATGGATTTAAGTACACTCTGGAAACAGCTGAAAAGTGAATTTGTGACTTGGAAGTTATTAAGAAATATCCTGAATAAAGTATGGAAAACACTGGAAAGAGGATAAAAGATACTGAAGATTCTGTGAAACCTAATTTATATTTAAATGGATTCTCAGAAAGTGTACAGACCAAGATCGACAGTAATACTTGAAGTGATAATGGCTGAGAACATTGGGAAATATATAAAAAGACATTAATCAATAATTTCAATACACCATATAAACCACAAACAAAAGGCATGAAAAAACCACTAGACATATTATCATAAAACTATCTCAAAGACAATGAGAAAATCTTAAAAGCAAGTGAAGAAAAATGTTAAATAAGCTTCCAAAGCAATAAAACTGAAAGTTAATTTCTCAGCAAAAACAATAGAAGCCAAACTTCAGTTGAATGATCTATTAAAAGTACTGTAAGGGAAAAAAAAATGCCAACCTAGAATATCAGTGAAAATATCCTCCCAAATGAGCTAAAAAAGGACTTGCAGAAAAAGTTGAGAGGATTCATCACCAGCAGATACTCATTGCAGAAAACACCAAAAGTTATATAGAGGCAGAAGAATTATCTCTAGTGGAAGGTTTGAAGTACAGAATAGAATGAAGATCAACAGCAATAGGTATAAATCAAGAATAATAAAGTCCCAGGGAGTTAAAGTATATTTAAAGTTAAATATTCATAAAAATCAGAGTAGCTAATTAAAAATTAATATGTATTAAATTTCTTATATTATTCAGGTGGCAAAAAAGTTCTAATTAATGTTAGACTTCTGTAAATTAAAGATGCAGATTGCAGTATCTAAGAAAGCCATTCTATTCTTAATTCCAGTAAAAGTTTTATGATAAATGGATTTTGAATTCTTATCAAATATACTTTCTATGACTTTCAGAACTATCATCCTATCCCTACCTCTTTGAACTATTAATGTAGTGAAGTCATTAGTGTAATGTATAACATTAAACCAACCTTGAATTTCTAGACTATTCTTTTGATATGATTTATTACATTTTTGTATATTGCATGAATTCAGTCTGCCAATCTTTAGATTGTTTTGTTTGCTTGTTTTTACACGTAGGCTTATAAACCTATTGACCTATAATTTGTTGTTCTTTTTTTAAAAAGTCTAATTTTTTTCTTCATCTAAGTCTAATTTTGGAAACAGCTATTTTAATATTATAAATTGAGTTGGGGAGTTTTCAATTGCCTAGAAGATTTTGTGTACTTGTTACATAAAAGTTGACAGAAACTCACCTATAAAATTGCCTATTCACCTATTTGTGAAAGATTATTTTCTGTTCTCATTGATCTAATTTTGTTTAAAGAAACTTCCTACTTGTGTAAAGAAAAATTTTAATATTACAGGTATCATATCTATAAGTCTTTTATGCATTTTTAGCATGTATTCTGTATTTTTAAATTTTCAATACTAAACTTGTATCAGTCCTTTAACATTTCTTGAATCTACTTCAAAAAGCCAGCTTTTGGCTATGTTGATCTTCCTTATCATATATCTACTTTCTGTTTCTCCAGTTTCTGTTCTTATTCTTATTATGTCATTGCTTTTATAATTCCAGTTAGTGCTGTTATTTTCTAAATTATTATTTGATGTTCATATCATTAAATTTCAGTTTTCTAATATAAGCTTTATACACACACACATAGCTTCTCTTTGAGTGCTGTTGAGTTATAAGTTTTGGATTGTAGCATTTTCACTATGATTGAATATTGTTTTTGTTTCTCATTTTGTCATTTCCTCTGATCAGCTCAGGAAAATGTCTAGCATCTTCCAAAGTCATGAGTTTTTAATCCCAATTTTTTTCATAACTGTACTTAAAGTATGAACATATAATGTGGTATATATGAAACAGATTCTTTGATATTTCAGAGCTGTTTTGCAACATAGACATGGTCAATATTAATAAATATTCTGTGTGTGCTTGAGAAAAATATTCACTTTGTAATTAATTGGTAAAAGTTTCTAAATATATCTACATTAAATCAAGCTTGTGAATTGTGTTTAAAATACAATTTAAAAAATCAATTGTGTTTCTGTAAACCAGTAATAACAGCTGAAATTGAATTTGTTAAATGATGCCAACCATTTACAATAGCATTAAAAAAAAATCAGGTATCTGACAAAATCTGCTAAAACCTCTATGTTGAAAATTATAAAACTTAGTCAAAAGATAGCAAATAAGATTTAAATAAATGAAGAAGTTACTTTGTTCATATTCTGAAAGACTGAGCATTTTCAAGAGATCAGTTCTCCCCATTGGGTTTGTGTATTGAGTGTGCAAATGGACAAAATGTCCTAAAATTTATACACAGTCACTAATAAGCAAGGATATCTAACTTGTAGTTAAAGAAAAATTAAATATGAAGATTTATTATGAAATCATGATAATTATAACTATATAGTATTGATTCAGGGAGAGACCAAGAAAGAAAACAGCACAAAAACCTGGAAATAGACCCAGTTAGATAGATGTACCTTCTTTGTGACAGAGGTGATGTTGTAAATCAGTGGCAAAGGAAAGATTTTTCAATAAATAGGTCTGGATCAATGGGTTATGCTTATAGAAAAACAAGAAAGAAATGTATTACCTAGTGCACAACATATACAATACTTATTTCCAGGTAAATTAAAGTCCCAGCTATAAAATTTAAAACTATAAAGTTTCAGTAAGAAAAAAAGTCTTTTTGATCTAAGGATGGGAATGGCCTTAGTAACATAGGAAAAGAAAACAAAAAAAAAAGTGAAATAAATTCAAGTAAAATAAATCCTAATAACCAAAAGATTAATCTTACAAATAAATAAGAAAAAAAATGAGCAAAAGAGGTTTCAGGCATTTCACAAAGGATGATATCTGGGAAGATGCCCAATCTCATTAGGAACCAGCAAAGTAAAATTTACAACACAAGGATATACAAATATCTGTTCAACCGATTTTTAAAAATTAAATCTAATAGCATTAAATGCTGGGAAGACTGAAAGGGAACTCTTGTATACTGTAAAATCTAATAGCATTAAATGCTGGGAAGACTGAAAGGGAACTCTTGTATACTGTAAGTACACATAAAAATTGCATTAGAGAATGGGATCAAAAACGGTGGGGGAGGGAAGTGCACTGGACTGTGGCGATGGCACATGGGTGACTTGGTGATGGGAAACCCATGGGGATTACAATTGAGATGGAAAAAAAAATGTACAAAATGATGTAAAAATAAACTATTAAAAAATATAATAATAAATAAACCTCTGGGAACAGAACTGGACCAAAGAAGGGAATGTTCGTGCCCACTACGTGCAAAAACATGAAACCAGGGGGGCTTGCCACTTGCAAAGTTGAGAGGGCCACTTTCTAGAAATAAAGTGTCACATCGGTCCTCCCTGGTGGCGCAGCGGTTTAAAGCACAGCACTAAGAAATTTAAGCCACTTCCACATGAGTTCGATCCCTGGCTGCCCCAGAGATGATCCACATGGCATGGCAGACCTCTCCTGACCCGCCCCGCTGCTCCCCTCAGCAGGGTACTTTGTGATCTGCTTGTTCTGCTCACCACTCTTTCTCTGGTGAATCCTCTCACCCTCCGCATCTCTGGCCTATACCTCGGTTCTGTATAAATAAATCTTTTAAAAAGAAAAAAAAAAGCTCTAACCTTTGTCCCTTCTTTAGACATGCTTTGGGTTTCTGCCCAAATCTTTGAACTCCACATTGTCATTCTCTACTATTCTCAAATAAACACATTTTAGCTTGCTCAAAAAAAAAAAAAAAATATTGCATTAGCATTCTGATAACTGGATTTTCTTGCAAAACTTAACATGTGCATATCTGAAAACTCAGCATTTGCATCCCAGATCTACACCCTCCAGGAACTCCTCCACACATGCATCGGAAACACGTGCTAACAATATCCACAGCCTGTGTACAACACAAATGTCCACCAAAACAGGTATGAATAAATGGCAGTGCAAAAAATAATCCTTGTACAAAACACTCAGCAAGGTCTTTTTTATAATTTATAAGGACAATGAAATATGTGTATATAGACATTTCCTGGAGGAAAAGTACGAATTTTCACACTACAATGTATCAATTAACACTCTAAACATCAGGTCAATATTTTTACCTTCAGAATTTCAGGGAAAATGGTGTATATTCACTTGGTGAAATGTAGAGAGGAAAGAAAATGAATAAACTATGGTCACCTGGTCAACATGGATGATTCAGAAACCTAGTGATTAGTGAAGGAAACAAAAACAGCAGAACTAACAGTATAGAGGATATATACAATTGACGCAACACTTTGAAGCAAATAAAGCAAGGTAGCTGTTAACAATGGACATTTCTGGAGGGATGAAGGGGATGTGACCAGAGAGTGTTGATTACTTCTTAGTCTTTATGTATTTTTAGTTATATTTATATACTTATATATACTTCTGTGTAAATGATACATTTTGCAATAAAAAGTTAAAGATAAAAAAGGTATTGATTTTTATGTATTGATTTTATAACTAGCCACCTTATTATTCTTTTATTGTTTCCAATCATTTTTCTATCAATTTTCTTGGTTTGTATATGATAGTATCAACTGCATGTAATGATAATTTTGTTTTCTCCTTTCTAATATTGATACTTCTTTTTTCTTATAATTGCATTGGCTGTTGCTTCTAGATCAATGCTTCAATTACAGTGATAATCTTTTTTCTTGCACCATTCATGGATTGCCTTCTGTAGTGTTTTGTCCTTAAATATGTAGAGCTTTTGCTCTACAGAACTGTCTCAGGATGAAATAGGCCACTTAGAGAGCCAGGCAGAGAGACTGTATGAACTAGTGTTTCAGCTTGTTGTCTGTTTCTCACTGCACTTGATAAGGGGGACCATGACATCATTTCATTCCTCCACCATGGAGCCAAACAGAAAGGGCCAAAATGGAATTAGCACCACCTTCACGCAGGCAGCAGACACACTCTTGATAGTGAGCTCACTCCAAGGCTAGGCTGAGTGGCCTTCTCCACCGAGCCCAGAGTGCTCACGGCAGGCTCACCTTCTCTTGCAGGAATGGCTGGCTGACAAACAGGCTAGGGGAGTGAAAGCAGACATCTGAGCTTTGTGACAGATCTGTCCCCACAGGCCATTCTCTGAGCAGAGCACAGCTGAATCCAGAACAAACACTTCTCTCAAAGGGCCTGTGTTTTCATTTAATAGAGTTCAAATTGAGTGTCCAGAAACCTTGATTTTTTTTGTTTACTTCCTCGATGTCTTCCATGGCAGATGCAAAGATTAGGTGGGCCCCCTTCTGCCCACATCTCAGGACCTCCTCATGTGAGAAGTGTGCGGCCAGTGAGCTGACCCACTGTTTTAAAACGGTGCCTAAGACAAACTGCTGAGAGGTTGTATGAAAATCCTGGGAGCCTGTGTGTGGAAAACACCTGCAGAACTTCCAGTCAGGGGGAGTTTTCATAATTGTTTCCAGAGCCCGGGTAGGCAACAATGTTGAGTGTATTAAAAATACAGATTCAATAACCCTGGCCCCAGAGGGGTGGAATTAGTATCTCAGCTAGCAGCTGAGAATGAGAGCCTTTATCAAGTAATATTAGCTATTACTGCATACAACCACCCCCAAAACCTGTGGCTTAAGGCAGTAAGCATCTTTTATATCCCAGGAAACTAAATGTCAGCTGAGTAGTTCTCCTGGTCTCAGTTGCACTTATACATCTCTCTGTGGTCTCTGTTGCTCACAAATGGGGGTTGCTGACAGGTGGATGCTCTTACTTTTCATGGATTGGTTGGCTCCTCTATGATGAGCTTATCTGGGACTGCTGGGATCCCAGCCACATGATCTTTCTTCTCCAACAAGTTGACCTGAGCTCCCTCACAGGGCTTCTGAAAGACCTAAAACTAGCAAGACTCCTTGTAGTATAAACTTGGAAAGGGCACACTGTGGAAAGGGTAGATTGACTCTACTTCATTCCACTGGCCCAAACCAGCCATCACTCCTGCCCAGATTCATGGGAGAAAGAGAACAGACTCCCTCTCTTAAAGGGAGAAGCTGCCAAGTCCTACTGCAGGAGGCATGGGTGTAGGGGGAGCTGATAATGGGGAACAGTTTTGCCATCAATCTGCCACACAGCTCCCCTAATGAGTGCAGAACAGACACTCTGGCCTCGGTCTGCAGACCATCTGTGTACACCAGGGTGATGATGTCCTCTCAAGATGCCCATGGACAAGGCTACTCAAGGTCTCCCATTGTGTCATTCAACCATGAGTCTCAATGATTCTCATATTCCAGAGCCTGTGCCCTGTTACTGGGACCAAAATCCTAATATTGCCAGCATGCCAAAGGGAATCCTGGGTCTGGCTGACACCAACCAACTCTCAAGAGCCTCAGTCCTTACCAGAAGAAGGCCATCCATCCACTTACATATAACATATAGTCAACTGGCCGGTGTTCTTTTCCAATAAACAGAGACATGAGAAGACAAACAGAACTTAGAAGGTCAAGTACATCAGAACTTCTTCAGTAACCAATGATAAGTTTCAGTCAAATCTCAGTTTTTTTTATCACCTGTCACTAAACCAATCACTTTGGGAGGAAAATGTGATATGCCATATT